>NC_057797.1:783939284-784264071 GCF_018294505.1 Triticum aestivum
TCATAGGACAACAACAATCATACCATAGGCTAGCTTCTAGGGTTTAGCCTCTGATCTCGTGGTAGATCTACTCTTGTACTACCCATATCATCAATATTAATCAAGCAGGAGTAGGGTTTTACCTCCATCGAGAGGGCCCGAACCTGGGTAAAAACATTGTGTCCCTTGTCTCCTGTTACCATCCGCCTAGACGCACAGTTCGGGACCCCCTACCCGAGATCCGCTGGTTTTGACACCGACATTGGTGCTTTCATTGAGAGTTCCTCTGTGTCGTCATCTTTAAGCCCGATGGCTCCTCCGATCATCAACAACGATGCGGTCCAGGGTGAGACTTTTCTCCCCGGACAGATCTTCGTATTTGGCGGCTTTGCACTGCGGGCTAATTCGCTTGGCCATCTAGAGCAGATTGAAAGCTATGCCCCTGGCCATCAGGTTAGATTTGGAAGTTTGAACTACACGGCTGACATCCGCGGAGACTGGATCTTCGACGGATTCGAGCCACAGCCGAGCGCGCCGCACTGTCACGATGGGCATGATTTAGCTCTGCCGCCGAACAGTGCCCTGGAGGCCGCACCCGCATCAGCTCCGACCCTTAGCTCGGAGCCAACTGTACCGATCGAGGACGGGTGGCTAGACCCCGTCGCGGGGGCTGCAGTCTCAACGGCGATCAAGCCAAACACCAGCCTTATCCTCTACGAAGCGCGTGACTCCAAGGTGCCGGACTCTTCTCCGGACTCCGAACCCTCCGTGCCCCTGCCTACCGAATTCGATGGGGCGCCGATCACGGAATTCACCGCCGCAGATAGCTTTCAGCACTCGCCCTTCGGCGCCATTCTGAATTTACTAAGGTCTCTTACTTTGTCAGGAGAGTCCTGGCCGGATTATGACCGGCAGAATTGGGATGCGTACGATGAAGAAATTCGATGCCCACCCACCACCCACTTTGTAGCCACTGTCGACGATCTAACCGACATGCTAGACTTTGACTCCGAAGACATCGATGGTATGGACGACGATGTAGGAGACGAACTGGAACCATCGCCCACAGGGCACTGGACAACCACCCCATCCTACGATGTATACATGGTGGACATACCCAAAGGAAACGATGACGAAGAACGGGAGGACGCAACGAATCGTCCTTTGAAAAGCAGTCAAAGCAGTGGCGTAAGCACCGCTCCAAGCCCCGCCTCGACAGAGACAACGGTCATACATACCCAGCCCCAGAGCTGGGCGAGCCGGCGGATGATGAACATGGCATCGAGCAACCGTTCGAACAAAGCAACTTGGATAAACAAACCGAACAACCCATCCCCGGCGAAGATAACAGTCCGGACGACCTCATGCCGGACAAGTTCCTAGAGCAAAAGAACCTCCACAAAAGGCTCGTCGCCACTGCGCGTAGCCTGAAAAAGCAGAAGCGAAAGCTCAAAATTGTGGAAGATGCACTCAGAATAAGATGGAGCAAAGTACTCAACACCGCAGACAAATACGGCGGCAGTCGCCACACAAAGAAGCTGCCTGAACCGAAAGCTACTGCCTGAATTTGACGAGGAGGCCTTAGAGCCCCCGCAATCAAAAAAATAAGGAAGCCACCCGGTCGGATAGACGACCCCATGGCCAACATAGAGCGGCAAACGGCGCCGCACACAAGCCAACACGCGATCCACTCAAGGATTCACATCAAAAAGATGGCCCAACCAGATCTATATACGGGCCAAGAAAGCAAGCTCTAGTAAGCAATGCAACGCAACAAATATCCGAACACCCGGGCCACACCCAAATACAGGGGTGCCGCACACCCTTATGTTTCACTGATGAGGTGCTGGACCATGAATTTCCAGCGGGATTCAAACCCGTAAACATAGAGGCATACGACGAAACAACAGACCCTGGAGTCTGGATTGAGGATTATATCCTCCACATCCACATGGCCAGAGGAGACGACCTCCACGCCATAAATATTTACCCCTCAAGCTCAAAGGGCCAGCCCGGCATTGGCTTAAAGGCCTTCCCGAAACACCATTGGAAGTTGGGAAGAGCTCGAGGATGCTTTCGGGCAAATTTTCAAGGGACCTATGTCCGACCACCGGATGCAGACGATTTAAGTCATATAACTCAACAACCCGGAGAGTCAGCCCAGAAGCTCTGGAACAGGTTTCTTACTAAAAAGAACCAGATAGTCGACTGTCCGGACGCCGAAGCATTAGCAGCTTTCAAACACAGCGTTCAAGACGAATGGCTCGCCAGACACCTCGGCCAAGAAAGCCAAGAACAATGGACGCATTAACAAGCCTGACCCACTTTTGCGTGGGAGAGGACAACTGGTTGGCAAGATGCAGCACCAGCGACCCAAGTACATCCGAAGTCAGGGACGGAAACGGGAAACCGGTGACGCAACAAGGACCAGCGTCGGAATAAGGGAAACAGCCCGAAGAGCACGGCAGTCAACGCCAGATTCAAAAGCTCTTGGCAGGGTCAGAGAAAGCTGCCCCTCAAGGATAACAGGGACGAGCTATCTAACCTAAACAAAATCTTGGACAAGATATGTCATATCCACAGCACCCCCGGGAAGCCTGCAAATCATACCCACAGAGAATGTTGGGCCTTCAAGCAATCCAGCAAACTCAACGCCGAACACAAGGGGCTTGATACACCAAGTGAGGACGATGACGAATCCCACAAACAGAGTGCTGGGAAACAAAAGAATTTCCCACAAGAAGTCAAAACAGTAAATTTACTTCACGTGACAAAAGGGAAAAACAGAGTGGCGCCTATAGAGATATGCGCCATGCGGCCTATCACAAAGGAGTCTCGCCACTGGTTGTTAAAACTGATCACCTTCGACCATCAGGATTACTCTGGAAGTATCCGGCACGTGGGCTGGGCTGCCTTGGTATTAGATCCGATAATTGACGGATTCCACTTTACACGAGTCCTGATGGACGGCGGCAGTGGTTTAAACCTGCTATATCAGGATACAGTCCGTAAAATGGGGATGGACCCAACAAAAATTAGCCATAGCAATACTTCCTTTAAAGGAGTAACGCCAGGCCCAGAAGTCCATTGCACGGGCTCCCTCTTACTAGAAGTTATATTCGGCTCCCCCGATAACTTCCGTAGCGAAAAGCTAACCTTCCACATCGCCCCATTTCAAAGTGGCTATCAAGCACTACTGGGACGCGAAGCTTTCGCTCGCTTTAACGCAATACCGCATTATGCGTCGCTCACGCTTAAAATGCCCAGTCCACGAGGCATCATGTCACTAAAGGGAAATATTGAGCGCTCCTCGTGCGCGGAAGACGGTGCGGCTGCCTTGACAGCCACACACTAAAACGGCTTCACCAACCAAAGCACCTAACAGGTCGTTAAGACCACGGACACGGCTAGACGAGTCCGGCATAAACACACAATTGATAAAGGTTTAACAGCCGTATACCCCTGTACAAGGGGCTCCGCGCATGTAAAACAAGCGACCATAAGACTCAATTTTACCCATCTCGAATTATACTTTGATTATTTAGTATAACGTACATTTCGCACGACCTTTTCAACTAAGTTCCTCTCTTTTATAGATGAACATCGTGCTACACCCCGTCCATGACACGACACAATGGAGACACAGGCGCAGACGTGCAGCAGGGACCCGCCCCAAAGGATTCTTTTTAGATTAAGACCCTGCGTAAACCTTTTTCACTATCTCTTGTTGATACACATCCCCCGGATTCTCAGTATAACCGAGGAGGAGGCTGGCGTCTTGGCAAGTGTCCACGTCAGGATTTTGCACGTACCTAGACACCAGGGGCTTATTATCAAGGGCACTGCTTAGCCCGTCTTCATAAAGACCAAATACCTTAGGGAGTTTCAGCGTCGCGAGTTTGGCCTTATATGCATCAGCTCCGAATCATGTCTTTGGTCAAATGTTGGGTTTGCCCGGCTCTTTTGTTTTGCTGCCTTACGTTCCGCTCTATCAGCTAAGGCGGCACCGGGAGAACTACTGTGATTGTGCCCCGGTTCTGCCAGGCGAGCACCTCAGTAGAGAAAGCCGAAAACTGACTGTCATGATATAGCGAGAGACTGGTCAACCACTCGATGACTTATCAGAATCTTCAGGATTCCTCCGCATTAACAAAGGGCCGTTTCCCGGCCGGGCACACACACGCCCCAAGTTCGGGTGAGCGCGGCGCCACCAGGGGCTATATAGTAGCCTTACTATCAAACTCCTATGGCTAAGTGAAAGTGATAAAGCATTATAGTCCGATTGCCGAGTTCGCTGCGCTATCACCTCCTTCATGGACCAAGACGTTGGATCAAGTATGAAAATGCGCCTTCTGTGAACACCCCCGCATTATATGCGTGGGGGCTAAAGCCGACGACTGCCATCTTTCAGATTATATACACATATACCATAACGGCCGCACATGAGGTATTATAATTCTTGCAGGCACAAGTATAAAAGCCTCTACAATTCATCAAAATATTGTTTTACAATAATACATGTTACTCGAACATAATATCCTTCGAGCACTGCGTCTCTATTAAACGAGCGCCTTGCAGAACTTTTTGAAAATAGTGCTTGGCAGGTACTCGGCTTCCGTCCGAATCTTGGGATGCAACAGCGGTGGCCTCCATCTCCACCCAGTATGTCTTGACACGGGCAAGGGCCATCCGCGCACCCTCTATGTATGCTGACCTCTTCATCGCGTTGATATGCGGCATTGCACCAAGGAACTGCTGCACCAAGTTAAAATAACTGTTCGGCTTTGGCCTTTCCGGCCACAGATGATCCACGACATCCTTCATGGCGAGTCCAGATAACCTATTCAGCTCGGCCCATTCGACTAAACGATCGGTCAACGGAAGCGGACGCTCTGGATTGTGGAACTACGACCAGAAGAGCTTTTCCACTTCGCGATCTTTCTGATCTCGGAAGTGTTCGGCCGCATCAGCGGCACTCGCAGCTAAATCCAGATATGCATCCGCCGAACTCCACATCCGGTCGAACAGAGCATATTTAGGATCTCCGAACTTCATCCACAACATAAAGTGCTTTCCAGCCGCGATATCTCTGGCCTGACATAGCTCCTCCTTCATTGCCCTCATCGCAGAACGAGCACCCTTGGCCGCTGTAGTGGCCTTCTCCAGGTCCGTTCGCTCCGCCCGATCTTCTTTTTCAAGAAGCTTGCAGCGGTCAGAAGCGTCCTTTAGCTTCACAGCCATCTCGGCCATTTCCTTCTTGCTTCGGCAGTGAGCAGCCTGTTCGGCTTTCAGCTCCTCAACCGCCTTTAAGGCAGCCGCATCACTTTTTCTGGCTTGCTCCTTGGCTCGGGCAAGTTCCGCCCGAAGGTCCTCCACGGTAGCAGCCCCATCTGCATCAAGTGCACACATTGTAAGATACTGGCATCAAGCTCCTCTTACCAAGTGTCTCCGAAGAAATTACATACCTTGTGCCTCGTCAAGCCGCTTGTTGACAAGCGCGATGTCGGCATCTGCCACGTCGAGTTGCCGTTTTAGCTTGGCAAATTCATCGGTCCGGCCGGCCACCGGACACTCCGCCACCTACATAGGAAGGCGGCAAATTATACCTGGGATTATGATCCTCTGTGTGCCATCTCTTTCGACAGCACACAGAGTCTCAGGGGCTACTATCTACACAGGGCGCATCTTAAATATGCGGAACTGTCAGAAGGTACATCACTTCGCGTACCTCAAAACCTGTTAGTAAACTCCTGACAGCCTCGTGCAATCCGCTCTCGGCGGACGAAATCCTTTCAACTACTGTACCCATCAACGTACGGTGCTCCTCTGAGATAGACGCTCGCCCTAGCAGATCCTTCAGCTCCTCCGACCGTGCACCAGGCGGTGCCGAACTCGTTCGATGGCTTTTCTCAAAGGCCGGACATGGATGGCTTTGGGGGGCCATATGACTGCCTTCCGGCCCTGCCGGATTAGGAGAAACCCTCCGCGATGATACCTTAGGGTCGCCCGCCTCGTAAGGCGGAACGGCAGGGGGAGGCGTTCCGCTCTCCATCATCTCCGGAAGAAGATCCCCCGAAGATGAGCTCTCCTGAGAAGGGCTGAGATCCGAACTACAAGGTAAAATGTTGGTTATTTTCCTCAGAAATAAAATAAGGATTTCTCTCATTTTAAAACCTCCCCTCTCTACTTGCGGCTCGGTGGAGGGCTGATCCCCTTGGGGACACAGTACGGCCGAGGCACCCCCCGGCGCAGGACCCTCTGGCGAAGATTTCTTCCCCTGCTTTGAGACCATGGTCTCTGGGTCTTCAGAGGCAGTCCTCTTCTTCCCTGAGTAGAGGAATTTTCGATTCCTCCTTTCCGGACAGCCTCCTTTTATTATTGCCTCTAGGGCATATTTCCAACAAGAATCTGTTTAACTAATTTTCTATATTGCTTATTTATGCATTTGTGACCATAGCTTTCCAGTTTAGCTCATAAACTGGATGCCAAAATAGAGTTTGCCCATTTCATATCTATGTTGTCTTATTAGGAAAATAGAGTTTGTTTTATAGCTGATGCTTAATATGTTTTATCGACTGGCGAATGCTCAACTTTAGCTCATAAACTGGATTGCAAATGCTAATTCTGATGGGGCTTTTGCCACTTATTGTTTTATGGTTGTCTAGACAGCTGATGTCATGCTTCTTTCTTGCTAATTGTCAATTCTGTTGTACATGGTCCCTCAGCTACTTATGCTTTGCTAGACAATGAGAGTATGTAGATAGCATGTATGGTTTTTTACATTGTTTTGCGCAGGTTGAGATGCATCACATGATGTTTTCCTTTTACATTTATGAGTATTACATAGTCCTTTCTTTTTCCACAAGGGGCAGTAGCTGTGCCATTTGATTCAAAGGACAAAGAGTTGATCACAAAGGGGTAGCATTCACGATATATACACAAAAGAGTATATAACCAAATTATATGATGTAATTGACCACTATTTCTATTAACTTCTCCTATACACAATGTTCACGAGTTCATGTATTAAGTACTACCTCGGTCCCACAATATAAGAACATTTTTGAAACTACACTAGTGCCAAAAACGTTTTTATATTATGGGACGGAGGGAGTACATTTTATTGTGTCACTTGTGTTTAGTCTTTTTTAATGCAAGTTTGCAGCTACTCGGAGTTCCTAATTGTAGGCTCAACTATCTTGACTTACCGATGATCTAATTTGTGGCATTATTATCTTAAGAAAACATTTGCATTTAATTTCCTTTATATATAGGGGTATAAGTTCTTACCAAATATACTCAAATATATGGTTATTTAAAAAATGCTAATATTTTCAACACGAACATGGTTTTAAACGGGTCTTTGCGCCATTTGGCGCAACTGGTCATCTAGTACTCCCTTAAGAACGCTAGCTTTCGGCTTCACCCAGTCCGAGGTACACGTCCGGATGACTCGATAGTAACAATCGCAGAGGTGCTCCCTTTATGCCCTAGCCAAACAAACGGGAACGTAGGGCATTAGCACAGGAGCTAGGCAACCCAGCTTGACCAAAACTTAAGTCATAACGATGCATATAATGGCAAAAAAAGGTACATATGTGGAAGAGGACACATATGTGTTGAGCTTGATGCTCGAAAAATAATAATAAGCTTATGTAAAAGAAGCCCCGAGGTATTATGAACGTGTACAATTAAGGATGTGTACGTCATATATAGGTGTGCGGTGTAACTGCACGATAGTTTAAAGCTAATAAAAGAAAGAACTTTAATTAAAGAGAGTAAAAATGAAACAAGGGGAGAAGAAGACAAACAAAGAGTATGGCTCTAGGCGTAGAATTTTCGGAGTCTTGCGGCATTCCACGGGTTCGGCTCGAGGCGATTGTCAGATGCATCACGCAGGCGGTACGCTCCTCCAGTGAGAACCTCATCTATAATGAAGGGACCTTCCCACTTGGTCTTGAGTTTGTCCTTTTTCTTTTCTGGCAAGCGTAGAACAAGTTCACCAACATTATAAGTCTTGGCCCACACTTCTCTGCTTTGGTATCTGTGAGCCTGTTGTTGATAGAATGCCGAACGGGCTTTTGCAACGTCATGCTCCTCTTTCAGGGCATCTAGACTGTCCTGCCGATCAAGCTCGGCCTCTCTCTCTTCATACATGCGCACTCGAGGTGAGTCATGAATAATGTCGCGGGGCAAAACGGCCTCTGCGCCATACACCATGAAGAATGGTGTGTATCCGGTAGTAAGATTGGGTGTGGTCCGCATCCCCCAAAGTACGGAGTCGAGCTCCTCAACTCAGTGCTTGTCTGACTCTTTCAATGACCACACTAGTCTGGGCTTAATGCTGCTCATAATAAGACCATTAGCTCGTTCGACTTGACCGTTTGTTTATGGGTGATAGACCGAGGCGTAATCGAGCTTAATGCCCAAATTAGCGCACCAGGATTTCACTTCATCGGCTGTGAAATTAGAGCCGTTATCAGTGATGATACTATGTGGGACACCATAACGGTGCATGACACCGGATATAAAGTCTATCATCGGTCCGGATTCGGCCGTTTTTACTGGTTTGACCTCTATGCATTTTGTGAATTTATATACCATAACTAGCAGATATTTTTTCTTATGGCTTCCTCCTTTAAGGGGTCCAACCATATCAAGCCCCCAGACCGCATAAGGCCAAGTAATGGGGATTGTTTGTAAAGCGGTGGGAGTCATATGGCTTTGGTTGGCGAAAAGCTGGCATTCGACGCAACGTTGGACAAGGTCCTGTGCATCTGCTCGGGCCGTCGGCCAATAGAAACTTGTACGGAAGGCCTTACTTATAAGGGCCCATGCTGCGGCGTGATGACCGCTGAGACCAGCATGGATTTCAGCCAGGAGCTGCCGTCCCTCTTCTTCGGAGATACATCTTTGAAGTACCCCGGTAGTGCTTTTATTGTAGAGCTCTCCGTCATGGACCTTGTAGGCTTTCGAACGCCGGACAATGCAGCGAGCCTCATTCTGATCCTCGGGGAGCTCTTGCCTATTAAGGTAGGCTAAGCAGGGTTCGGTCCATGGAGCAATTATTGCAATGATAAGATGGGCTGATGGTGTTATTTCGGTGGCTGAGCCCCCGATGATATCGGTATTGTGTTTGGAATCTGGGGGTATAATCGGGTCCGGACTGGTGTTGCCGCTCTCCCCTTGCCACACCACGGATGGCTTGAAGAGCCTTTCCAGAAATATGTTAGGCGGGACGGGGTCGCGCTTGGCGCCGATGCGAGCAAGGACATCCGCTGCTTGATTACTTTCACGAGCTACATGATAAAACTCAAGCCCCTCGAACCGAGCCAACATTTTGAGAATGGCATTACGATAGGCCGCCATCTTCGGATCTTTGGCATCAAAATCTCCATTTATTTGGGATATTGCGAGGTTTGAGTCCCCTCGCACCTCTAAGCGTTGTATGCCCATGGAGACAGCCATCTGAAGACCATGCAATAAGGCCTTGTATTCGGCTACATTATTGGAGTCTGTGTATAATGAAGCAAATATGCCCTAGAGGCAATAATAAAGTTATTATTTATTTCCTTATATCATGATAAATGTTTATTATTCATGCTAGAATTGTATTAACCGGAAACATAATACATGTGTGAATACATAAACAAATAGATTGTTACTAGTATGCCTCTACTTGACTAGCTCATTAATCAAAGATGGTTATGTTTCCTAACCATGGACAAAGAGTTGTTATTTGATTAACGGGATCACATCATTAGATGAATGACCTGATTGACATGACCCATTCCATTAGCTTAGCACCCGATCGTTTAGTATGTTGCTATTGCTTTCTTCATGACTTATACATGTTCCTATGACTATGAGATTATGCAACTCCCGTTTGCCGGAGGAACACTTTGTGTGCTACCAAACGTCACAACATAACTGGGTGATTATAAAGGAGCTCTACAGGTGTCTCCAAAGGTACTTGTTGGGTTGGCGTATTTCGAGATTAGGATTTGTCACTCCGATTGTCGGAGAGGTATCTCTAGGCCCTCTCGGTAATGCACATCACATAAGCCTTGCAAGCATTGCAGCTAATGAATTAGTTGCGAGATGATGTATTACGGAACGAGTAAAGAGACTTGCCGGTAACGAGATTGAACTAGGTATTGGATACCGACGATCGAATCTCGGGCAAGTAACATACCGATGACAAAGGGAACAATGTATGTTGTTATGCGGTCTGACCGATAAAGATCTTCGTAGAATATGTAGGAACCAATATGGGCATCCAGGTCCCGCTATTGGTTATTGACCGGAGACGTGTCTCGGTCATGTATACATTGTTCTCGAACCGTAGGGTCCTCACGCTTAACGTTACGATGACAATTTCATTATGAGTTTATGTATTTTGATGTACCGAAGGTTTTTCGGAGTCCCGGATGTGATCATGGACATTACGAGGAGTCTCGAAATGGTTGAGACATAAAGATCGATATATTGGAAGCCTATATTTGGACATCGGAATCGTTCCGGGTGAAATCGGCATTTTTCGGAGTACCGGAGAGTTACGGGAATTCGCCGGGGAGTATATGGGCCTTATTGGGTCATACGGGAATAGAGGAGAGAGACCAAAAGGAAGGAGGCCTGCGCCCCCCCTCTGGTCCGAATTGGACAAGGGGCGCAGCCCCCTTTTCCTTTTTCCTCTCCCCCTCTTTCCCCTTCTCCTACTCCAACAAGGAAGGAGGGAGTCCTACTCCCAGTGGGAGTAGGACTCCCCTTGGCGCGCCCCCTCCTAGGCCGACCGCCCCTCCCCCTTGCTCCTTTATATACGGGGGCAGGGGGGCACCCCAGGACACACAAGTTGATCTTCGTGATCGTTCCTTAGCCGTGTGCGGTGCCCCCCTCCACTATATTCCACCTCGGTCATATTGTAGCGGTGCTTAGGCGAAGCCCTGCGACGGTTGAACATCAAGATCGTCACCACGCCGTCGTGCTGACGGAACTCCTCCCCGAAGCTTTGCTGGATCGGAGCCCGGGGAGCGTCATCGAGCTGAACGTGTGCCAAGAACTCGGAGGTGCCGGAGTAACGGTACTTGGATCGGTTGGACCGGGAAGACGTACGACTACTTCCTCTACGTTGCGTCAATGCTTCCGCTTCGGTCTACGAGGGTACGTAGACAGCACTCTCCCCTCTCGTTGCTATGCATCACCATGATCTTGCGTGTGCGTAGGAATTTTTTTGAAATTACTACGTTCCTCAACAGTGGTATCCGAGCCTAGGTTTTATGTGCTGATGTTATATGCACGAGTAGAACACAAGTGAGTTGTGGGCGATATAAGTCATACTGCTTACCAGCATGTCATACTTTGGTTCGGCGGTATTGTTGGATGAAGCGGCCCAGACCGACATTACGCGTACGCTTACGCGAGACTGGTTCTACCGCCGTGCTTTGCACACAGGTGGCTGGCGGGTGTCAGTTTCTCCAACTTTAGTTGAACCGAGTGTGGCTACGCCCGGTCCTTGCGAAGGTTAAAATAGCACCAACTTGACAAACTATCGTTGTGGTTTTGATGCGTAGGTGAGATTGGTTCTTGCTAAGCCCGTAGCAGCCACGTAAAATTTGCAACAACAAAGTAGAGGACGTCTAACTTGTTTTTGCAGGGCATGTTGTCATGTGATATGGTCAAGACGTGATGAGATATAAGTTGTTGTATGAGATGATCATGTTTTGTTCAAGTTATCGGCAACTGGCAGAAGCCTTATGGTTGTCTTTTTATTGCATAAGATGCAAGCGCCAAATAATTGCTTTACTTTATCGCTACGCGATAGCAATAGTTGCAAGAGCAATAGTTGGCGAGACGACCATGTGACGACACATTGATATATATCAAGATGATGGAGATCATGGTGTCATGCCAGTGACGATGGAAATCATGACGATGCTTTGGAGATGGAAATCAAAGGCACAAGATGATGATGGCCATATCATGTCACATATTTTGATTGCATGTGATGTTTATCTTTTATACATCTTATTTTGCTTAGTTCGACGGTAGCTCTTTAAGATGATCTCTCACTAAATTATCAAGGTATAAGTGTTCTCCCTGAGTATGCACCGTTGCGAAAGTTCTTCGTGCCGAGACACCACGTGATGATCGGATGTGATAGGCTCTACGTTCAAATACAACGGGTGCAAAACAGTTGCACACGCGGAATACTCAGGTTTAACTTGACGAGCCTAGCATATAACAGATATGGCCTCGGAACACGGAGACAGAAAGGTCGAGCGTGAATCATATAGTAGATATGATCAACATAGTGATGTTCACCATTGAAACTACTCCATCTCACGTGATGATCGGACATGGTTTAGTTGATATGGATCACGTGATCACTTAGAGGATTAGAGGGATGTCTATCTAAGTGGGAGTTCTTAAGTAATATGATTAATTGAACTTTAATTTATCATGAACTTAGTCCTGGTAGTATTAGCATATCTATGTTGTAGATCAATAGCTCGCATTGTTGCTTTCATATGTTTATTTTGATATGTTCCTAGAGAAAATTGTGTTGAAAGATGTTAGTAGCAATTATGCGGATTGGATCCATGATCTGAGGTTTATCCTCATTGTTGCACAGAAGAATTATGTCCTTGATGCACCGCTAGGTGACAGGCCTATTGCAGGAGCAGATGCAGACGTTATGAACGTTTGGCTGGCTCAATATGATGACTACTTGATAGTTTAGTGCACCATGCTTAACGGCTTAGAATCGGAACTTCAAAGACGTTTTGAACGTTATGGACCATATGAGATGTTCCAGGAGTTGAATTTAATATTTCAAGCAAATACCCGAGTTGAGAGATATGAAGTCTCCAACAAGTTCTATAGCTAAAAGAGGGAGGAGAATCGCTCAACCAGTGAGCATGTGCTCAGATTGTTTGGGTACTACAATCGCTTGAATCAAGTGGGAGTTAATCTTGCAGATAAGATAGTGATTGACAGAATTCTCTTGTCGCCACCACCAAGTTAGTAGAACTTCGTGATGAACTATGATATGCATGGGATAACGGAAACAATTCCCAAGCTCTTCGTGATGTTGAAATCGATGAAGGTAGAAATCAAGAAAAACATCAAGTGTTGATGGTTGACAAGAGCACTAGTTTCAAGAAAAAGGCAAAAGGAAGAAGGGGAACTTCAAAAAGAACGGCAAGCAAGTTGCTGCTCAAGTGAAGAAGCCCAAGTCTGGTCCTAAGCCTGAGACTAACTGCTTCTACTGCAAAGGGACTGGTCACTGGAAGCGGAACTGCCCTAAGTATTTGGCGGATAAGAAGGATGGCAAAGTGAACAGAGGTATATTGGATATACATGTTATTGATGTGTACTTTAGTAGTGTTTATAGCAACCCCTCAGTATTTGATACTAGTTCAGTTGCTAAGAGTAGTAACTCGAAACGGGAGTTGCAGAATGAACAGAGACTAGTTAAGGGTGAAGTGACGATGTGTGTTGGAAGTGGTTCCGAGATTGATATGATCATCATCGCACTCTCCCTATACTTTCGGGATTAGTGTTGAAACTAAATAAGTGTTATTTGGTGTTTGCGTTGAGCATGAATATGATTTGATCATGATTATTGCAATACGTTATTCATTTAAGTTAGAGAACAACTGTTGTTCTGTTTACATGAATAAAACCTTCTATGGTCATACACACCAACGAAAATGGTTTGTTGTATCTCGATCGTAGTGATACACATATTCATAATATTGAAGCCAAAAGATGCAAATTTAATAATGATAGTGCAACTTATTTGTGGCACTGCCGTTTAAGTCATATTGGTGTAAAGCGCATGAAGAAACTCCATGCTGATGGGATTTTTGGAATGACTTGATTATGAATCACTTGATACTTGTGAACCATGCCTCTTGGGCAAGATGACTAAAACGCCGTTCTCCGGAACAATGAAGCAAGCAACAGATTTGTTGGAAATCATACATACTGATGTATGTGTTTCGATGAATATTAAGGCTTGCAGCAGGTATCATTATTTTCTGACCTTCACAGATGATTTGAGCAGATATGGGTATATCTACTTGATGAAACATAAGTCTGAAACATTTGAAAAGTTCAAAGAATTTCAGAGTGAAGTGGAGAATCATCGTAACAAGAAAATAAAAGTTTCTACGATATGATCGCAGAGGTAAAATATTTGAGTTACGAGTTTGACCTTCAGTTAAAACAATGTGGAATAGTTTCACACTCATGCGACCTGGAACACCACAGCATAATGGTGCATCCGAACGTCATAACCGTACTTTATTGGATATAGTACAATCTATGATGTCTCTTACCGATCTACCACTATCGTTTTGGGGTTATGCATTAAAGACAGCTGCATTCACGTTTAAAAGGGCACCATCTAAGTCCGTTGAGACGACACAATCTGAACTGTGGTTTGGCAAGAAACCAAAGTTGTCGTTTCTTAAAGTTTGGAGTTGCGATGCTTATGTGAAAAAGTTTCATCCTGATAAGCTCGAACCCAAATCGGAGAAATGCATCTTCATAGGATACCCAAAGGAGACTGTTGGGTACACCTTCTATCACAGATCCGAAGGCAAATTCATTGCTAAGAATGGATCCTTTCTAGAGAAGGAGTTTCTCTCGAAAGAAGTGAGTGGGAGGAAAGTAGAACTTGATGAGGTAAATGTACCTGCTCCCTTATTGGAAAGTAGTTCATCATAGAAATCTGTTCCTGTGACTACTATACCAATTAGTGAGGAAGCTAATGATGATGATCATGTAACTGAAGGAAATATGCCCTAGAGGCAATAATAAAGTTATTATTTATTTCCTTATATCATGATAAATTTTTATTATTCATGCTAGAATTGTATTAACCGGAAACATAATACATGTGTGAATACATAGACAAACAGAGTGTCACTAGTATGCCTCTACTTGACAAGCTCGTTAATCAAAGATGGTTATGTTTCCTAACCATGAACAAAGAGTTGTTATTTGATTAACGAGGTCACATCATTAGTTGAATGATCTGATTGACATGACCCATTCCATTAGCTTAGCACCCGATCGTTTAGTATGTTGCTATTGCTTTCTTCATGACTTATACATGTTCCTATAACTATGAGATTATGCAACTCCCGTTTACCGGAGGAACACTTTGGGTACTACCAAATGTCACAACGTAACTTGGTGATTATAAAGGAGTACTACAGGTGTCTCCAATGGTAGATGTTGGGTTGGCGTATTTCGAGATTAGGGTTTGTCACTCCGATTGTCGGAGAGGTATCTGTAGGCCCTCTCGGTAATAGACATCACATAAGCCTTGCAAGCATAATAACTAAGATGTTAGTTATAAGATGATGTATTACGGAACGAGTAAAGAGACTTGCCAGTAACGAGATTGAACTAGGTATTGGATACCGATGATCGAATCTCGGGCAAGTAACATACCGATGACAAAGGGAACAACGTATCTTGTTATGCGGTCTGACCGATAAAGATCTTCGTAGAATATGTAGGAGCCAATATGGGCATCCAGGTCCTGCTATTGGTTATTGACCGGAGACATGTCTCGGTCATGTCTACATTGTTCTCGAACCGTAGGGTCCGCACGCTTAACGTTACGATGACAGTTATTATGAGTTTATGCATTTTGATGTACCGAAGGTTGTTCGGAGTCCCGGATGTGATCACGGACATGACGAGGAGTCTCGAAATGGTCGAGACATAAAGATTGATATATTGGAAGCCTATGTTTGGACACCGGAAGTGTTTCGGGTGAAATCGGGATTTTACCGGAATACCGGGAGGGTTACCGGAACCCCCCTGGAGGCAAATGGGCCTATTGGGCCTTAGTGGAAGAGTGAAAGGGGCTGCCCAAAAGGGCTGCGCGCCTCCCCCCTTCCCTAGTCCTATTAGGACTAGGAGAAGGGGCCGGCCCCCTCTTTCTCTCTTCTCTTTGGAGAGTCCTATTAGGAATAGGTTTGGGGGGGGGAGTCCTACTCCCGGTAGGAGTAGGACTCCTCCTGCGCCTCTCTCCCTAGCCGGCCGAACCCCTCCCCCTGCTCCTTTATATACGGGGGCAGGGGGCACCCCATAGACACACAAGTTGATCATTGTTGATCGTTCCTTAGCCGTGTGCGGTGCCCCCTGCCACCAAATTCCACCTCGATCATACCGTTGTAGTGCTTAGGCGAAGCCCTGCGTCAGTAATACATCAAGATCGTCACCACGCCGTCGTGCTGACGGAACTCTTCCTCGACGCTTTGCTGGATCGGAGCCTGAGGATCGTCATCGACCTGAACGTGTGCTAAGAACTCGGAGGTGCCGGAGTAACGGTGCTTGGATCGGTTGGATCGGGAAGAAGACGTACGACTACTTCCTCTACGTTGTGTGATCGCTTCTGCAGTCGGTCTGCGTTGGTACGTAGACAACACTCTCCCCCTCGTTGCTATGCATCACCATGATCTTGCGTGTGCGTAGGAAAATTTTCGAAATTACTATGTTCCCCAACAGTGGCATCCGAGCCTAGGTTTTATGGTTTGATGTTATTTGCACGAGTAGAACATAAGTGAGTTGTGGGCGATACAAGTCATACTGCCTACCAGCATGTCATACTTTGGTTCGGCGGTATTGTTGGACGAGACGATCCGGACCAACCTTACGCGTACTCTTACGCGAGACCGGTTCCCTCGACGTGCTTTGCACATAGATGGCTTGCGGAAGACTGTCTCTCCAACTTTAGTTGAACCAAGTGTGGCTACGCCCGGTCCTTGAGAAGGTTAAAATGGAGTCTATTTGACGAACTATCGTTGTGGTTTTGATGCGTATGTGAGATGAGTTCTTACTTAAGCCCGTAGCAGCCACGTAAAACTTGCAACAACAAAGTAGAGGACGTCTAACTTGTTTTTGCAGGGCATGTTGTGATGTGATATGGTCAAGGCATGATGCTGATTTTATTGTATGAGATGATCATGTTTTGTAACCAAGTTATCGGCAACTGGCAGGAGCCATATGGTTGTCGCTTTATTGTATGCAATGCAATCGCGATGTAATGCTTTACTCTATTACTAAGCGGTAGTGATAGTCGTAGAAGCATAAGATTGGCGAGACGACAATGATGCTACGATGGAGATCAAGGTGTCGCGCCGGTGACGATGGTGATCATGACGGTGCTTCGGAGATGGAGATCACAAGCACAAGATGATGATGGCCATATCATATCACTTATATTGATTGCATGTGATGTTTATCCTTTTATGCATCTTATCTTGCTTTGATTGACGGTAGCATTATAAGATGATCTCTCACTAAATTATCAAGAAGTGTTCTCCCTGAGTATGCACTGTTGCCAAAGTTCGTCGTGCCCAGACACCACGTGATGATCGGGTGTGATAAGCTCTACGTCCATCTACAACGGGTGCAAGCCAGTTTTGCACACGCAGAATACTCAGGTTAAACTTGACGAGCCTAGCATATGCAGATATGGCCTCGGAACACAGAGACCGAAAGGTCGAGCGTGAATCATATAGTAGATATGATCAACATAACGATGTTCACCATTGAAAACTACTCCATCTCACATGATGATCGGTTATGGTTTAGTTGATTTGGATCACGTGATCACTTAGAGGATTAGAGGGATGTCTATCTAAGTGGGAGTTCCTAAGTAATTTGATTAACTGAACTAAAACTTATCATGAACTTAGTACCTGATAGTATCTTGCTTGCTTATGTTGATTGTAGATAGATGGCTCGTGCTGTTATTCCGTTGAATTTTAATGCGTTCCTTGAGAAAGCAAAGTTGAAAGATGATGGTAGCAATTACACGGACTGGGTCCGTAACCTGAGGATTATCCTCATTGCTGCACAGAAGAATTACGTCCTGGATGCACCGCTAGGTGCCAGGCCTGCTACTGGAGCAACACCAGATGTTATGAACGTCTGGCAGAGCAAAGCTGATGACTACTCGATAGTTCTGTGTGCCATGCTTTACGGCTTAGAATCGGGACTTCAACGATGTCTTGAACGTCATGGAGCATATGAGATGTTCCAGGAGTTGAAGTTAATATTTCAAGCAAATGCCTGAATTGAGAGATATGAAGTCTCCAATAAGTTCTATAGCTGCAAGATGGAGGAGAACAGTTCTGTCAGTGAGCATATACTCAAAATGTCTGGGTATAATAATCACTTGATTCAGATGGGAGTTAATCTTCCAGATGATTGCGTCATTGACAGAATTCTCCAATCACTGCCACCAAGCTACAAGAGCTTCGTGATGAACTATAATATGCAAGGGATGAATAAGACTATTCCCGAGCTCTTCGCAATGCTGAAAGCTGCGGAGGTAGAAATCAAGAAGGAGCATCAAGTGTTGATGGTTAACAAAACCACTAGTTTCAAGAAAAAGGGCAAAGGGAAGAAGAAGGGGAACTTCAAGAAGAACAGCAAGCAAGTTGCTGCTCAGGAGAAGAAACCCAAGTCTGGACCTAAGCCTGAAACTGAGTGCTTCTACTGCAAGCAGACTGGTCACTGGAAGCGGAACTGCCCCAAGTATTTGGCGGATAAGAAGGATGGCAAGGTGAACAAAGGTATATGTGATATACATGTTATTGATGTGTACCTTACTAGAGCTCGCAGTAGCACCTGGGTATTTGATACTGGTTCTGTTGCTAATATTTGCAACTCGAAACAGGGACTACGGAATAAGCGGACGCTAGCAAAGGACGAGGTGACGATGCGCGTGGGAAACGGTTCCAAAGTCGATGTGATCGCGGTCGGCACGCTACCTCTACATCTACCTTCGGGATTAATATTAGACCTAAATAATTGTTATTTGGTGCCAGCGTTGAGCATGAACATTATTTCTGGATCTTGTTTAATGCGAGACAGTTATTCATTTAAATCAGAGAATAATGGTTGTTCTATTTATATGTGTAATATCTTTTATGGTCATGCACCTTTGGAAAGTGGTCTATTCTTGTTGAATCTCGATAGTAGTAATACACATATTCATAATGTGGAAGCCAAAAGATGCAGAGTTGATAATGATAGTGCAACTTATTTGTGGCACTGCCGTTTAGGTCATATCGGTGTAAAGCGCATGAAGAAACTCCATACTGATGGGCTTTTGGAACCACTTGATTATGAATCACTTGGTACTTGCAAACCAAGCCTCATAAGCAAGATGACTAAAACACCGTTCTCCGGTACTATGGAGAGAGCAACAGATTTATTGGAAATCATACATACCGATGTATGTGGTCCGATGAATATTGAGGCTCGTGGCGGATATCGTTATTTTCTCACCTTCACAGATGATTTAAGCAGATATGGGTATATCTACTTAATGAAACATAAGTCTGAAACATTTGAAAAGTACAAGGAATTTCAGAGTGAAGTTGAAAATCATCGTAACAAGAAAATAAAGTTTCTACGATCTGATCATGGAGGAGAATATTTGAGTTACGAGTTTGGTGTACATTTGAAAAATTGTGGAATAGTTTCGCAACTCACGCCACCCGGAACACCACAGCGTAATGGTGTGTCCGAACGTCGTAATCGTACTTTACTAGATATGGTGCGATCTATGATGTCTCTTACTGATTTACCGCTATCGTTTTGGGGTTATGCTTTAGAGAGGGCCGCATTCACATTAAATAGGGCACCATCAAAATCCGTTGAGACGACACCTTATGAACTATGGTTTGGCAAGAAACCAAAGTTGTCGTTTCTTAAAGTTTGGGGCTGCGATGCTTATGTGAAAAAGCTTCAACCTGATAAGCTCGAACCCAAAGCGGAGAAATGTGTCTTCATAGGATACCCAAAGAAAACTGTTGGGTATACCTTCTATCACAGATCCGAAGGCAAGACATTCGTTGCTAAGAATGGATCATTTCTAGAGAAGGAGTTTCTCTCGAAAGAAGTGAGTGGAAGGAAAGTAGAACTTGACGAGGTAACTGTACCTGCTCCCTTATTGGAAAATAGTACATCACAGAAAACTGTTTCTGCGACACCTATACCAATTAGTGAGGAAGCTAATGATGACGATCATGAAACTTCAGGACAAGATAGTACTGAACCACGTAGATCAACCAGAGTGAGATCCGCACCAGGGTGGTACGGTAATCCAATTCTGGAAGTCATGCTACTAGATCATGATGAACCTACAAACTATGAAGAAGCGATGGTGAGCCCAGATTCCGCAAAGTGGCTTGAGGCCATGAAATCTGAGATGGGATCCATGTATGAGAACAAAGTATGGACTTTGGTTGACCTGCCCGATGATCGGCAAGCAATTGAAAATAAATGGATCTTCAAGAAAAAGACTGACGCTGACGGTAATATTACTGTCTATAAAGCTCGACTTGTCGCAAAAGGTTTTCGACAAGTTCAAGGGGTTGACAACGATGAGACCTTCTCACCCGTAGCGATGCTTAAGTCCGTCAGAATCATGTTAGCAATTGCCGCATTTTATGATTATGAAATATGGCAGATGGATGTCAAAACTGCATTCCTGAATGGATTTCTGGAAGAAGAGTTGTATATGATGCAACCAGAAGGTTTTGTCGATCCAAAGGGAGCTAACAAAGTGTGCAAACTCCAGCGATCCATTTATGGACTGGTGCAAGCATCTCGGAGTTGGAATAAACGCTTTGATAGTGTGATCAAAGTATTTGGCTTTATACAGACTTTTGGAGAAGCCTGTATTTACAAGAAAGTGAGTGGGAGCTCTGTAGCATTTCTGATATTATATGTGGATGACATATTGCTGATTGGAAATGATATAGAATTTTTGGATAGCATAAAGGGATACTTGAATAAAAGTTTTTCGATGAAAGACCTCGGGGAAGCTGCTTACATATTAGGCATAAAGATCTATAGAGATAGATCAAGACGCTTAATTGGACTTTCACAAAGCACATACCTTGACAAGATTTTGAAGAAGTTCAAAATGGATCAAGCAAAGAAAGGGTTCTTGCCTGTGTTACAAGGTGTGAAGTTGAGTCAGACTCAATGCTCGACCACTGCAGAAGATAGAGAGAAAATGAAAGATGTTCCCTATGCTTCAGCCATAGGCTCTATCATGTATGCAATGCTGTGTACCAGACCTGATGTGTGCCTTGCTATAAGTTTAGCAGGGAGGTACCAAAGTAATCCAGGAGTGGATCACTGGACAGCGGTCAAGAACATCCTGAAATACCTGAAAAGGACTAGGGATATGTTTCTCGTATATGGAGGTGACAAAGAGCTCACCGTAAGAGGTTACGTTGATGCAAGCTTTGACACTGATCCGGATGATTCTAAATCGCAAACCGGATACGTGTTTACTTTAAATGGTGGAGCTGTCAGTTGGTGCAGTTCTAAACAAAGTGTCGTAGCGGGATCTACATGTGAAGCGGAGTACATAGCTGCTTCGGAAGAAGCGAACGAAGGAGTCTGGATGAAGGAGTTCATATCCGATCTAGGTGTCATACCTAGTGCATCGGGTCCAATGAAAATCTTTTGTGACAATACTGGTGCAATTGCTTTGGCAAAGGAATCCAGATTTCACAAAAGGACCAAACACATCAAGAGACGCTTCAACTCCATCCGGGATTTAGTCCAGGTGGGAGACATAGAAATTTGCAAGATACATACGGATCTGAATGTTGCAGACCCGTTGACTAAGCCTCTTCCACGAGCAAAACATGATCAGCACCAAGGCTCCATGGGTGTTAGAATCATTACTGTGTAATCTAGATTATTAACTCTAGTGCAAGTGGGAGACTGAAGGAAATATTCCCTAGAGGCAATAATAAAGTTATTATTTATTTCCTTATATCATGATAAATGTTTATTATTCATGCTAGAATTGTATTAACCGGAAACATAATACATGTGTGAATACATAGACAAACAGAGTGTCACTAGTATGCCTCTACTTGACTAGCTCGTTAATCAAAGATGGTTATGTTTCCTAACCATGAACAAAGAGTTGTTATTTGATTAACGAGGTCACGTCATTAGTTGAATGATCTGATTGACATGACCCATTCCATTAGCTTAGCACCCGATCGTTTAGTATGTTGCTATTGCTTTCTTCATGACTTATACATGTTCCTATAACTATGAGATTATGCAACTCCCGTTTACCGGAGGAACACTTTGGGTACTACCAAACGTCACAATGTAACTGGGTGATTATAAAGGAGTACTACAGGTGTCTCCAATGATAGATGTTGGGTTGGCGTATTTCGAGATTAGGGTTTGTCACTCTGATTGTCGGAGAGGTATCTCTGGGCCCTCTCGATAATACACATCACATAAGCCTTGCAAGCATAATAACTAAGATGTTAGTTATAAGATGATGTATTACGGAACGAGTAAAGAGACTTGCCAGTAACGAGATTGAACTAGGTATTGGATACCGACGATCGAATCTCGGGCAAGTAACATACCGATGACAAAGGGAACAACGTATGTTGTTATGCGGTCTGACCGATAAAGATCTTCGTAGAATATGTAGGAGCCAATATGGGCATCCAGGTCCCGCTATTGGTTATTGACCGGAGACATGTCTCGGTCATGTCTACATTGTTCTCGAACCGTAGGGTCCGCACGCTTAACGTTACGATGACAGTTATTATGAGTTTATGCATTTTGATGTACCGAAGGTTGTTCGGAGTCCCGGATGTGATCACGGACATGACGAGGAGTCTCGAAATGGTCGAGACGTAAAGATTGATATATTGGAAGCCTATGTTTGGACACCGGAAGTGTTCCGGGTGAAATCGGGATTTTACCGGAATACCGGGAGGGTTACCGGAACCCCCCGGGAGGCAAATGGGCCTATTGGGCCTTAGTGGAAAAGTGAAAGGGGCTTCCCACAAGGGCTGCGCGCCTCCCCCCTTCCCTAGTCCTATTAGGACTAGGAGAAGGGGCCGGCCCCCTCTTTCTCTCTTCTCTTTGGAGAGTCCTATTAGGAATAGGTTTGGGGGGGAGTCCTACTCCCGGTAGGAGTAGGACTCCTCCTGCGCCTCTCTCCCTAGCCGGCCGAACCCCTCCCCCTGCTCCTTTATATACGGGGGCAGGGGGCACCCCATAGACACACAAGTTGATCATTGTTGATCGTTCCTTAGCCGTGTGCGGTGCCCCCTGCCACCAAATTCCACCTCGATCATACCGTTGTAGTGCTTAGGCGAAGCCCTGCGTCGGTAATACATCAAGATCGTCACCACGCCGTCATGCTGACGGAACTCTTCCTCGACGCTTTGCTGGATCGGAGCCAGAGGATCGTCATCGAGCTGAACGTGTGCTAAGAACTCGGAGGTGCCGGAGTAACGGTGCTTGGATCGGTTGGATCGGGAAGAAGACGTACGACTACTTCCTCTACGTTGTCTGATCGCTTCCGCAGTCGGTCTGTGTTGGTACGTAGACAACACTCTCCCCCTCGTTGCTATGCATCACCATGATCTTGCGTGTGCGTAGGAAAATTTTCGAAATTACTACGTTCCCCAACAGTAACTTCAGATCAAGTTACTACCGAACCTCGTAGGTAAAACCAGAGTGAGATCCGCACCAGAGTGGTACGGTAATCCTGTTCTGGAGGTCATGTTACTTGACCATGACGAACCTGCGTACTATGAGGAAGCGATGATGAGCCCAGATTCTGCGAAATGGTTTGAGGCCATGAAATCTGAGATGGGATCCATGTATGAGAACAAAGTGTGGACTTTGGTTGACTTGCCCGATGATCGGCAAGCAATTGAGAATAAATGGATCTTCAAGAGGAAGATGGATGTTGATAGTAGTGTTACTATCTACAAAGCTAGACTTGTCGAAAAAAGGTTTTTTGACAAAGTTCAAGGTGTTGACTACGATGAAATTTTCTCACTCGTACGATGCTTAAGTCTGTCCGAATCATGTTAGCAATTGCCGCATTTTATGAAATCTGGCAAATGGATAACAAAAACTGCAATCCTTAATGGATTTCTTAAAGAAGAGTTGTATATGATGCAACCAGAAGGTTTTGTCAATCCTAAAGGTGTTAACAAAATATGCAAGCTCCAGCGATCCATCAATGGACTGGTGCAGGCATCTCGGAGTTGGAATATACGCTTTGATAAGTTGATCAAAGCATATAGTTTTATACAGACTTGCGGTGAAGCCTGTATTTACAAGAAAGTGAGTGGGAGCACTACAACATTTCTGATAAGTATATGTGAATGACATATTGTTGATCGGAAATAATGTAGAATTATTCTGCAAAGCATAAAGGAGTGTTTGAAAGGAGTTTTTCAAAGAAAGACCTCGGTGAAGCTGCTTACATATTGAGCATCAAAATCTATAGAGATAGATCAAGACGCTTGATAAGTTTTTTCAATGAGTGCATACCTTGACAAGATTTTGAAGTAGTTCAAAATGGAACAGTCAAAGAAAAAGAGTTTCTTGCCTGTGTTACAAGGTGTGAAATTGAGTAAGACTCAAAGTCCGACCACGGCAGAAGATAGAAAGAGAATGAAAGTCATTCCCTATGCCTCAGCCATAGGTTCTATAAAGTATGTCATGCTGTGTACCAGATCTATTGCATACCCTACCACTGAGTTTGGCAAGGGAGTAGAATAGTGATCTAGGAGTAGATCACTGGACAGTGGTCAAAATTATCCTTAGTGGAATAAGGATATGTTTCTCGATTATGGAAGTGACAAAAGGTTCGTCGTAAAGGGTTACGTCGATGCAAGTTTTGACACCGATCTGGATGACTCTAAGTCTCGATCTAGATACATATTGAAAGTGGGAGCAATTAGCTAGAGTAGCTCCGTGCAGAGCGTTGTTGACATAGAAATTTGCAAAATACATACGGATCTGAATGTGGCAGACCCGTTGACTAAATTTCTCTCACAAGCAAAACATGATCACACCTTAGTACTCTTTGGGTGTTAATCACATAGCGATGTGAACTAGATTATTGACTCTAGTAAACCCTTTAAGTGTTGGTCACATAACGATGTGAACTATGGGTGTTAATCACATGATGATGTGAACTATTGGTATTGAATCACATGGTGATGTGAACTAGATTATTGACTCTAGTGCAAGTGGGAGACTGAAGGAAATATGCCCTAGAGGCAATAATAAAGTTATTATTTATTTCCTTATATCATGATAAATGTTTATTATTCATGCTAGAATTGTATTAACCGGAAACATAATACATGTGTGAATACATAAACAAACAGAGTGTCACTAGTATGCCTCTACTTGACTAGCTCGTTAATCAAAGATGGTTATGTTTCGTAACCATGGACAAAGAGTTGTTATTTGATTAACGGGATCACATCATTAGATGAATGATCTGATTGACATGACCCATTCCATTAGCTTAGCACCCGATCGTTTAGTATGTTGCTATTGCTTTCTTCATGACTTATACATGTTCCTATGACTATGAGATTATGCAACTCCCGTTTGCCGGAGGAACACTTTGTGTGCTACCAAACGTCACAACGTAACTGGGTGATTATAAAGGAGCTCTACAGGTGTCTCCAAAGGTACATGTTGGGTTGGCGTATTCGAGATTAGGATTTGTCACTCCGATTGTCGGAGAGGTATCTCCGGGCCCTCTCGGTAATGCACATCACATAAGCCTTGCAAGCATTGCATCTAATGAGTTAGTTGCGAGATGATGTATTACGGAACGAGTAAAGAGACTTGCCGGTAACGAGATTGAACTAGGTATTGGATACCGACGATCGAATCTCGGGCAAGTAACATACCGATGACAAAGGGAACAACGCATGTTGTTATGCGGTCTGACCGATAAAGATCTTCGTAGAATATGTAGGAACCAATATGGGCATCCAGGTCCCGCTATTGGTTATTGACCGGAGACGTGTCTCGGTCATGTCTACATTGTTCTCGAACCGTAGGGTCCGCACGCTTAACATTACGATGACAGTTTCATTATGAGTTTATGTATTTTGATGTACCGAAGGTTGTTCAGAGTCCCGGATGTGATCATGGACATGACGAGGAGTCTCGAAATGGTCGAGACATAAAGATCGATATATTGGAAGCCTATATTTGGACATCGGAATCGTTCCGAGTGAAATCGGCATTTTTCGGAGTACCGGAGAGTTACGGGAATTCACCGGGGAGTATATGGGCCTTATTGGGCCATACGGGAATAGAGGAGAGAGACCAAAAGGAAGGAGGCCTGCGCCCCCCCTCTGGTTCGAATTGGACAAGGGGCGCAGCCCCCTTTTCCTTCTTCCTCTCCCCCTCTTTCCCCTTCTCCTACTCCAACAAGGAAGGAGGGAGTCCTACTCCCGGTGGGAGTAGGACTCCGCTTGGCACGCCCCCTCCTAGGCCGGCCGCCCCCTCCCCCTTGCTCCTTTATATACGGGGGCAGGGGGGCACCCCAGGACACACAAGTTGATGTTCATGATCGTTCCTTAGCCATGTGCGGTGGCCCCCTCCACTATATTCCACCTCGGTCATAATGTAGCGGTGCTTAGCCGAAGCCCTGCGACGGTTGAACATCAAGATCTTCACCACACCGTCGTGCTGACGGAACTCCTCCCGAAAGCTTTGCTGGATCGGAGCCTGGGGAGCGTCATCGAGCTGAACGTGTGCCAAGAACTCGGAGGTGCCGGAGTAACGGTACTTGGATCGGTTGGACCGGGAAGACGTACGACTACTTCCTCTACGTCTCGTCAACGCTTCCGCTTCGGTCTACGAGGGTACGTAGACAGCACTCTCCCCTCTCATTGCTATGCATCACCATGATCTTGCGTGTGCGTAGGAATTTTTTTGAAATTAGTATGTTCCCCAACATATAATATTTGGAGTACATACTGAACTGTGTCTCTAGTGGGGGACGTTAAGACAACGCCCGCCCCTAGGCCGGCCAACATTTTGGAACCATCGAAGTGCATGACCCAGTTGGAATATGTACCACACTCTTTAGGGAGTTCAGCCTCAGTCCATTCGGCGATGAAGTCGGCCAGTACTTGGGATTTAATTGCCCTGCATGGCTTGTATGTGATGTCAAATGGAAGGAGCTCAATGGCCCACTTGGCGATCCGGCCCGTGGCATCGCGGTTGTTTATTATCTCATTGAGTGGTACTTCGGAAGCCACCGTGATTGAGCACTCTTGAAAGTAGTGTCGTAGCTTCCGGGATGTCATGAAGACCGCGTATGCTATCTTTTGGTAATGAGGGTACCGGGATTTGCACGGTGTGAGGACAGTGGATACGTAGTATACCGGTTTCTGAAGTGGAAATTTGTGTCCGTCCTCATCTCGCTCGACGATGAGCACCGCGCTCACCACCTAGTGTGTTGCCGAGATGTATAATAACATGGGTTCGCTAATGTTCGGCGCGGCTAGGATTGGGTTGCTTGCTAAAAGAGCTTTTATCTCTTCCAGTCCTGCCTTTGCCGCATCCGTCCACTCGAGGTGATCGGTGCATCAGAGAAGGCGATAAAGTGGCAATGGTTTTTCTCCTAATCTGGAGATAAAGCGGCTTAAATCTACCACGCATTCGGCTAGTTTTTGGACCTGTTTAAGGTCTGTTGGTGTAGCCAGTTGTGACAAAGCCCGGATTTTGGCTGGATTTGCCTCAATTCCTCTATTGAAAACGATGAAGCCCAACAACTTTCCAGCGGGAACGCCGAAAACACACTTTTCCGGATTGAGCTTGATGTCATATGTGCGAAGGTTGTCGAATGTGAGGCGTGGGTTGTCTATTAAAGACTCGACGTGCTTAGTCTTGATGACTACGTCATCCACGTATGCTTCAACTGTCTTGCCAATTTGTTTCTCCAGGCATGTTTGAATCATGCGTTGGTAGGTAGCGCCGGCGTTTTTGAGCCCAAAGGGCATGGTGTTGAAGCAGAAAGGCCCGTATGGGGTAATAAATGCCGTTGTGACTTGATCGGACTCCTTCATCTTGATTTGATGGTATCCAGAGTATGCGTCGAGAAAACACAGTGAGTCATGTCCTATAGTAGCGTCGATAATCTGATCGATGCGGGGGGAGGGATCCTTAGGGAAGGCCTTGTTGAGGTCTTTGAAATCGATGCACAGGCGCCAGGATTTATCCTTCTTTGGTACCATCATCAAGTTTTCTAGCCAATCCGGGTGTTTTATTTCTCTGATGAATCCAGCCTCGATTAACTTGGCTAGCTCCTCTCCCGTAGCTTGTCGTTTGGGTTCGAAAAAGCGCCGCAGTGTTTGCTTGACCGGCTTATGCCCCTTCAATATATTGTGGCTGTATTCGGCCAGCCTGCGTGGGATCCCTGGCATATCAGAAGGGTGCCAGGCGAATATGTCCCAGTTTTCGCGTAGGAACGCTCGTAGTGCAGCGTCAACCGTTGGGTCCAGCTGTGCCCTGATGGAAGCTGTCTTCTTGGGGTCCGTCAGGTGGACTTGAAATTTGACTATTTCATTTGCTGGATTAAAGGAGGTGGATTTGGGCCGCTTATCAAGGATTACGTCATCCCTGCCCATCGTGGAGCGTAGTGCGGTTAATTCTTCGGCTGCAAGGGCCTCCGACAGTGCCTCGAGGGCCAGGGATGCGGTTTTGTTTTCGGCCCGTAGGGCTATGTCCGGGTCACTGGCAAGAGTGATAATACTGTTGAGCCCGGGCATCTTGAGCTTCATATACCCTTAATGGGGTATAGCTTGAAAGCGTGTGAATGTGTCTCGCCCCAATAGGGCGTGATACCCACTGTTGAAAGGGGTCACTTGGAAGGTTACTTCTTCGGACCGATAGTTCTTCGGAGTGCCGAATACCACGTCAAGTGTAATTTTCCCCGCGCATCGCACCTCCCGGCTAGGAATAATTCCTCGGAAGGTTCTATTACTTTGCTCGATGCGGCTCCTGTCTATTTACATTTTGTTGAGTGTGTCCTCATATATGAGGTTTAGCCCGCTGCCGCCGTCCATGAGCACGTTGGTGAGCCGAAAACCATCCACAATTGGATTGAGGACCAATGCGGCTGGTGCCCAGACTGTCCGGAACTTTGGTTCGTCACTGGCATTGAAAGTTATGGTCGTGTCATTCCAGGGGTTTATTGCTGCGACTTGGCAGACTTCGGCGAGGTCGCGGAGTGCCCTCTTGCGCCGATTGTTTGAAGCGAAAGTCTCGAAGACCGTCAATACTCTAAGCTCGTTGTGCCTAAGGCTGTGGGTTGATTCGATGTCTGGCGTCGTGTGTATTTTGCATGGCTTATCAAGCCATCCCTCTAGAACGGTTCCGCACCCCGTAATGGGCTTAGATTTCTTTACTATTGGGTCGGGTGCCCCACGAGGGTGCATCCTTTTTGTCCGGACGATGGGTTGAGTGGAAACCGGTGGTTCCCAGCGAGTTGCCTGGGTTTTCCAGGCGCTTTCCATTGCGCAGTACTTCTGTACTATGGTTGCTAAGTCGGCGAAGTGTAATACGCGACGGCGGTTGATGGCGTTGAGGATTCCTTCGTCCGTGCAGTTATTGATAAATATAGAGATTGCGTCTTCGTCGCGGCAATCTTTAATCTTGTCTTTGATAAGGAGGAATCTGGCCCAAAAGTGTTGGACTATTTCCTGAGACTGCTGTCGTATGTACGTGAGATCGCGTATATCTCGGTGGGTGGGTGGCTTTAAATCCGAACCCTAACCCAATTTGGGATCTGGAGCTTGAGAAACTTCCGAGCTTAATAGTTCGGGCTCCAGGATATCAACCGATTTTTCAGGCCCACTGTCCGATTCTAGGTTCGGAGGGCAGGGCATGTCTTTCCGCAGACAAGTATCCGACTTTTCGAGCTCGGAAATCCGAACATAGCTCGTCCTCAATATAGAGGAAGAGTTGTTGTTTTGCTCCTCTACTACCGCTCCTGATGGGTGATCGGCAGAGATTTGATTTCTCTCTTATCGGGTTTAAGCCCAATCCGATCGTAGTCTGTAGCAACCCCCAGGGCGGCGATGCGATCCAGGAGTTTGTTTAAAGACGAAAACTCCGTCGGATCCATCCGTTTGGAGTATTCGGAGTCAACACGGAGGCGATTTTCGATGACCCGAGAAGTCATCGTTGGCTCAACGGCCAAACGGGCGGTCATGGTAAAGCCGCCCAGCCGAAGGGTTTGGCCTAAGGCCAGGGCTCCTCCGGAGGTGATATTGTCCTTGATGACAAGGTGAGCCATCAAACCTGTCTTTGACGTCACATCGGAACTCTCAATGAAAGCACCAATGTCGGTGTCAAAACCGGCGGATCTCGGGTAGGGGGTCCCGAGCTATGCGTCTAAGGTCGATGGTAACAGGAGACGGGGGACACGATGTTTACCCAAGTTCGGGCCCTCTCTATGGAGGTAATACCCTACTTCCTGCTTGATTGATCTTGATGAATTTGAGTATTACAAGAGTTGATCTACCACGAGATCGTAATGGCTAAACCCTAGAAGTCTAACTTGTATGATTGTGATTGCCTCTACGGACTAAACCCTCTGGTTTATATAGACACCGGAGGGGACTAGGGTTGTACAAAGTCGATTACAGAGAAAGGAATCTACATAGCCGAACGCCAAGCTTGCCATCCACGCAAAGGAGAGTCCCATCCGAACACGAGAAGAATTCTTCTGTCTTGTATCTTCATAGTCCATCAGTCCGGCCCACGTCACATAGTCCGGACGGCCGATGACCCCTTAATCCAGGACTCCCTCAGCAGGTTCGCTTGCGATTTCATGGGGAGGAGGGGAGATGCGCGACGGGGATGGAATACAGGAGGAGGAGGACGAGCGGCGAGAGGGGAGGAGCCAGAGGTGGTGGCCGGAGGGGAGGAGGCGGAGATGGCGGCGCAGGGAAGGGAGGAAGAGGATGTGGAGCCGCGACTGTGAAGAGGAGAGGGGGCGCGAGTACGGGAGGAGGCAGGCGGCCAGGTCTCTACTGGAGCTGCTTCATTTTATATGCCAACAAATGAAATAACGAAAATGCCCTCGGCAGCCATCCAATTTTACAGGCGGTGGCACGGATGCTTCTACACTATTCATTGTAGCAGTGTCCGTGTTTTATCCAAAGGCCCGGATCTTCTAGACGCGAGATCGAACGGCCTGAAACGCATCAAAAGAACGATCCGACAGCCGACAGTGGCTAAGCTCTGAGAAGCCTGGGTGGCTCCTGCTATGCTTATTTCTGGATATTTTATGGGACAGAGAAAGTCCTAGAACGTGATGCCTATCACGAATAATGGTTGTTATCCCTTGTAGTACACTGCTTAACCTTGTTTTGTGTGCGTGTGTGTGTAATGGTGGCAAGTGGCAACTTACCATTGACCAAACCACGTCAAGATTTTTTATTTAGAAAAAGCACCGGGTGCCCAGATTTATGGAAACCACGTCAAGTTTGAAACCAAGCGAATCAAATTGACCTCGTGTTTGCAGTACATTGCTCATGTACATGTGTGTACAACTGCGTCCGGTTTGCATGTTTTTGCTCATGTAGATGAGACGCAGGTTCAGTTTGCATGTTTTCAAGCAAACTCAAGCTGGGAAGGGTCAAATAAAGATACACATAACAGGGACTTGTTTGAGAGAAAGAATTAAAGAACATCGTGCAGGGAAGGCCGGCCGCTTCCAGTAGTTTATGTCAGGAGAAGGTTAATTAGTTGTCAGTTGTCATGTGAGTAAACTAAACCCTGGTTCAAAATCGAGCAAGAAAATAACAAATCCTTTCAACAAGAACCGATTGGTGCCACGGCAGAAGCTGGCGTCGAGCAAATCGATTGCGACCGCCCGTCCATAATTGCATCTTATATTATCTTCCGATGGATCATCTAGCACCTCCTTGATTGCATCTTATATTATCGAAAATGATGCCATCTTGGACTGGACACCTTCGACCTACCCTAGCTTAATTCCATCTTGGACGGACACGGCAGCCGGCACCAGCATGCGGTGGACACTATGAATCAAAGCCAACAGAGAAAAGTTTGACAGCTCGCATTTTATAACATCATCTTATAAAATATATATACAGTATCATCATCTATAAAAAAAGATACTAGTGTCGAAAACGCTCTTATATTATGGGATGGAATGAGTAAAACACAATAAATCACCGGATCCGTTTGGTATGCTGAAGCAACTTTGAATTTTGAGTTCCACAAGCCATCAGGCATTGAATGGCTATACAACTAGCGTTGATAAGAACACGTCAAATGGTTGTCTTGATGAAGGTATTGTTCGGAATTTACTGGGAATTGTTTTACAGGGTGAAACTCCTTGATCAAACCTTCAGTGGTTGGATCCGACGACGGCGTCACTTACAATGATGTCTCCTTCCTGAAGGCGTCGCTTTTGGAGATCCTTTCTCGGAGTCCTGATGTTATCGAGAAATGTTGTTGCGGATGGTCACTATTATATATCGTCACTTTGGTAAAAAAAAATCTTCATCCGCCTACGCATAGCTTCGGTCTGCTATGACTTTGCATTTGCTGGCGCGATCTCTTTGTGTGTGTGTGTGTGTGTGTGTGTGTGTGTGTGTGTGTGTGTGTGTGTTTGCTGTGTGGATCCTAGATATGCAGAGGCCAAATGTGTACTCATTCTGATTGTATCCCTCGATGCTATACTAAGAGTCAATAAAAAATGTCCTTCATTGAAAAATGTCCAATGATTGTCTGCTCCTCCTTTCTCTAGGCTTGTAGTCGGCTATGCAACAGTACGCAGTTAGCGCCCATTACCCAAAACAACCCCAAAAATCAAAAGACATGTGCACAACAATTTGGAAACAAACAGATATTTCCCACAAAAAGGTCACACTATATAAAAAATGTTCCTTTTCTTCTAGAAAATAAGTAAGCAACATAAAGATCTATCACCCTAGCAGTAAGTGCATGTAGCCTTTTGAGAGAGTCCATATTTCAACCCTCAATTGCTAGCAAAGTCCAAGAAACAACCCCAAACTTCAAAACCCTCTATTTTACAACACCAAACTACGAAAACGGGACAACTATCGACCTTCCTCATCTCAAACTAGTATTATGGGCAATTTTGAATGGTTTTCACTTGTTGACCGCCTAGTCAATAAACTCAGCTGCCACTACGACCTCCAAAGTAGCTTACGAAAGGTGAAGCCATTACTATTGAAAAAACCAGATCCAGGTATCACCCCAAACAAGCCGTTCAACTCCAGACTTGGCACCCCCGCTCGACGATGATCTAGGAGGAGGAAACAATACCTTCCAACTGCCAACCACGACCACATAACATGATCTGCCGCTTCTAGTTGCCATCGTCGCATACCACTATCTGCAGCTGCTCCTGCACTACCTCTTGAGCTCCACGTCAATGTTGGAGCAAACGTCATCGTAAAGAGGCAGCCTGAGGATAGAAGTCCACCATATGAATGCCACTGCCGCCACACCATCTCCACTTAAACAGGCTAGCAAGCAGATCCATCACCCATCATCGAGTAGAATGCCGCGTCAAGGAATGATCTGAAGCATTATTTACAACTGATAGCTGATGTCACGAATTAGGAGCAAAAGATGATATAATAATGCATGTGTCGATATGATTTATAAGGCCATGGCGTGGTAGGCTAACTCGGCTCTATCTCAAATGCCATATCAATTGTGTAGTCTCTCATTTTGTACTCAGAATAGTTAATGAGCGTTAGGTAAGAGAAGAAATTGTATCTGCTCCATCTCGTAGTTAATTTGCAATACGTAAGCAAACATATTTTTTTATCTGCTCCACCTCGAAGTAGTTAATGTGGGTTAAGTAAGCAGAGATTTTTTATATGCTCCATGTGCAGAAGGAGTTGGACCGATCTTTTTCTTTCCCCTCTCGCAAGGCAACTAAGACAAAGCTTTCCACCACTCGATCTCCTCCGGGGATATTCTGGATTCACTTTCCTTCCGCCTTGCCGCTCAGGCGATCGGTGGTGGGAAGGGCAATAGTGGTGCCTCTGCTCGGCCTAGTAGATAGGCTAGGATTTTAGTCCTCGCAGGAGTGGCGCTCGGACGGATTGCGATACTTCTTCTTCGAGTCGGCTGTGATCCTCCTTATGCTCGTCCGTCGGGATGAATTAGATGGAGATTTGACGTTGATTTCTGTTACCTCCTCGGCACGGCAAGGTTAGGGTTCCTCATGGTGCGTATGCGATAAGGATATTTGGTGCCAGATTCTTTTGATTGATTTAAGGGTTCAACAGCGACGACTATGGCTCCGGGGCATTAGTCCTTAGGGACACGTCCACAAAGACTTCCCGGATGTCATCAGCAAGTTAGACCGGCTCTGGTATGGGAGATGGGTCAGCGACTTGTTCTAGCGGCATCAATGGTCATTCAATGGACAGGGACCTCGATGTAAGTTTTTGTTATGTTTTGGATGTTTTATACTTTTGATCAACCTTTAGTGCTGAGTCATTTTCGAAGAATAGAAACTTGGGAAGGAGACAAGCAACGAAGGGAGACATGAGGCAGGATAAGGGTGAGGTGACCCCACAGCTAGCCTTTCTCTTCTCTCGACAACTAGGTTAGCATGTGAACCAAAGAGGTACTCCCTCTATCTAGGTGCGTAAGTCACCTTACGAAAACCAAATAATCCCAAAACACTTAGACACGGTACATTAACTCCCTCCCCGTTTCTTGTTTTGTGACATATCAACCAATAAGAGACGTGGGCCGTGCATGCTTTCAATGACTTGAGACTATGAATTAGCAAAAAGACATTAAGTTTTCTCGTTTTCCTCTCTGCCTTGGTCGCAGTGAACAATGTAAGATAACTTACACACCTAGACGGAGGGAGTAGAGATCCTTCCATAAATATACCCCTACATCGTCCAGCCACAACGGACATAAACCAAGACAAGGTTGGTGCCTTCGTCTAGCTAGCCATCCTAGTATTAGTGTTCTCCACCCCGCCCCCACCCACCCATGGCCAGCTTCCAGATTGCACCGTTCGCTGGACTCTTGGAGAACACCGAGTTTAACTTCCGTAGCTTGTACTTGCACAACGCTTCTTCTGGACCAAACCGAACCAGAGGAGCCATAATAAACCATAATGCTACCGCTGGGTGGGGCCATACATTCATTGTTGACTGGACAATATATGATGGCACTGGCCCGGGCGCGAAGCTTGTCGGACGTGCCCAAGGCCAGCAAATCTATGCTAGTAAATGGAGTCATTCCGTCACCCTTGAGTTCACGAATGGGAGGTACGGGTGTGTACATGTTATTTTTATTTTTCATATGTATTTAGGCCACAATTTTCGATTGTAGGTACTCTTGCCCCCTTTTTTGCGTTGTAATCCTAAGCACCCGATGCTAGCTCTCGTTTTTTAGAAAGAAAAAAATAGCTTATATAAGATTTTGTAGGTCACCGACATGGGAGGACTAAGGAAAAGCTTCTCGTTAGATTACTTAAAAGTCCAATTACACAGGTTTAAGGGCTCCACGCTCCAGTTAATGGGACTCTCAGCGACCTTTGAGCAACCAAGTGAGTGGTCTATTACTGGCGGGACAGGTGATCTTGCGATGGCGCGTGGTGTAGTCAAGGTGAAATTCCATGAGGTGGTAAAGGATGGAGACACATGGGAGCTTAGCTTCCATGGATTTTGCAACATGCAGGTGAGAAGAGTGTTTATTTATTAGTTGAAGCTTTTTTTTTAGTAATTTAATTATGTGCAAGTCCATCGACGAATTCCATTTTAGGTACCGATCCTTGTTGCCGAGCCGTTAGGAATATAGAGAGCTAGCTGATGGGGATCATATTGCTTGTATATGATACAGAGCTTGCCCACTCTCACAAAGGCTGGCCCATGGGGTGGACATGGTGGTTCAGGTACGGACTCAGAACAGCCATGGCGCATAGAAAGTATGACGATCGTCCATGAGGGGACAATTGCTAAGTTTTCATGCACTTACGTTGACCTGTCCGGCAAGAGGCGCACCACGGGTTCTTGGGGTGGTGGTAATGGTATCCCCACAAAGGTATGTTTTTCATGCATGTTTGGTTTCTGGGATTGCTAATTTTGCTTTAATTCGATGGATAGAATCCATATATGCATGTGTTCATGGTTCTCTCTATAAAGAAATATAAGATCGTTTAGATCATGAAAGCAGTGATCTAAATGCTTTTATATTTCTTTACAGCGGGAGTAACTAGCTAGCTGGGTTTGGCCCGTGTTGTTTGTGGAGTTGCCAAAATTGCAAGGTCAGTTGTTGATCAATCACCCGGAAAAAAAAAAGTTGTTGATCAATGATTTCCTTTTGTTGATGTTTTGCAGGTCCAGCTGGGGCCTCGGGAGATTTTGAAAGCAGTATCCGGAACACATATCAGCCTTAACAGTGGGCAGACTGTCATTGAGTCACTGAAGTTTGTCACGAACGAAGGAATGTACGGACCATTTGGACGTACAACCGGTACTCCTTTCAATGCTCATGTGCCAGAAGACCAAAGCATCGCCGGCTTCTTTGGGCGTGCTGATGATACGCAACTCATCGCGTTTGGTATTTACATGGTTTGATTTATGGAGTGCCTGCCCATGGTGACGCGCGCAGTTTCAGTTTCAGCTCAAACAAGCATGTTTTCCTTTGTTTAACTCGATATGGACCTCCATGTTGCAGTTTTTAACTCGCCCCCTGTATCTCGGTGCGTTCTTTGTGGTCACTTATTGTGTTGAGTAAATATATTATGTTTGATGATGAGAAAATAAAGTTCCCCCGTTCAGTGACGTCCAGTCCTCGTCGATGTTTCACTGAATTTATCTGTTTTCTTCCACTCATTAGTTCGTGATGGCGCCCGTAGACCCGATGCATGAATCATGTGCGTGCAGCAGCTTCTTGAGGTCACTTAAGTCAAGTCTACATGCCATCGGACTTCTCTGGGCAGCAGCTTGAGGCTGAATAAAGCTGGAAAATGTGTTGAGAATTGGCGACAACAAAAGATGCGACAGCGACGACGTGCTTTTGAAAGTTCGATGAAAGCTAATTTCACAGCAAGGGCATCCAGACATGGTGTCCTGCACAAAGTTTCTATTCTGTTGATTCAGTCAACACTGATATTGATGCATAGCAATTTGAGCAAGTGGTATAAATTGCCTGCAATACTAATAAAAGCGGGCATGCTACTGAAAATTCTAGCAAAGCTAAAGTGAAAGAAAGGATAGCGATTAGATGACCGTGCTATCCTGAACAAAGTTTTCAAGATGCCCCGCTTTATATAATATAAAGCAACCACCCGATACAACAAGTTCCCTGGGGCCTCAGCAACCATCAGCACCCCGGACACTCCGTCGCACTCCACCCAGCTTGCCACCCACCAGCATGCGCCACCACGGTCGAGGAGCTATCTTCGTCGTCTCACTGTGGTCAACGACGCGAGGCCTAGCGGAAGGAAGAGGGGACATCGAAATTGGGGTTACCAGCAACGCAGCCCAGCGAGGGGGAGGGGGGCAGTTCCTCCGCCGCCACCGTGCAAGCCGACCGGACGCATCAACCACTACTAGGAAAAGGCCTACTAATGGCGCACCTAATTTGGCCATTAATGACGCATTAGGGGTGCGCCATTAGTGCCACGCCGTTAGTATATTTTACTAATGGCTCACCACTGGTGCGCCATTAGTATCTGTTATACTAATGGCGCACCTCAGATGCGCCATTAGTATATACAATAGTGCGCCATTAGTATACCTCCCAGGGGGCCATGTATACCCAAGTGCTTTGGCATATTAATGGCGCACAGCAACAGGATGCGCCATTACTAACTTCGGCATACTAATGGCGCACTGTTTAATGATGCGCCATTAGTATCCTTTGGCATACTAATGGCGCACTATGATGTGATGCACCATTAGTATGAATATTAGGTTTTTTTTCTTTTTTTTGCACAGGTTACAAAATGTATAATTGGACAAAATATAGACAGCACACATCAACAACAGATTCATCGAATACAATAGAAGATTAGTCTCTGAATACAATTCATCATTTTAGTCTCCGAATACAATTCATCATATTAGTCTCTGAATTGAAAAGACCGAACAAAGATAGAACATTATATTACAAGTCTCGAGACCGCCAGTTTGTCTTCACATAACAAGTCGATATCGATCATCTAAACTACCATCACATAGAAGAGAGCTGCGGTCATCACGATGAGCATCATCACGATGAAACTGGTCTTCATCCGGTTCCTCCAATGCTCCCTCCCCTCTCCCGCTAGATAGCGGGCGTATCTAGATTCGGCCTTGGCCCTAGTGGTGTACCCTTTGTAACTGTTACCGCTGAATCGGTGAATCTGTCTCCGACACTCCTCCCAGTCGTTGTAGACTTCGGGAACCTTACCCTTGTACACGACATACCACGGCATCGATATGCAGTAGCCAAACGAAACGTTAGTACCAATTCACAGACAATACATAAGCAATATATAAGTATGCAATAGAACGATCGGAAGAGAAAAGCAAGACATTAATAGCATCGATTACATCTAAGTTGAACGACTCTCGAAACCAAAGAGACATACTACAAGTTCATTAAAGTTTAATTACAACATGAGCCAATTGATGTTTCAGAACTAGACACAGCATCACTGCTTTTGACTCGACTCAAGGGACATGAGCGTGGATGAAGCCGCCGTCTATCGTGGGAGTCATGAAACAACGGGCGTTGTCAGCCTGCATTTGTAGGATTGTGTCGATGTCACTGTTGGACGGTTGATTTTTGAGGTTGAACTGCCCCGAGGTACGAAGGACATCTTGATGGATGATTTCCGCAAACTCCGACTGGATGCGAAAGAATTCTTGTCTGATGTCCGCGTCCTGGATTGCCGACACGCTCACGGCCCAATCTTTGAGTCTACTCGGTAGCAGAAGTTGATGATGGTCCCGTACGATCGCCCGCATGTGATGGATGGCGTAGTAGGCACCCTTCTGACCGCCAGGCGGCTGCTTGACGCAGCAGAACGTCGTATTGTGGGAGAACACGTGCTTGCCGTACTTACGAATAGGCCTGGTGAAGGTGCCTCCAGATTTGACGTAGCCGGGGAGAACATCATCAAGAACCTTCTTGACATTTGTGTAGTCTACGTTCGACTGACGGTCCGGGTCGAGATACGTGGCCATGGAATATTTGGGGCTTAGGAGGATGAGCGTGCAACGTGTGTCACTGCAGAAAACACGGAATGTTACGGGGCGGTTGAGGGGAGGACTTACTCGGGAAAGTAAGGCACGAGGAAGTTATCCTTATCTTGGTTTGCCAGAATGACGCCTTCGAGGTAAGAACTCGCGACTTGCCGGTCCCCAGCGCTGCCCAAGATCTTGGCACACATGTAGAAGGGGTCGACTATCACGATGTCCGGGGTCTTGTCGCGAATGATCCACATCTCCATACTAAGCGAAAATAGCCGAATGAAGGTGTAGTGCAGCGGATGAAGGTTCAACATAGCGTGGATGTCATCAAACCGCAGGACGATCGTACCCCCGATGGAGTTATCCACAAAGCCCTTGCTCTCTGGCACCTTGGCCGCGAAAACCGGGTATGCCACATCCTTCTCTCCGAGACGCCGCTTCTCCAAAGAAAGAACACTGTCATGCAGACTCCGCATAGCACCGGTTGCAGCATTGAGCATATTTCTCGGTAGCATCGGCCTACCCGCCACATGCACCCTCCTCGAGATATCCTCAGGTGAAGGTGGCCCGTCCTGAGCACGGATCGTACTCGGTGCCGGCTGGCCCGCACCCTTGTTAGTCTTTCTTTTGCGTGCCTTCTTCTTCTCCTGTAATGGGACCGAGTTCTGCTCACAGACCGCCTTCTTGGGTGTGTTGGGGCTGATAATATTTCGCACCTCGCCTATCTGAGGCTCGATGAAGTCGGCAGCTGGAGGCGTCTCCTGAGAGCTGAACGGCAGACGACGCCTGTTGCAACTTCACTTCTCCGCGGTACCAGCTAGATCGTGCACGTCTTTTGTTGGGTTGGGTTCTTGAGAAGGAGGCCCCATGAAGTCGCCACCGTACCCATGATCGGCAAAGTACTGATCGACGTTGGCAAATGTATCGTCGTCGTAGTCGTTCTGATCCTGTGCCATATGCATGTTTGGATCCAGTGGCATAGGGATGTCCGGCACCGTTGCGGCGGTCTTGCCATGGGGCCGACTTGGCGCCGGCACGACTGGCGGTGTTGTCTTTGGGGTGGTGTCCCCCGCCCCCAAATGAATCTGGCTCTTCGGCCAAAGCAGGGGCCAGCTCAGGCAGGCGCTGAGGGTCATCACGTCATCATCGTCGGCCCCGACGGGTCGAATCGGAGGTAACAACTCGTCGCAGCCTGGCAGCACCCGAACCAATTGAACCCTAAACAAGTTGGGTGGCATCTGGGTACCGTGGAACAAGGGGTTGCCCGGTTGAACGATTTTGCCCTTGGCTACATTGACCAACTCGTTGTTCACGAAGTGCAGGAGAGTGCACGGAACGTCGGCGGCACCCTGCGAAAACATGTAGGGCGTCAGGGATGCCCAGTCAAAGGCAAGGAAATGAAGTCCTCGGCCGAGAGAGGCTTAATTAGTTACCGTGATGATGGCGTAGTTACCGTGATGATGGCGTCAAGCTCGGCTAATGTCGAGGCACCGCCAACGGCGGGCGTGCAGTTGACGGAGGGGCCGCTTGCTGCAGAGGTGCCGGCCGGCGTACACCCGGGTGCATTAAGCTCCCGTGCCGGCGTCGGAGACACCAATGCCGCCTCCGCCGGAGACACCAATGGCCCCGCCATCGCGTTCTGCGAGTTGCTGGCCGTGAAGCTAGGAATTGGGGGCGGCCCCTGTTGGCCGCCCGCAATCCACGCACTAATCCCTTGGATCAAGGTAGGCACAATGGCGGGGATCGTCGCTCCGAGTTGTTGTTGCACTTGCTCTTGGAAGAGAGACGCCATCATCACCGGGAAACAACCGGAAATCCGCCGCATCAGCAACAACGGAAGAGAGACGCCGTCGCTCCATGTCTCAAGGCTCCGGAAAAGTTACCATATGAGAGGACCGATGAGAAAACGAGGACATCTGTGCTGCCCAAGTGAGGGATCATTTTGCATGGAAACCTCCACCTCCGAAGGAAACGGTAGATCCGGTGAAAGTGAAGCGCACTCTGGATGCCCTGAAGCGACCACCACCGCCTCCGCCGGATTCCAACTATGTTCGCTGTCTTAAAAAGAATATTAAGATGCGCGGCGGTCGGGAAGTACTTCCAGTGACGCAAGATTAGCACAACGAAGGAGTGTGGAAAATATTCCCCAGCTTGGCAAACAGGCGAACTAATCGTGCCCCCCGCTCAAGGTGTTTAGCGATATCGTCGCTAATCATCCGAGGCTAGTTCCCGGTACCAATCCTGCTGATTTCCTGGGCGATGATGTAGAGTTTGAAATGTTAGAGGTGGTAGAGATCTTCAGATACAAGTATGGGAAGCCTCTCATCAAACCTGATCATCCTCCTCTAACAACGATGATGCGAAGATTGCATGAATGGTACATGGATACCTGCAAGAAGTCCGAGAAGGATAGTTTGATGCTGGGAATTAAAGAGGAGCACGACCTCGTTGGAACTGAGGTGATGCCTATTGAATTTGTGGAGTTATTTCAATTATACAATCAAGCGGCCCTTGACAAACAACTCATGACTTGCTACTGTCTGTAAGTATTACTTCTGTAATTAAGTCTTATAGCTCAACTCTTTCATTGCATGTATATATAATTATCCTCACTATATTATGCAGATTGAAGATCAACGAATGCAAAAAAGCACAAATCTATGATATTGGGTTCATTAACCCAAATACCATAAATGAATGGTCGGTTAAAAACAGAGTCGAAGATACCGAGGACAACTTGCTACAATCGTTGCATCAAAATCAAAACAAAGGGAAAATACTCTTTCCTTACAACATAAGTGAGTGTAACTGTCTTGTGCATATTCGGTTTCCCTTACTCGAGGTTATAGTAATGTAATTGATGAGTTATGCATGCGTGCATAGGTTCCACTTTATTCTACTAGAGGTTAAGCTTGACCGGGGAGTAGTAACTGTCTTAGACTCGAGACGAAAAGATCCCTAGGAGTATGCGGATATGACTGCAATGCTCCAGAAGTAAGTTCAATCGATCATATTGCACCATATCGGTAACAATTTTTTCATTTCCTGATATCAAGTAATTATTTTCTTTGTCTGGCAAGGTATGGAAAGAGTTCACCGGAATTGTTCTGGGACTGCCGAGGGAGCTGCGATTTACACACCCGAAATTAAGTACTACTAGCTAATTCCGCGCATCTCCCATTTATCATGCTTGATTATCAGTTTGATTGAACTCTATTTCTCGTAAAGTGCTTGTGGCAGGAAGGCGGGAATGATTTATGTGAATACTATGTTTGCGAGTTAATTTACAAAGCGACCTCTCAGCGGGGCTACTCTGAAAAGCAATATGAAGTACATAAACAATAATATTCACAATTTTATTTTGTTACCATCAGTTGTGTTGAGTTTCATTCATATATATGTATTGACCCCCTTCTTTAAATTAGATCCGGCAGATGCGGGGTGAACTCCTACCACATGATAGCGTATGAGCAATTCAAGAGGAATTGGCGGGATTCTTTCTTCACCACGTTTCACATAAAGACGGAGAATACCATGTGGAAATTGAAATAGATTTTAGATGTTAGGGATTGTAAGACATGCTATACTGTATATATGTAGTAGCGTTGGATAGATATACTAAAACTTGTTGTTCGAGCAATCTCTCAGAGAAAGAGAGGTCACTTCTCTCTGTATATATATGTTCATGACGATCTTCTGTAATTAATGGTTCCTTCATTTGCTTACTAGCTAGCGTGTCAAGTTCTATATGTATAGTAGCTAGCATTGACCAAGCATGGAGAAAGAGATGCCACTTCTCTCTATTAGCTAGCTAACACAATATGAAACCCCTAAATTAACCCTCCAAAACCCCCGAACCCCCCCCCCCTTTAAAAAAACAAAAACCCCAGCTCCTGCCAGCTGCTGACGTGTGGAAACCTTTTGGTATCGGTTGGTGTTACCAACCGGGACTAAAGGTCCTCCTGCCTGGGCGCTCCGGAGCGGCCACGTGGAGCCCGTTCTGTCCCAGTTCGCGGTTTTGGGCTTTAGTCCCGACCTTTTTGTCCCGGTTCTAGAACCAGGACTAAAGGCCCTCTGGAACCGGGACTAGTTCCCTGTTTTCCACTAGTGTCACCTCATCAAAGCATATATTCCAACTCCGAGATGCTTGCACCAGTCAATAGATGGATCGCTGTTGCTTGCACACTTTGTTAGCATCTTTAGGATCGACAAAACCTTCTGGTTGCATCATATACAACTCTTCTTTAAGAAATCTATTAAGAAATGCTGTTTTGACGTCCATTTATGAAATTTCATAATTAAAAAATGCGGCAATTGCTAACATGATTCAGACTGACTTAAGCATTGCGACGGGTGAGAAGGTCTCATCGTAGTCAACCCCTTGAACTTGTCGAAAACCTTTTGCGACAAGTCGAGCTTTGTAGATGCTGAAATTACCATCGGCGTCTGTCTTCTTCTTGAAGATCCATTTATTCTCAATGGCTTGCCGATCATCGGGCAAATCCACCAAAGTCCACACTTTGTTCTCATACATGGATCCTATCTCAGATTTCATGGCCTCAAGCCATCTATCAGAATCTGGGCTCATCATAGCTTCTTCATAGTTTGTAGGTTCGCCATGGTCTAGTAACATGACTTCCAGGACAGGATTACCGTGCCACTCTGTTGCGGAACGTGCTCTGTTCGACCTACGAGGTCCAGTAGTAACTTATCTGAAGTTTCATGATCATCATCATTAGCTTCGTCTCTAGTTCGTGTAGGCATCACAGGAACGGATTTCTCTTATGTGCTCCTTTCCAATTCAAGAGAATGTACAATTACCTCATCAAGTTCTACTTTCCTTCTACTCATTTCTTTCGAGAGAAACTCCTTCTCTAGAAAGGTTTCATTCTCGGCAACAAAGATCTTGCCTTTCAGATCTGTGGTAGAAGGTGTACCCAATTGTTTCCTTAGGGTATCCTATGAAAACACACTTCTCCGATTTGGGTTCGAACTTATCATGCTGAAGCCTTTTGACATAAGTGTCGCAACCCCAAATTTTCAGAAACGACATCTTAAGTTTCTTGCCAAACCATAGTTCATATAGTGTCATCTCAACGGATTTAGACGGTGCCCTATTTGACGTGAATGTGGCTGTCTCTAATGTCTAACCCAAAAACGATAGTGGTAAATCGGTAAGAGATATCATAGAACACACCATATCCAATAAAGTATGGTTACGACGTTCGGATACACCATTTCGCTGTGGTGTTCCAGGTGGCGTGAGTTTTAAATGAAGGCCAAACTCATAACTCAAATATTCGCCTCCGCGATCAGATCGTAGAAAACATTATTTTCTTGTTACGATGATTCTCCACTTCACTCTGAAATTCTTTGAAGTTTTCAAATATTTCAGACTTGTGTTTCATCAAGTAGATATACCCATACCTACTCAAATCATATGTGAAAGTCGGAAAATAATGATACTCACCACGTGCTTCAACACTCATCGGACCGCATACGTCGGTATGTATTATTTTTAATAAGTCATTAGCTCGCTCCATTGTTCCGGAGAACGGAGTTTTAGTCATCTTGCCTATGAGACATGGTTCGCAAGTATCAAATGATTCATAATCAAGTGATTCCAAAAGTCCATCTGCATTGAGTTTCTTCATGCGCTTTACACCAATATGACCTAAACGGCAGTGCCACAAGCATGTTGCACTATCATTATCAACTTTGCATCTTTTGGCATCAATATTATGAATATGTGTATCACTACGATCGAGATTCAGTAAACTATTCACATTGGGTGTATGATCATAGAAGGTTTTATTCATGTAAATAAACAACAATTATTCTCTAACTTAAATGAATAAAAGTATTACAATAAACATGATCTAATCATATTCATGCTCAACGCAAACACCAAATAATATTCATTTAGGTTCAACACTAATCCCGAAGGTAGAGGGAGTGTGCGATGGTGATCATATCAACCTTGGAATCATTTCCAACACACATTGTCACCTCACTTTTAACTAGTCTCTGCAACTCATGTTTCGAGTTACTAATCTTAGTAACTGAACCGGTATCAAATACCTAGGGGTTACTACGAACACTAGTAAAATACACATCAATAACATGTATATCAAATATACCTTTGTTCACTTTGTCATCCTTCTTATCCGCCAAAGTATTTGGGCCAGTTCCACTTCCAGTGACCATTTTCTTCGCAGTAGAAGCACTCAGTTTCAAGCTTGGGTCCAGCTTTGGGCTTCTTCCCGGGAGTGGCAACTTGCTTGCCATTCTTCTTGATGTTCCCTTTCTTTCCCTTGCCTTTTTTCTTGAAACTAGTGGTCTTGTTTAACCATCAACACTTGATGCTCTTATTGGATTTCTACCTTCGCCGATTTTAGCTTCACGAAGAGCTTAGGAATCGTTTTTGTCATCGCTTGCATACTATAGTTAATCAGGAAGTTGTAGTAGCTTGGTGATAGTGACTAGAGAACTCTGTCAATCACTATCTTATCTGAAAGATTAACTCCCAATTGATTCAAGCGATTGTAGTATCCAGACATTCTGAGTACATCCTCACTGGCTAAGCTATTCTCCTCTGTGTTGTAGGCAAAGTACTTGTCAGAGGTCTCATACCTCTTGACACGGGCATGAATCTGAAGTACCAGTTTTCAGCTCTTGGAACATCTCATATGCTCCGTGGTGTTCAAAATGTTTTTGAAGTCCCGGTTCTAAGGCGTAAAGCATGGCGCACTAAACTATCAGGTAGTCATCATATTGAGCTTGCGAAACATTCATAACGTCTGCATCTGCTCCTGCAACAGGTTTGTCACCTAGCGGTGCATTAAGGACATAATTCTTCTGTGCAGTAATGAGGATAATACTCAGATCACGGACCCAGTCCGCATCATTGCTAATATCATCTTTCAACTTAGTTTTCTCTAGGAACATATCAAAAATATATAGGAGCTATATCGTGAGCTATTAATCTACAACATAGATAAAACTATCAAGACTAAGTTCATGATAAATTAAGTTCAATTAATCAAATTACTAATGAACTCTCACTTAGATAGACATCCCTCAAGTCATCTAAGTGATATGTGATCCAAGTAAACTAACCCATGTCCGATCATCACGTGAGATGGGGTAGTCATCAATGGTGAACATCTTTATGTTGATCATATCTACTATATGACTCACGTTTGACCTTTCGGTCTACAGTGTTCCGAGACCATGTCTGTACATGCTAGGCTCGTCAAGTTTAACCCAAGTATTCTGCTTGTGTAAAACTGTCTTACACCCATTGTATGTAAACATAGAGTCTATCACACCCGATCATCACGTGATGTCTCGAAACGACGAACTGTAGCAGCAGTGCATGCTCAGTATTCTTTCGATATTTTCATGATTCCTTTCATGTTCGTGAATACAAACGCGTCCAACTCATACACACCGTGGAATGGAAGTAACCATAAGTACAGCTGGCCCATCAACTTTGCACTACAGAAACTGCAATGAAAGACCTAGGATCTTCTGTGCCGTCCAGGCAAGAGAAGCACCATCACTAACTTTCTCTCTCTCTCTCTCTTCGGGGTATCACTAACGTTGTCTTTGTCTAGCCGCAAGAACCATTGGTTTTTATGATAGTGATGATGTGACCATGGAGTTAATTTGGGGTTATGTTTTTCAGGTTGTGTCAGCGTCCATTTGGCCAGGCCAGCTTCATGATTAGTGAACGAGCAAGCGAGCAAGGGCATCATCCCCCATATTTAACATACTCCACTTTACAAACTGTAAAAAAGAAAGACAACACTTAACACTTTACATGCATGCATCCTGGAATCTTCACGTTCGCGAACGCAAGTATCAGCAAACATGCATACAATCCTTTTATTCGTTTAATTATTTTGTATAAGTAGCAAACAAAATCAAGTGATTAACCAAACGTAAAAAGCAAAGCAGCGTGCGGTCCGACTTGGATGCATGCATGCAAACAAAATCAAGTGACTAACCAAACAACCAACCATGGAGACGAAGGAGGCGGAGGTGGAGGCCACGACGGGTTGTCTCGAACCGGGCAAGCCGTCGACATTTTCAGTCGATGATGCCACAAGTTCCGTCCTGGTCGGCGTTCTTCCACTTTCTCGCAAGCTGCACCAACGCTCTTGTCGACTCGCCAGCGTTGCCCAGCGCCTCCTTGGCAACCCGCATGGCCGCGTGCGTTCGCTGCCGGAGCTCCCGCCCGCCGTCGGACTCAATCAGCCACCTGACCTTGGCGGCCACCTCCTGAGCTTCCACCATCGGTTTGTCGTACCCTTCCATGGCCACGGCCAGCTGCATCCCGTCCACCAGGAACACCTTGTTCATGCGTTGCTCCGCGTACAGAGGCCACGCCAGCATCGGCACGCCCGCCATGACCGCCTCCAGCACCGAGTTCCATCCGCAGTGTGTCACGAACCCGCCGACCGCGCCATGGGCCAGTACCTCCCGCTGCGGTGCCCACGACATGACGACCAGTCCCCTCTCCTTGGTCCGGTGCAGGAAACCCGTGGGAAAGAGCGTGTCCAGGTCGAGCTCGTCGACGGCCGACTGGTTGTGCTCGACGCCTGTTGCAAGGCGCCGGACAACCCACAAGAACCGTTGCCCGCTCGTCTCCAGCCCAGCCGCCGTCTGCTTGACCTGCTCCGCGCTGAACCGTCCGGAGCTGCCAAAACAGAGAAATACCACACTGGCCTTGGGCTGGGCATCGAGCCATGAAAGGCACTCGTGGGCGTGGCGCTCTGTCCCAACCCCAACCTCGTCGGGCTTTACCAGCGGCCCTATGCAGTACAAGCGCGGTGTTGGCCGTCCGGGGGTGCAGAGGCCGGAGACGATGGCGTCGGCGGCACGCGGCTCCAAGGAGCGGCAGCTGTTGACAATAATGCCCTGTGAGTTGCAGAGCTGGTGGGGCACGTCCCTGAACAACTTGGTGCTCACGCTGTTGCGATCGAGAGTGAAGGCCGGGAGGTGATCTGCCGGTATGGGTGGCAGCCCTGGGGCGTGCACAAGGTCGCCGCCGAGGTCTCGGAAGCTCAGAGTGGTGTGCTCATCCATGACTGGCTGGCAGAGACCAAAGGCGACGACGGAGATGCAAGTGGTGAGGAAGAAGTAGGTCGGGATGCCGAGTTCCGCGCCCACCTCGAGGGCACTGGCGCAGAAGAAGTCGATGACGAGAGCAGCCGGAGAGGCGGAGCGGAGGAAGTCACGAAGGTCCGGGAGGGAGGCGCGCGCGAGCCCGAAAACCTTGGCCTCGAAACTATCGGCGTTGGCGGGTGGAAGCACGGGCGATGGGAGGCAGTGGAAGGACAGCGACGGGTTGGCCGCCCTGATGTTTGTGAGGCCGTCGGCGTCCCCGACGGCGCTGAGGACGACGGTGACCTCCAGGCCCTGCGCCACTAGTAGCTTGCCAAACTCCACGGTGGGGAACAAGTGGCCTGCCATCCCCGGCGGGGCGTAGATGACAACCAGCTTCGTCTCTGCATTATTGTTGCCCAGGCTACTGCTAGTAGGACTAGTAGTAGTATGGTTTTGGACTGTAATCGTCATTCTCGGAAGTGGGCGAGAAGACGAAGGAAAGGCTCTCTCGTCTCGTCTAATGAACTAACGTGGTATATATTTATCAGTTTTGCTAGAACTCATTTAGATGAGATTTAATTTGGTCTCATTCACCTTTTATAGCCATTGGATGTGGTGCTATAAGATGCGTGTGTGCTAACGTGGATTGTATCCGTTCTTGTTTTCCAGGTGGATAAGACCAAATTACGTCTCATCTAGATGAGTTCTAGGTACTCCCTATATTTATACACGCAGGCTGGCTGCATGTCGACGAAGTTTGGCCAGCCGTAAACAAATAATATCGGAAATGGATACGAAACGGATACGAAGCGGGCACGAAAATGAAAGTGGGTGTTGACCGGAACTTAAAAACTCCTTGGACCATAGAGAAAACCCAAGCAAACTAACAAACGTAATTAATTGAACACGGCTAGAAAATAATATGATCAGGTTAACGACTTAGCGTAGTATTGTGTTAGCATTGGACAATTACGTCCGGTCTAGTTGACTACATGTATGGTCGTAGAAGTTGGCCCTCACATGGGTCATTATGCTTATTGTGTATCATTGTTTGTTGTTTGGTGGTTAGGCTACAAAGCAGCCATAGGCCCATAGTAATAATGAAATTCCATATTTGTGGAAATGGAAAAGTTTCATTTTCATGCTTGTTTTGCCGGGAAATGTCGTTCCGTTTTTTTTCGTTTCCACGTAAAAAAATTCGTTTCCATTTTCATTTTGTAAATTTTCTTTTCCATTTCCGTATTTCCTCTCCGTATTAGTTTTTCCTCCAAAAAAGCGAAAAAATTGACTCCGTTTTCATCCCTAGATGTAACCACTACTGGAGGTGGTTGTACCATGCAAACATGTAGATCAATCTTGACACGACACCTACCAACAGGCTGCGACTCAATTATTCGTGCAGGTTGTAGAACTATTGCCAACAGTCTAGACAGTGGGCTGTCATAATTTTGTTAGTGACATTCTACCTTAGGCATACATGATCACTAGTCATGGGCAGCAACGTGCCAAAGGCTAGCGTGCGTAAGGTCATGGTGTGCATTGTATACCTGATATATCCTTGACTTGACAGTGTGAAGTAATGGCAATAATTTGGCAGGTGGAGTGGTTACATTTGTATCGATATATTATTTCAAAAAGAGGAAGGTACTATCGGCCTCTGATTCGAGTGATACACACAGACTGTCACTAATCACTTTTTGCAGCCGAAAAAGGTCACCATCCGGTAGAAACTAGGAACAGGCTTTGCTGAGTTACAACTTACAAGCACTTTGACAGCCGAAAAAAGTCACCATCCGGTAGAAAGAAAGAAGGAAATCACAATATCACACTATTGTTGCCACGTCAATCTGACAATCAGTCATCTAGTTAAACTTAAGATCCACGAAAGCCAAAGAGGCGAGAAGATGCATGTTGGTGCAGAAACAACAATAATGTCGATTCCCTTCTGATACTTTCCACAAAATAGCAACAATATGAGCTACTTTATCATTCATGCGTGTGTTAATGGACAAGCTCCTTTCTCTTCTTGGCCATTGCTTTTTTGAGATTTGACGTCCAACAAAGTTGCAAGGACAGTGCCACTCAAGTGGGAAGAACCTTAGCAGATATTCTGTCATTTCGATGTACAAAGCCGATTGTGACATGAAATAACGCCATATGTTCCTTGTCGGGGTCGACCCTGATGTGTTGATGGCGATAAATCCACCTAATCGCCTGCCCTTGGTAATAGCCGGTTCACAAAACTAACGCAGATGGTTATACAGTGCACACCACCAACGATCCTCGCTGGTTCCTAAAAGATCCTACGCCAATAATGAAAGTCTAAATCAAAATAATATCGAAGGAGGAGTAGAGTGCAATGCAAGCGTAGTTAGGCTGGTCACTGTGGAATTATCATATGAAGCATCATGCATGCCAAATAAGCAGTTTAGATGAGCTGACATAAAATTAATAAATGAAGAAAGATAGGATTAAGGTTGGTCATAGTGAAGACTAACTTAGACTAGTAACATGCATAATTAATATTCTGTGTTACTATCTTCACAGTGGAAAATAACATAGGTGTGATACCATGCAAGCCCTCATCTATTTAGATGTAGACTCATTTTGCTTTCAAATACATTATATTATGGTAACATAATATGTTACCACAAACACGTCTCTTCTCATTAACAAGTTGCCCCATAAGCAAACTTACATTCGTACGTTTCTAGCTAAGTTACTCCCACTATAACAAGCCTAAGTAACAGTATGACACCATATCACATTAAATGATGTGCTACTACTAGTATGTGCCATGCATGAAAAAAAAATGAGACCATCTATAATACCAACCTATGATACGGTGCACTATGGAGTAGTATCACATGCTAGTAATATATGCATGATACCACTGTGACTAGCCTTGAGCACTGTTGAACGTGTGAAACTAAGCAACATATTTTTTAGTAAGGAGATGTAACACATTGTGTGAAACAGGGAGGAAGGTGGTTAATAAATAGAATAAATTGCATCTGATTGCAAAATGTGGCGCATGTATATGTGTGGCATGTCGTCACCGGTGAGTTTCGCGGGAGTTTCCTAATAGGTAAACACTTGTATCCGGCGCGCCGGCCGAACTTTCGGCCGGTCGCGCTGCTCTCGTCGCGTACACGCGCAAGTGCCGCACGCACACCACGCATCCATTGGTCCCACGTGCATCACTCAGGCACCCCGTCCTTATCCCAGCAGCCCCACGTCCTTATCTTCACCAACTGCTCATCCACACAAACCTCATCCTCTCACTCACCTCTCACCTGCCTCGCCTTTGTCTCCCGCTCGCGCCGTTGCATCCTTGCTCCGGCGAGCCCCACCACTAGCCACGCGAGGAGCTGCAACTGGAGGACGGAGGAGCTGCTACCGGCCACTCCGGGAGCTGCAACCGGCGGGGAGAGGAGCTACAAGCCGGGAACTAAACCGATGACCGCCGTGCTGGATTCAGCACGCCTGGGTGCTGCAACCGGCAGATCAAATAGCTACAACTACCTTTTGTTTTTGCTGGGACCGGTGAGGAATTTCGCTGCGACCATCGACGGTGAGCCTTTTTTTTGTTGGAACCGGTTTTCTTTTTTGCTGGAACCATGTTTTTGTTTTGTTGGAATCATGTCATGCTTGCTGAGAGCTTGCAGCTCCGGCAAGAGCAGCATATGCTCGCCGTGGATACGCGCGCAACCACCATCAAAAGATGCTTCAACCTCGGCACGGCGGAGCTACAAGTGTAGGTCCGGGAGCTGCAACCAGCCAGACAAATGATGGAACTGGCGACGATCGTGTTATGTCGGCAACGGTGGCGGTCCACCATTGCTGGAACCAGCTACTTCTTTTGCTGGAACTACCATTAATTTTTGCTGAAACTAGATTTTTTTATTGCTACAATCAACTAGTGTGTTTGCTGCCGAGTTATTTTTTTGCTGGAACCAGCATTTGTGTTTGCTGGAACTGGCTTTTTTGTTTGCTACAATCGTCTTTCTCAGATTTGTACTGCTGAGATTATTTTTGCTGGAAACGTCATCAATTTTTGGTACCATCGTATTCTTGTTTTGCTGGAACCAGCATTTTTTCCAAGGATCCAACTTGATGGTGATGCGGGTATTTTTTTTTTTGAACTTCGACAGCGAGCGTCGACGGGGAGCATGGCAGCAACTGTCGACGATGAGGGCAAACCGGGGAGGGCGGACACACACAGCGTGACGTGGTGGCGAGGTGCGGCTGCCATGTGCTTGTGTTTTTTTTGTCAGATCTCATGCACGGTGGGGAATTAAGGGATGGGCAGGGGAAGGATCAAACGGCTGACAGGAGCAGAATCGTACGGCTCGCGGGTGACCGGCCCAAATTTGGGCCGGCGCGCCGGCGCCTATTATCGCCCTTCCTAATACGATGGGGAGGATGGGAGATGCTTTGTACGGACCTTTTCACAACTACCTTTATCTCTGTTAGGATTATTAATTAGTTAGTTTAATTAATAGAAATCCCTGCTTAACAAACCGTCATGCGGTTTGCTCTCCTGATGGGTCATGTCCTGTTGTAAAGGACGCGTTCTTTCAATCCATCGCTTGTAAACGTCGCGCCTGTGCGACCCATCCCTTCTAGGGATATAAATATGTACATCATCAGCATCCATCAAAAGCGATTGATTACTGTTTATTCGCACAGTTTCTTTACATGTCATCATGCACGTCTCTCCAGCGAGAGCGACAAGGCCGCAGAAGAACTCGTCGGAGAAGAATCTGGAATGGTGAGGATGCCGTCCCTTGCCTCTCTTCTCCTTGGCCTTCTCTGGGCAGAGGGTCGCCGCCATTTCCTTGCGGAGCAGCGCTGCCGGTTCCTCCGCCATCGATGGGGGGCACCACCAGCAGTTTCTGTCCTCGGCATTAACCACCGGCAGAACTTTGCTTGAGGACGCCGCCATCACGTGACCGCTGGACGACACCGTCGCACCACGCCGGTGAAGCGACGCCTGGCCATGCCGGTGGACAACCGCCAGGGTCTTGACCCAGGGCTAGTCCCGGACCGAGTGCTCCACTGCCACAGAACGCCGGGATGGGCGTGCCAGAGCTTGCAGTTGCCGCACCATCCACACCATGGTGGTGCCATGTGCACGGATATGGCCCGTGCTCCGCTCGCTCCAGTGGCACACGTCTGCCGTCACCAACGCCGACAGAGGAGGAGGAGCGGGAGATCGTCGACGACGTACCTGCACGCGGCTACAGCCCAACTTCGATGCGCGTCGCCAGCGCAGGGGGCGATGGCCTCGTCTTAATCCCAACTCCAGGACACGCCATGGCCACCGCGGGCACAGTCACCATTGCCGGAGCAAGTGGCAGCATTGGTCCAGGGCCTGAAGTGGACGCCGCGGGGACAAATAGCAGTACTGTAGCAGTGGGCTGTGCTATTGGTTTGGGTCTTCCTGTTTGCGACCCAGGACCATTTTTTTGTTTTTTCTTTTTCTGTTTAGTTCTTTAATTAGCAGTTTGAAGTTGTGACTAGTTATTTAGTAATTTGTGTAAATTACTATATTGTATTGTTCAGTAATTAGTGAATATTACTGTATTGTAAAAGTACAATGTATGTCAACGTATATGTTCCGGCAATTTGGCAATTGCTATATGTTGATCAATATACATGCATTGTTTTATTTACAACAAAATTAATTTGCTATGAGAGAAAATTAATAAGCATGATGATTGCATGCAGGATATGGCTGACATATCTAAAAAGAGTTTGCTGAACTTGCCATCGATGGTTCTAACTATTTGACATGGGCAATGGATGTCAAAATCAATTTGACGGCCAAGGGACTCAATTCCGCTATAACCACACCTGTCCAAGGGACTTCATCTATAACAGACATAATAAGGTATTCAACGTTGCACTTCATTCGACATCATCTTCACCCTGACCTAAAGATAGAGTATCTGATGGAGGAGAGCCCTCAAACACTCTGGAACTCCTTAAAGGAGAGGTATGATCAACAAAGGGCGGTGATGTTGCCTGAAGCGCAACGGGAATGGATGCTAGTCCGATTCCAAGACTTTAAGTCTGTAGCTGCATACAATTCTGTTGTTCATAAGATCAACTCCAAGTTGAGATTCTGCAATAGCGCAGTTTCTGATGCTGATCTTATTGAAAAGACACTTTCTACTTTCCATTCTTCTATGAGGATACTTGCTGAACAGTATCGTCAGCAAAAGTATAAGAAGTATTCTGAGTTGATTTACTCGCTGCTTCAGGCAGAGAAGCACAATGAGCTTCTTGAGAAGAACAATTTCGCTCGTCCAACAGGAACGATGCCTCTGCCTGAATCACACTTCAACTCTAAGAATACTCAAAAGTTCAATGGTTCCAAAAAGAACCGTAGGACATTGAATGGACAGTGGTAGCATAATGAGAAGCAAAATAAGTATGGAGTCCAATAGGGCAAAGGTTCTTTCAAGAAGAATGAAAGGGCTAGCAACACTGGTTGCTTCAGGTGTGGTTGTAAGGAACACATTGCAAAGAAGTGTGATACTTCGAAGCATTTGGTGGAATTGTACCAACAGTCACTTGGAAAGGGCAAGAAGGCTCAGGGGAACCAGTATGAAGCACACTCCACTGGCAATGAAGATAGTACCCCTACGGTTGATGGTCCTTGAGATGATTCTCTGAACATGGACAACCAGGAGCAGAATCAACAAGTGGAAGATCCAATACTAGATGTCGATGACATGCTAGCAGAATTTGGTTACTGACATATATGGAGACTAGATTTAGTCTCATTTGTCTAAGTATTGTAATTATGTTATTAGACATATTACATGTGTTGTAAAATAAGTTATGTCCTTAGACATAATGTGTTAGCTATGTCATGTGACATAGGGCTTGTAATAAGTACAAGACATATATAGTTTGTAATGTATGTATTGATTCTATAAGAGTTTGATTATATACTGAACTCTATTCTTTTATTCTCTAGAACTTCAAGGCAAATGGAGGAGGAAATGTGTTTAGTGGATAGTGCATCTACTAACATTATACTTAGGGAGATGAAGTATTTCCAGACACTCAAGAAGAGTAATGGAAGTGTCATGACAATTGCTGGTCGAGACACCGTAATTGTTGGTTCTGGTCAAGCTACAATTACACCCATATAGGTACTAAATTGATAATCCAGAATGCTCCACTGTATCCAAATTCTACTCGTACCTTGCTGAGTTTTAAGGATATCCGCAAAAATGGTTTCCATGTGGAAACTAATGAAGAGAGTGGGGATGAATGCCTACTCATAACTAAGCAAAATGGATTTTGAAAGGATGTCCTTGAGAATTTGCCTTCTCTATCTTCTGGGTTGTATTATGCATACATTAAACCAGAGACGCATATGGCATACAAGATAGTTTTTCAGAATCTTGATAAGTTCAAGATTTGGCATGGTCACCTGGGTCATCCTGGTATTGGGATGATGAGAAAAATTATTGATGGTTCTGTTGCATACAACATAACGGATAGAAAGTTCCCAAAATCATCATATTTTGTATGCACATCATGTTCAACTAGGAAATTGATCACAAGGCCATCTTATGTGAAATTAAAGGATGAGCCACTTGATTTCCTTGAACGCATTCAAGGAGATATTTGTTGTCCAATACAGCCGTTATCTGGACCATTCAGATATTTCATGGTCCTAATTGATGCATCAACCAGATGGTCAAATGTGTGTCTACTATCAACAAGGAACGATGCTTTTGCAAAGCTAATTGTTCAGATCATTAAATTGAGAGCAAATCATCCTGAGCATCGGATAAAAACCATCAGAATGGATAATGCTGCGGAATTTAGTTCACGAGCATTTAATGATTACTGTCTAGCTTTGGGCATTTCTGTGGAGCACTCAGTACCTTATGTACATACCCAGAATGGTCTTGCAGAATCACTTATCAAGAGGATCAAGTTGATAGCAAGACCGCTCCTGCAGAATAGTAATCTTCCAGCTTCATGTTGGGGTCATGCAATTTTACATGCTGCAGAATTGATACGAATACGACCAACTGCATATCACGCGGTCTCCCCATTGCAGTTAGTACGTGGAAACCAACCAAGTATTTCCCATCTGCGGCAATTTGGTTGCGCGGTATATGTACCGATCTCACCACCGCGACGTACATCAATGGCCCCTCATAGACGAATGGTGATCTATGTGGGGTATAATTCTCCGTCAATCATTAAGTACATAGAACCCCTGACAGGGGATTTATTTACAGCCCAGTACGCTGATTTCATTTTTGATGAGGATAATTTCCCGGCATTAGGGGGAGAGAATAACCACAAAGAATGCCAAGAAATAGATTGGGATGTGAAAGGCATCCAGTCCTTCGATCCACCTCTGAATGAGTCTGAACTAGAGGTTCAGAAGATTATAAATTTGCAAAATATTGCAAATAATCTGCCAGATGCATTTACTGATTATAAAGGTGTCATAAAATCAAATGTTCCCACTATGAATGTGCCAGATAGTGTGGATGTGACCCATAGATCTACTCAGCCACCTAAGAGGGGGGGAGTGGGAGTGGGAATTTGGACAAAAAGGACAAGGCTTTGCAGAAGCATCCAAGGGGTATGAAGAATCCTTAAAAAGTAAATGCAAGTCAACAAGATGTTGATATTCAACCTAGGGTTAAAGGACACCTAAAGGATGTTGGACATCCAGAACCCAACACAAGTGTGCACACAAATTTTGGTGTTGGGACATCGGAAGACCTTGATCCAATTATTGATGGAAATCACGAAGGATCAAAAGGTATCGATGAGATATCCATTAATTACATTGATTCAGGAGAATCATACAATAGAAAGACTACAGTTGTCAACATTTATTTCGCCTCTAGAATTGCAGAAGGCCTTGATTTGGACTACGAACCTGTGTCCATGGCAGAGTGCACGAAGCGCTCATACTGGTCCAAATGGAAGTCAGCAACGAAGGATGAATTGCGCCTGCTCATAAAAAGAGGGGTATTTACTGCAGTAATACCCACTCCTCAGTATGTGTTCCCTGTGGGAGCAAAATCGGTTTTCGTTCATAAGAGGAACGAGAACAATGAGGTGCTGAGATATAAGGCGAGGCTTGTAGCACATGGGTTCACGCAAAGACTCGACATCGATTATGATGAAACATATTCTCCTGTTATGAGTGGAACAACGTTTCGATATTTAATATCACTGGCAGTGAAAATGAATTTGTCTATCCAACTGATGGATGTTGTGACTGCATATTTATATGGGTCACTGGATTCAGATATTTACATGAAAGTTCCTGAGGGAATGAAGCTTCCGAATCCAAAGGCTAATCGCAACATGTATTGCATAAAGCTTCAGAAGTCATTGTATGGCTTGAAGCAGTCGGGAAGAATGTGGTATAACCGATTGAGTATATTTCTTCTTCAGAAGGGTTACTCAAATAATAATGATTGCCCATGTGTGTTTATTAAGAAATCTAAGAATAGATTTTGCATTATTTCTGTGTATGTGGATGATCTGAATATCATTGGGACTACACATGAAATACATGAGGCAAATAATCATCTTCCTTCGGGAATACTTGTTTGAGATGAAAGGTCTGGGTAAGACTAAATTTTGTTTGGTCTTACAACTTGAACATCTTCCTTCGGGAATACTTGTTCATCAGTCTGCTTATATCCAAAAGATTCTTGAGAAATTTAATATGGTAAAGCATATTCGTTGATAGAGATAAAGACCCATTTAGACCTAAGGGCGATAATGAAGAGGTATTAGGACCCGAGTTTCCTTACCTCAGTGCTATTGGAGCACTAATGTATCTAGCGAACTGCACCAGGCCTGATATATCACTTCCAGTAAATTTATTCGCTAGATTAAGTGCATCACCAACAAAGAGGCATTGGATTGGTGTGAAGAATATTTTCTGATATCTTCAAGGCAGCAAAGATCTTGGTTTGTTCTATCAGAAAAATCAAGATAAGACCATGGTTGGATATTGTGATGCTAGATACCTATCGGATCCCCATAATGCCAGATCACAGATTGGTTTTGTCTTCTTGAGTGGAGGTACAACCTTTTCTGGGAAGTCGACAAAACAAACTCTGGTGGCTACGTCCACGAATCATTCTGAAATTATTGCTTTGTTTGAAGCATCACATGAATGTGCATGGCTTCGCAGAATGATAAACTTCATTGAAAGTGCAAGTGGGATTGGATCATTGGAATCACCCACTATTATCTATGAAGATAATGCTGCATGTATTACACAAATGCAAACATGTTATATAAAGAGCAATATTACAAAGCATATTTCTCCTAAATTATTTTATCCCTATGAGTTACAGGAAACTGGGGAGATAAATATTTTGCAAACGAAGTCATGTGATAATCTTGCCGATTTGTTTACAAAGTCATTACCAAGTTCTTTATTTGAGAAGTACATCAATGGAATCACTACTAGGGAAAAGCCTATACACAGAATCTTACCAGCAGCGCGCTTTAAAATCAAGCGCTGCTGCTAAGTAGCAGCAGCGCGGGCTATAGAAACTCGCTGCTGAAACAAGTTTATCAGTAGCGCGTGCACTCAAAGAAGCGCTACTGCTAAAATTCCCACGACGCCGCCGCGAGGCCAGTTATAGCAGCAGCGCATTAAACTAAACAGAGATACTGCTACATAACGTAGCAGTAGCACATTCAGGCAATAATCGCTACTGCTAAATTAACTACAAAAATTTAGTCCCACCTCGCTCCGTGAAGAGAGTTTTACCCACCTTAAATATGTTTCTTCTACAACTTTCACAAGCACTTGGTCTTCATTGAACTCTATGTGTAGGATCTGTGGCCGCAATATGAATCCTCGCCAGTTCTTAAACCAACCGGCAAGGATTCCTATTGACAAATCAGATTGTACACAAAAAGACCATTGATGCTCAATGTATTTTTTATGTCTATGTCTATTTTTACATACTGACACATAGCAGTAGCACGTTCACGCCGAAAGGCGCTACTGATAGGTCGTTTAGCAGTAGCGCATTTCCCTATAGCGCGCTACTGCTATGCCATTCCATCTCCCCCACTCACTAGCCTCATGCATCCACAGATCACACTCACACACACTCGCTCGGTCTCCTCCTCACCCCCTGCGCCGCCGGTCATCCCCCGTCGCCCCTCCCCCGATCTGCGCTGCTGTCGCCTCATCCTCCTCGCTGGACTCGGTACCGGCCTCCTCCTCCGTCCTCCCTCCACTCGCCACTGGCCGGCCCCTCCTCGCTCTGCCTTCCTCCTCGATCCGTCCTCCCTCCACTCGCCGCCGGCCGGCCCCTCCTCGCTCCGCCTTCCTGCTCGATCCGTCCTCCCTCCACTTGGCGCCGGCCGTCCCCTCCTCGCTCCGCCTTCCTCCTCCGTCCTACTATCTTCTCCCTCCTCGAGTCGCCCCTCCTTGTCCCTCCTTGAGTCGCCCCTCCTTGATTTAGTTGATTTAGTAGGCTAGTTGATTTAGAACATTTTGATTTAGTTGATTTAGTATGCTAGTGGATTTAGTATGCTAGTGGATTTAGTATGCTAGTTGATTTAGTATGCTCGATTTAGTTTTTTTGTAATAAGTTATTTTTTGGCAAAATGTAGGTGCCAATTTAGTTAAATTTGCCACTTGTTTGTTTAATCAATTATCTTAGGTAATAGGGGCCAAATTAGGATTATAATTGTCCATAAAATTGTTTCTCGCGGAAGAACCAAAAATATCACATGCTACTATTTTTCTTTCCTGTGAAGTGAATCGTTAATCCTTTGCTCATATTGCTTTAGGAAAATGGTGCCACCACCAGCACCACTATGTCGACTGTGCAAGTCAAGGTGCGCCAGCAGCCTTGAAACTGGCAAGCTGTTCGGCATCTACTTCCATCTGAGTTTTCGTCATGCGGCGGTAAGAAATTAGATGAAATGTAACAACTATTTTATTTTTAGTGTTGGCATTACTGCATTGTGTCATTTTGTTTTTCTTACACAGATCGTCCCATGCAATGTGAGGTTGAAATTCAACAAGCTAACAGGAGACACTGTGACATTTGAGGCTCCTGGGGGCCGTACACTATGGAGGTCGAGAAAGGACGCAATATGTCGCAGATTGGAGGAGATGGATGGGCCCGTTTCCTCGCTCGCATGCGTCTTACTGGTGGTGAGTTGATCAGATTCTCCTTCAGAGCAGAAAGACCCAAGCTGGTTGTCATTTATATCAACCTGGTGGAAGATGATGAAGATGATGAAGATGATGAAGATAATGAGGACCCACTTCATGAAGCCATCATAGCTCAAAGAATGAGGCTGAGCGAGGAGGAGGTGTGCAACCTATGGAACATAATTCCGCCACGTGATGACTTTGTCGGGGTGCCATTCGTGACCCGCCTGACAAGTACCATGGTCGATCGGCATGAAATAGTATGTTATACGTACTGCATGTAGTAATTTGATGATATATATATATGCTTTATTGTTATACTTACAAATGCAAATTATCCGATTATATGCTTAGTGAATCCGATGATATGCTTAGTGTAGAGTCCAATGATATGCTTTGTGGAATCTAGTCGATGATATACTTTAGTGTAGAGTCTGATCACATGCTTATTAGTGTAGAATCCAAGGAACTATTAATAGTGTAGATAATCCATATATACTTATTAGTAGAATTCATGATTAATTAGTACAAATGCGTAGTACTGTGTCTTTTGATAGTGTAGAAATCTAGACTTAATAGAAATATATTTGCAAGAGTATGTGTGAGGCTATTTATTAATTGATATGTTTTTCTTATTCAGAGATTGCCAAAGAACCTATCTGTGAGTTGTGGTATCGAGCCTGATGAAGAAGGCTCAGTTGGACTACGCCTTACCGCAAGGGGCTCCGTCACCACCTGTACTTACCACATGGACACAGATGGTCGCACACTCTTGAACTCGGTTGGGTGGAAGAGATTCCTCGTTGGCAAGAATCTTCGTGTTGGACAGGCCATCCTAATTACTATCAGGAACACCCACCGCCCAGGCTTGAGGATGATGATCGTCGTCGATATCATCTAGAACTGCATATGTGTGTGTGGCTATATCATCTAGAACTACATATGATGATCGTCGTCGGTATCATGTAGAACTACATATGATGATCGTCGTCGATATCATCTAGAACTAAATATGATGATTGTCGTCGATGTCACCTTGTACTGCTTGAGGATGCATGTTGAGTATATATGAAATTGTTATCTAGTACTCCCTCGGTTCCAAATTACTCGTCGTGGTTTGAGTTCAAAGTACTCCCTCGGTTCCAAATTACTCATCGTGGTTTGAGTTCAAATTTGAACTAAAACCACGACGAGTAATTTCGAACCGAGGGAGTACTACCTAGTACCTATAATGCTTTATGAAATTGATATCTAGTAGTACCTAGTATCTGGAAATTGCAGTTTATCGAAGCTGGAATGGGGAAATGGTGAAAGATATAATAGTAGCGCGGGACCAGGAAATCGCTACAGCTAACTAATAGCAGCGCGTTCCTGAAAAGCGCTGCTGCTATAGTCAGTAGTAGTAGCGCGGGTATGGGCAGCGCTACTACTAAGAGTTAGCTGTAGCGCCTTATTGGTAGCGCGGGCACCCGCGCTGCTGATAGGCCTAAAACCCACGCTGCTGCTAGCCTTTTCCCTAGCAGTGAATGGTATGAAACGACTTCGGGATTTGCAAAGTTCAGGGGGAGTGTATCCCTGAATAATAATCTTCTTGTGATCCTCGGATCTTTGATATTGCACTCTTTTCCTTTATAAGTTTTTCCTAAATTGTTTCTTATGGAAGGTTTTAATGAGGCAATAGTAATGCAGCCATTGTGATTTGTCTGTTTTTCCATATTTTCCCACTGGGTTTTCGGAAGGAGTTTTGATGGCATCTTGTATATATCTCCTCATATTTTTCCTACAGGGTTTTTGGAGGAGACTAATCATGATGATGCTGATCAAGATGTTGATGATGATGTTTATAAGTATAATTGAAGAAGAGATTAGGGGGAGTGTTAGGATTAATTAGTTAGTTTAATTAATAGAAATCCTTGCTTAACAAACTGACATGCGGGTGGCTCTCCCGATGGGTCACGTCCTATTGTAAAGGACGCGTTCTTTCGATCCATCGCTTGTAAACGTCGGGCCTGTGCGACCCGTCCCTTCCAGGGATATAAATATGTACATCATTGACATCCATCAACAACGATTGATTATGATTCATTCGCATAGTTTCCTTACAATCTCGTCGATATCTTCTAAAGAAAAATACAGCGAACCCGAAAAAGAGAGGGGGAGAAGGATGAAGCAAAAATGTGCAATGAAAGACGTGCTACTGATAAGACATTATCTTGGCCATTGATAGTGCACTGGGATGGAGGTTGGGTTTGTATCCAAAGCTGGATTATACCGTATTCCTTGGTTTGGTATTAGTGCATTTCACAATTAAATTCCAGCTGGCGGTATAGCATACTTCATGTTGAACGAACATTGCACATGCCATCTACTCTTTTGGTCTGTGTGTGTGTCAGATCCTTGGCAAACTTGGACCTAAGAAATGCAAACTTGGACATAAGACAGTGGATTGTGTCTTTAATTTCTAGGTTGTCAGAGCATTGCATGTAAATTTTTAGTGGTTAGATTCGAGGTACCTAATATGCACATTGATACTATTAATCTAAAAAAACTCATCTGTTCATGCCTTTAAGTATGGTTGCATGCCTCCTCCCATCCAGCACATTTTTCACTTATTGTTCATTTCACTAGATGACCCGTTGCGCCAATGGCGCAAAGGCCGGCAGCAAGCCAAGTATTGTAAGAGTGGTGATAGGAAAACTTAGTCAGATATCGAAATAATGAGTACTTAGCGTTGGTCACTGTCTCTGTTCATGATTACTGTTTCTCCAGGAACAGTCTGTGCTAAATGATAGTGCTATATCCCTCGAGTGGAAGGTGGACGCTGCCAGGTAGGGCATGCCTCTTCCTTGCTTAACATATTTGTTGTTGCTGGTGAGTACTCGATGTTTGAAACAGAGAAAGTAGTAAAAATAGATAATTATAGATAAGGGTGGCATTGTGCATATTAATAGATCAATGAGGAACAACAACAGAGGTTATATAGGTAAAAGCATAGGTGGTAGCTGTTCAAAAGCAACAGATAGCATCGTCAAAAACAGAGGAAGGTTTCATCCTATTATAGAGCTTGATTAGTAGTCCTTAGAATGCTAGATGATATTTATGTTGGGGAACGTTGCAGAAAACAAAAAATTTCCTACGGTTTCACCAAGATCCATCTATGAGTTCATCTAGCAACGAGGGATTGGATGCATCTACATACCTTTGTAGATCGTGAACGGAAGCATTCACTAGAACGTGGATGATGGAGTCGTACTCGCCGTGATTCAAATCACCGATGACCAAGCGCCGAACGGACGACACCTCCGCGTTCAACACACGTACGGAGCGGATGACGTCACCTCCTTCTTGATCCAGCAAGGGGGAAGGAGAGGTTGATGATGATCCAGCAGCACGACGGCGTGGTGGTGGATGCAGCAGAACTCCGGCAGGGCTTCGCCAAGCAACCGTGGGAGGAGGAAGAGGTGTAGCAGGGGAGAGGGGGTGCCAAGATTCAAGGGTGCGGCTGCCCCCTCCCTTCCCCCCTTTATATAGGCCCCCTGGGGGGGCGCCGGCCCTTGGGAGATCTAATCTCCAAGGGGGCGGCGGGCAAGGGCTGGAGTGGCCCCCAAGCCAAGGTGGGGGCCCCCCACCCCTAGGGTTTCAACCCTAGGCGCATGGGGTGGGCCTAGGGGGGCGCACCAGGCCACTATGGGCTGGTTCCCCTCCCCACTTTGGCCCATGGGGCCCTCCGGGATGGGTGGCCCCACCCGGTGGACCCCCGGGACCCTTTCGGTGGTCCCGGTACAATACCGAGTGACCCCGAAACTTTCCCGATGGCCGAAACTGCACTTCCTATATATAATTCTTTACCTCCGGACCATTGCGAAACTCCTCGTGACGTCCGGGATCTCATCCGGGACTCCGAACAACATTCGGTTTGCTGCATACTCATATTCATACAACCCTAGCGTCACCGAACCTTAAGTGTGTAGACCCTACGGGTTCGGGAGACATGCAGACATGACCGAGACTGCTCTCCGGTCAATAACCTACAACGGGATCTGGATACCCATGTTGGCTCCCACATACTCCTCGATGATCTCATCGGATGAACCACGATGTCGAGGATTCACGCAACCCCGTATACAATTCCCTTTGTCAGTCGGTATGTTACTTGCCCGAGATTCGATCGTCGGTATAGCAATACCTCGTTCAATCTCGTTACCGGCAAGTCACTTTACTCGTACCGTAATGCATGATCCCGTGACCAGACACTTGGTCACTTTGAGCTCATCATGATGATGCATTACCGAGTGGGCCCAGTGATACCTCTCCGTCATACGGAGTGACAAATCCCAGTCTCGATCTGTGTCAACCCAACAGACACTTTCGGAGATACCCGTAGTATACCTTTATAGTCACCCAGTTACATTGTAACGTTTGGTACACCCAAAGCACTCCTACGGTATCCGGGAGTTACATGATCTCATGGTCTAAGGAAAGGATACTTGACATTGGAAAAACTGTAGCAAACAAACTATACGATTTTGTGCTATGTTTAGGATTGGGTCTTGTCCATCACATCATTCTCATAATGATGTGATCTCGTTATCAATGACATCCAATGTCCATAGTCAGGAAACCATGACTATCTGTTGATCAACGAGCTAGTCAACTAGAGGCTCACTAGGGACATGTTGGTGTCTATTATTCACACATGTATTACGATTTCCGGATAACACAATTATAGCATGAATAAAGACAATTATCATGAACAAGGAAATATAATAATAATGCTTTTATTATTGCCTCTAGGGCATATTTCCAACAGTCTCCCAATTGCATAGAGTCAATAATCTATTTACATTGTGATGAATCGAACACCCATGGAATTCTGGTGTTGATGATGTTTTGCTCTAGGGAGAGGTTTAGTCAACGGATCTGCTACATTCAGGTCCGTATGTACTTTACAAATATCTATGTCTCCATCTTGAACATTTTCACGAATGGAGTTGAAGCGACGCTTGATGTGCCTGGTCTTCTTGTGAAACCCGGGCTCCTTGGCAAGTGCAATATCTCCAGTGTTGTCACAGAAGAGTTTGATTGGCCCCGACGCATTGGGTATGACTCCTAGGTCGGTGATGAACTCCTTCACCCATATTGCTTCATGTGCTGCCTCCGAGGCTGCCATGTACTCCGCTTCACATGTAGATCCCGCCACGACGCTCTGCTTGCAACTGCACCAGCTTACTGCCCCACCATTCAAAATATACACGTATCCGGTTTGTGACTTAGAGTCATCCAGATCTGTGTCGAAACTAGCGTCGACATAACCCTTTACGACGAGCTCTTCGTCACCTCCATAAACGGGAAACATTTCCTTAGTCCTTTTCAGGTACTTCAGGATATTCTTGACCGCTGTCCAGTGTTCCTTGCCTGGATTACTTTGGTACCTTCCTACCAAACTTACGGCAAGGTTTACATCAGGTCTGGTACACAGCATGGCATACATAATAGAACCTATGGCTGAGGCATAGGGGATGACACTCATCTCTTCTATATCTTCTGCCGTGGTCGGACATTGAGCTGAGCTCAATTTCACACCTTGCAGCACAGGCAAGAACCCCCTCTTAGACTGATCCATATTGAACTTCTTCAATATCTTATCAAGGTATGTGCTTTGTGAAAGACCTATGAGGCGTCTTGATCTATCTCTATAGATCTTGATGCCTAATATATAAGCAGCTTCTCCAAGGTCCTTCATTGAAAAACTCTTATTCAAGTAGGCCTTAATGCTGTCCAAGAGTTCTATATCATTTCCCATCAAAAGTATGTCATCTACATATAATATGAGAAATGCTACAGAGCTCCCACTCACTTTCTTGTAAGCGTAGGCTTCTCCATAAGTCTGCGTAAACCCAAACGCTTTGATCATCTCATCAAAGCGAATGTTCCAACTCCGAGATGCTTGCACCAGCCCATAAATGGATCGCTGGAGCTTGCATACCTTGTTAGCATTCTCAGGGTCGACAAAACCTTCCGGCTGCATCATATACAGTTCTTCCTTAAGATAACCGTTAAGGAATGCCGTTTTGACGTCCATTTGCCATATCTCATAATCATAGTATGCGGCAATTGCTAACATGATTCGGACGGACTTGAACTTCGCTACGGGAGAGAAAGTCTCATCGTAGTCAACCCTTTGAACTTGTCGATAACCCTTAGAGACAAGCCGAGCTTTATAGATGGTAACATTACCGGCCGCGTCAGTCTTCTTCTTAAAGATCCATCTGTTTTCTATCGCTCGCCGATCATCGGGCAAGTCTGTCAAAGTCCACACTTTGTTTTCATACATGGATCCTATCTCGGATTGCATGGCTTCAAGCCATTTGTTGGAATCGGGGCCCGCCATCGCTTCTTCATAGTTCGAAGGTTCACTGTTGTCGAACAACATGATTTCCAGGACAGGGTTGCCATACCACTCTGGTGTGGAACGTGTCCTCGTGGACCTACGAAGTTCTGTAGCAACTTGATCTGAAGTACCTTGATCATCATCATTAATTTCCTCTCCAGTGGATGCAGGCACCACAGGAACATTTTCCTGAGCTGCACTACTTTCCGGTTCAAGAGGTAGTACTTCATCGAGTTCTACTTTCCTTCCACTTACTTCTTTCGAGAGAAACTCCTTCTCTAGAAAGGATCCATTCTTGGCAACAAAGATCTTGCCTTCGGATCTGAGGTAGAAGGTATACCCAATAGTTTCTTTAGGGTATCCTATGAAGACGCATTTTTCCGACTTGGGTTCGAGCTTCTCAGGTTGAAGTTTCTTGAGATAAGCATCGCATCCCCAAACTTTTAGAAACGACAGCTTAGGTTTCTTCCCAAACCATAATTCAAACGGTGTCGTCTCAATGGATTTCGACGGAGCCCTATTTAAAGTGAATGCGGCAGTCTCTAAAGCATAGCCCCAAAAAGATAGCGGTAAATCGGTAAGAGACATCATAGATCGCACCATATCTAATAGAGTGCGATTACGATGTTCGGACACACCATTACGCTGAGGTGTTCCAGGCGGCGTGAGTTGTGAAATTCTTCCACATTTTCTTAAGTGTGTGCCAAATTCGTGACTCAAGTATTCTCCTCCCCGATCTGATCATAGGAACTTGATTTTCAACCTCACTCTGAAATTCCTTGAACTTTTCAAAGGTCTCAGACTTGTGTTTCATCAAATAGATATACCCATATCTACTCAAGTCATCAGTGAGGGTGAGAACATAACGATAGCCACCGCGAGCCTCAACACTCATTAGACCACACACATCAGTATGTATGATTTCCAATAAGTTGGTTGCTCGCTCCATTGTTCCTGAGAACGGAGTCTTGGTCATTTTACCCATGAGGCATGGTTCGCACGTGTCAAATGATTCGTAATCAAGAGACTCTAAAAGTCCATCTGCATGGAGCTTCTTCATGCGTTTGACACCTATGTGACCAAGGCGGCAGTGCCACAAGTATGTGGGACTATCATTATCAACTTTAATTCTTTTGTTATTCACACTATGAATGTGTATCATCACGTACGAGATTCATTAAGAATAAACCATTAACCATCGGAGCATGACCATAAAACATATCACTCATATAAATAGAAGAACCATTATTCTCGGATTTAAATGAGTAGCCATCTCATATTAAACGAGATCCTGATACAATGTTCATGCTCAAACTTGGCACTAAATAACAATTATTAAGGTTCAAAACTAATCCCGTAGGTAAATGAAGAGGCAGCGTGCCGACGGCGATCACATCGACCTTGGAACCATTCCCGACGCGCATCGTCACCTCGTCCTTTGCCAGTCTCCGCTTATTCCGCAGCTCCTGCTTTGAGTTACAAATGTGAGCAACTGCACCGGTATCAAATACCCAAGAGCTACTACGAGTACTGGTAAGGTACACATCAATTACATGTATATCACATATACCTTTCGTTTTGCCGGCCTTCTTATCCGCTAAGTATTTGGGGCAGTTCCGCTTCCAGTGACCACTTCCCTTGCAATAAAAGCACTCAGTCTCGGGCTTGGGTCCATTCTTTGGCTTCTTCCCGGCAGCTTGCTTGCCAGGCGCGGCAACTCCCTTGCCGTCCTTCTTGAAGTTCTTCTTACCCTTGCCTTTCTTGAACTTAGTGGTTTTATTCACCATCAACACTTGATGTTCCTTTTTGACTTCTACCTCTGCTGATTTCAGCATAGCAAATACTTCAGGAATGGTCTTTTCCATCCCCTGCATATTGAAGTTCATCACAAAACTCTTGTAGCTTGGTGGAAGCGACTGGAGGATTCTGTCAATGACCGCGTCGTCCGGGAGATTAACTCCCAGCTGACTCAAGTGGTTATGTAACCCAGACATAGTGAGTATGTGCTCACTGACAGAACTATTTTCCTCCATCTTACAGCTGAAGAACTTGTCGGAGACCTCATATCTCTCGACCCGGGCATGAGCTTGGAAAACCATTTTCAGCTCTTCGAACATCCCGTATGCTCCGTGTCTCTCAAAACTCTTTTGGAGCCCCGGCTCTAAGCTGTAAAGCATGCTGCACTGAACGAGGGAGTAGTCATCAGCACGTGTCTGCCAAGCGTTCATAACGTCTTGGTTCTGTGGGACGGGTGCGTCACCTAGCGGTGCTTGTAGGACATATTCTTTCTTGGTAGCTATGAGGATGATCCTCAGGTTCCGGACCCAGTCCGTATAGTTGCTGCCATCGGCTTTCAGCTTGGTTTTCTCTAGGAATGCGTTGAAGTTGAGGACTACGTTGGCCATTTGATCTACAAGACATATTGTAAATATTTTAGACTAAGTTCATGATAATTAAGTTCATCTAATCAAATTATTTAATGAACTCCCACTTAGATAGACATCCCTCTTCTAGTCATCTAAGTATAACATGATCCGAGTCAACTAGGCCGTGTCCAATCATCACGTGAGATGGACTAATCAACTTCGGTGAACATATTTATGTTGATCGTATCTTCTATACAACTCATGCTCGACCTTTCGGTCTTCTGTGTCCCGAGGCCATGTCTGTACATGCTAGGCTCGTCAAGTCAACCTAAGTGTTTGCATGTGTAAATCTGTCTTACACCCGTTGTATGTGAACGTTAGAATCTATCACACCCGATCATCACGTGGTGCTTCGAAACAACGAACTGTCGCAACGGTGCACAGTTAGGGGGAACACTTTCTTGAAATTATTATGAGGGATCATCTTATTTACTACCGTCATTCTAAGTAAACAAGATGCAAAACACGATAAACATCACATGCTATCAAATAATAATAGTGACATGATATGGCCAATATCACATAGCTCCTTTGATCTGCATCTTGGGGCTCCATGATCATCTTGTCACCGGCTTGACACCATGATCTCCATCATCATGATCTCCATCATCGTGTCTCCATGAAGTTGCTCACCAACTATTACTTCTACTACTAAGGCTAACGCGTTTAGCAATAAAGTAAAGTAATTTACATGGCGTTTCTCAATGACACGCAGGTCATACAAAAAATAAAGACAACTCCTATGGCTCCTGCCGGTTGTCATACTCATCGACATGCAAGTCGTGATTCCTATTACAATAGCATGAACATCTCATACATCACATATATATCATTCATCATTCATCACAACTTTGGCCATATCATATCACACAGCACTTGCTGCAAAAACAAGTTAGACGTCCTCTAATTGTTGTTGCAAGTTTTACGTGGCTGAAATAGGGTTCTAGCAAGAACATTTTCTTACCTACGTGAAAGCCACAACGTGATTTGTCAACTTCTATTTACCCTTCATAAGGACCCTTTTCATCGAATCCGCTCCAACTAAAGTGGGAGAGACAGACACCCGCCAGCCACCTTATGCAACTAGTGCATGTTAGTCGGTGGAACCGGTCTCACGTAAGCGTACGTGTAAGGTTGGTCCGGGCTGCTTCATCCCACAATACCGCTGAAGCAAGATAAGACTAGTAGCGGCAAGAAAGTTGACAACATCTACGCCCACAACAAATTGTGTTCTACTCGTGCATAAAGAACTACGCATAGACCTAGCTCATGATGCCACTGTTGGGGAACGTTGCAGAAAACAAAAATTTTCCTACGGTTTCAGCAAGATCCATCTATGAGTCATCTAGCAACGAGTGATCGGATGCATCTACATACCTTTGTAGATCGCGAGCGGAAGCGTTCACTAGAACGTGGATGGAGTCGTACTCGCCGTGATTCAAATCACCAATGACCAAGCGCCGAACGGACGGCACCTCCACGTTCAACACACGTACGGAGCGGATGACGTCTCCTCCTTCTTGATCGAGCAAGGGGGAAGGAGAGGTTGATGATGATCCAGCAGCACGACGGCGTGGTGGTGGATGCAACAGAACTCCGGCAGGGCTTCGCCAAGCAACCGTGGGAGGAGGAAGAGGTGTAGCAGGGGAGAGGGGGCGCCAAGATTCAAGGGTGCGGCTGCCCCCTCCCTTCCCCCCTTTATATAGGCCCCCTGGGGGGGCGCCGGCCCTTGGGAGATCTAATATCCAAGGGGGCGGCGGCCAAGGGCTGGAGTGGCCCCCAAGCCAAGGTGGGCGCCCCCCCCCCCCACCCCTAGGGTTTCAACCCTAGGCGCATGGGGTGGGCCTAGGGGGGCGCACCAGGCCACTATGGGCTGGTTCCCCTTCCCACTTTGGCCCATGGGGCCCTCCGGGATGGGTGGCCCCACCCGGTGGACCCCCGGGACCCTTCCGGTGGTCCCGGTACAATACCGAGTGACCCCGAAACTTTCCCGATGGCCGAAACTGCACTTCCTATATATAATTCTTTACCTCCGGACCATTCTAAAACTTCTCGTGACGTCCGGGATCTCATCCGGGACTCCGAACAACATTCGGTTTGCTGCATACTCATATTCATACAACCCTAGCGTCACCGAACCTTAAGTGTGTAGACCCTACGGGTTCGGGAGACATGCAGACATGACCGAGACTGCTCTCCGGTCAATAACCAACAGCGGGATCTGGATACCCATGTTGGCTCCCACATACTCCTCGATGATCTCATCGGATGAACCACGATGTCGAGGATTCACGCAACCCCGTATACAATTCCCTTTGTCAGTCGGTATGTTACTTGCCCGAGATTCGATCGTTAGTATCCCAATACCTCGTTCAATCTCGTTACCGACAAGTCACTTTACTCGTACCGTAATGCATGATCCCGTGACCAGACACTTGGTCACTTTGAGCTCATCATGATGATGCTTTACCGAGTGGGTCCAGTGATACCTCTCCGTCATACGGAGTGACAAATCCCAGTCTTGATCCGTGTCAACCCAACAGACACTTTCGGAGATACCCGTAGTATACCTTTATAGTCACCCAGTTACGTTGTAACGTTTGGTACACCCAAAGCACTCCTACGGTATCCGGGAGTTACACGATCTCATGGTCTAAGGAAAGGATACTTGACATTGGAAAAACTGTAGCAAACGAACTATACGATCTTGTGCTATGTTTAGGATTGGGTCTTTTCCATCACATCATTCTCCTAATGATGTGATCTCGTTATCAATGACATCCAATGTCCATAGTCAGGAAACCATGACTATCTGTTGATCAACGAGCTAGTCAACTAGAGGCTCACTAGGGACATGTTGGTGTCTATTATTCACACGTGTATTACGATTTCCGGATAACACAATTATAGCATGAATAAAGACAATTATCATGAACAAGGAAATATAATAATAATGCTTTTATTATTGCCTCTAGGGCATATTTCCAACAATTTAGATACGACTTCCATTGTTATCGATGGTTCATCTAAAGGCAATGCACGATGAGAACCAGGCGCTGCTTTGTGGTGACCTTGAAGCGAAAGGCACAGATGTCTCCTTCATGGATTTTTGCAAGGGGGCGGAAGTCAGACCAGTTGGTTGTTATGGTGGCTCTCTTGTCGGTTCCTATCAGGATGCGAAAATTGGCGTGCAGATCACTGTTTGCAAGCCTGACCTTGAGCGTATCATAATTTGGGTCAATGTAATCTCTTAGTTTGCTTTCAGTGTAGTGGACCTAAAAATACTGGTGAGAAAAAAGGAATTAATTGAATGGATTGGAGAGTGTCTTCTCAATCTCACACTAAGAAGGTTTAAATATAGATAGTGAGAACAATTATCAGTAAATAATCGCAGGAAGCAAAAGAAGGGTGGAGAGCATGCTACATTCCTTCCTATGTGGATTATAAGATGTAAATTGGTTGTTTCTGTATGTATGGTACTCTAGTGAAGGAGAACAAACATAGTGAATGAGAACAAACATAGGAAGGAAGAAAACAAGTATATCAGACTATATGAATATTAGTTTATAAAGTTACATGTAGCAAGTTGATGAGAATTGTTGTGCTGGTGCTAATAGCAGTGTATACAGTTTTTGCAATATTTCGCAATAAAGTCAATTTGGTGAATCAAAAGCATATTGCAGGTTGTACTTCTGATGATTAGTCAGGTAAGTAGTTTAGTTGTGAGGCATAAGTAAGGATAATTCTTTTTTTCAATGAAGTGGAAGGAAGGAGTTTACCATCCGTTGGCCCGGCTTTGCGAATGTTTAGTTGATGGTGCATACATAGTATTTGATATCTTTTTTTTGCGGCGGAACATGGCAAACCACTTGTTCACATGGTGCTGATAGAGTTTCACTTCATTACCCGGTGACAGTACCTTTCAAGCTCTCCGCAGTATTGGATAGCAGGGGGTGGTTCTGAATTTAGTTTCGTTTTGGTAAGATCGAAATGAAGCAGCGCATGTAAGAAGGCTGAATACTATTTATTGTTATGAGACTAAGCTTTCATCAAGAGAAAAGTAGAATTAAGATTTAAACCTATGGTAGAAAGAATATAGTAAGCAGGTTAGGTAAGTTGAGCATTATTGATCGGCCTGATATATGTTTTTTCGGTTCTAAGGCAGAAAATTGGCGTCGAAGAAGTATAGCAGATCATAGAAACTATTAGGTCATTTTATTTTTAAATGGAGAATATCATAACAGGATAATAAGCATTGTTGGATGGCATTGTTCACCATCAATGATACACTCCGGATGCTCATATTCTTCACCTTGAATAAGTATCATGAGAATTGTTAGTGCGAGAAATCAGAAACTTGTTTGCTGGCAATAGCAATTTTGGGCGTACAGTTAAATTATGCACTTTAAAACAGTAGTAAAATGGATTTAACTTGTGTAGTTTGGTCATTTTATAAATAAACCAGTATGTAATCATTTGAGTATATGTGCATCAACACCGTTTGGGGCTATTTAATTCTGTTTTTGCTGGCTAATATATATACAAGTACTTTAGATTTGGGGCTAAAGAGTGCACCAACTGTTGCATTATATATCGTGTGATGCATAGCAGGACTATTAATCAGTTTAGGGGCTGAACAAATGACCTATTGATTTGGGGCTGAACAGATGACCTATTGATTTGGGGCTGAACAGATGACCTATTGATTTAGGCCTATTGATTTGGGGCTGAACAAATGACCCGTAGCGCCGATGGCGCAAAGGACGAGGGCAAACCAAGCATTAAAAGCATGCACATTAGAATATTTAGATACCGATTGGGTCATAAGGAAATAGATATTTAGGTATGAAGTTGATAGGTAGCGTTATAAGAAAGGCATGGAGATCAGTTTATGATAGCTAATCTGCATTGCCTTTATCAAGCAAACTACATAGGTAGAGATACATCATATACATAGCTTTGATCATTTAGCTCATGGTGAGTAGTGATGAATCTCCGGTAGAGCATTGACATTGTTGCACGTGCCCCTTTAATACCATGTGCTCGATTTTTTTTTTGCATTTTTCGACCACTTTGTGTTTGAGAAAGTTCATATGGTAAGAACTTAGGCGTACATACAAAAAGATAACATAGGTTTATATTTTTAATATATATGTACCTTCGAAATCATAAGTGCTTTCGAAACATATTTTTATATCATGGCCTTTCTTTTATGGTTATGATTTTATATACCAAAGCAGTGTAATTAGCATCATGAACAATAATTTTGATTTACACATATAGTAATGTTCCTCTCCAATTGTTACGGATGAGCATATCCTTAGATAGGACTTCTTTCAAAATTCAAACTATCTAAATCATAGTAAAAACTTTAGTGGAAATCTCAGGAACATAATAGTAATAGGATTGGTTAGAGTAAGCTGTGCTGCAAATGGAAACAAAAAATGTCGTATCTTTTTTCAAATATTGCTCGAAAGCACCTTTGGAGATACCTGTAGGGCATCTTTATGATCACCCAGTTATGTTGTGATGTTCGATAACACACAATGTATTCCTCCGGTATCCGGGAGTTGCATAATCTCATAGTCGAAGGAATATGTATTTGACATGAAGAAAGCAGTAGCAATAAAACTGAACGATCAATATGCTAAGCCAACGGATGGGTCATCTCCATCACATCATTCTCCTAATGATGTGATCCCGTTATCAAATGACAACTCATGTCCATGCTTAGGAAACCTTAACCATCTTTGATCAATGATCTAGTCTAGTAGAGGCTCCCTAGGGACACCGTGTTTGTCTATGTATTCACACATGTATTAAAGTTTCCGGTCAATACAATTCTAGCATGAATAATAAACATTTATCATGAATAAGAAATATAAAATAACAACTTTATTATTGCCTCTAGGGCATATTTCCTTCAGCTAGCTAGATTGATATGTGACTAGTTAGTGGCAGAATTACTAGATTGAGTGAATTAGCGGAGAAGAATAGGACGTAGTTGTCCTTCTGACTATTTTTTAATGCAATCCTGATGAATAATTAATCTGGTTGTGTTGGGGATCGATGAAAGACGAGGGGAGAGGATGTCTAGAATCCATGGGATAATGATGATAGGCAAGCTGAAATTAATTGGAGGATTCATGGTCCATTCAATATGATTAGGTGGCAAAATTATTTTTTAGTTGCTAAAGAGTTAATTTGTAGTGTTGCAAAATATAAAGTTATTTTACCTGCATGCCACCAGGAGCAGTTCAAATTACTTTTTGTTTGACAAACTATGAAATATACAATGCATGAAACTTCCCTCTCAAAATCTTAGTAAAAGTGATAAATAATTAATATAATAATATATTATTAGATTGTGGAACTAGGTCGACTAGCTAGTTTTGCACTCCATGATAAAAAAATTGAGAACAATTCTTTTTTAAAATTTATGTATGCACATAATGATTATAATTTTGGATATACAAAGGGCCCCCGGTTGTATTTTCGCCCCGGGCCCCTAAAATCTCAGGACTGACCCTGGATATATTCATGTCTGTCGATGTGTAGTTTGTTAAAAAAAATCCGTCGATGTGTATGCACTATATTGTAGCTGGTTTCTTTGTCGTTTTCTAGCTCCAAGAACACAAGAAGCTTCCCAGACTGACTAAATTTAATTAATATTTTTTAGGATTAGTCAGAGGTGCTTCTTTAAAAGTTCTACACTTACAGAAAGATTGCTACCGAGCATCTTTCTAGTTAGACGTGCATTTCTTCCAACTACACAACTCCCGCCTACCATATATAACTAAAATCCAGTTTTGATAAATATTTTTGAAGTATTCTTAAAATACCACAATATATCTGAACTACCATACAATTTATTACTATGAAATATAATCCTGATAACCAATAGAAGAAAAATGGTCGGTTGACTAAAACTCTAGTACTTTTGTTGTTGTCAACTTTGAGATTAACAAATAAAAATAAAGAAAAACAAAAATAAAGTTTTCTAAAGAAGAATGAAATTAGTGGCCAAGATATTACACTTAAAACCAGGAATACATAAAAAATTAATCAAATAATGAAAAAAAGCACACAATTTACACAGAAAATTGCACTTTTTTGTAATATAAAAGAACAAGCATTTAATAGTGAAAGTTTCACCAAAAGAAAGTTTTTGAAGAAAGAATAAATTAGTGGCATTAGTAAAAATTAAATCAAATATTGACAATATTTGCATATGATTTACAAGACAGTGCATATTTTTATATTATGCAAGAGTAACCATATAATAGTGAAATTTCCACAAAAAGTAGATTCCTAAGTAGGAATGAATTAGTGGCATTGACATGACCCTTAAAGAAGAATAAATATATTGTTTTCTAAGAAAGAATGAATTAGTGGAACTGGTATTAGCCTTTGAAAAGAAATGAAATGAAAGAAAAACTGAAAAAATCAAAATAATAAAGTTCTCTTAATAAGAAAGAATAAGTGAGATTGGTATATCCCTTTCAAGAGAAAGAAAATGAAAAATAATACTAAAAAATCAAAAGAATAAAGTTTTCTATGAAAGAATAAATTAGTGGCATTACTACTACCGTTCCATAAGAAAACAAAAGGTATACTATTAAAAAAATAAAGTTTTGTAAGGAAGACAAAATTGGTGGAATTGGTATTACCCAGGAGTTGCACACAATTTACACATGAAATGCGCTTTGTTAGAATATGAAAGAATAACAAAATAGTGAAAATATTCGCAATAAAATAAATTTCGTAAGAAAGAATGAATTAGTTGATTTACAATTAAATAAGAAATAAAGTAACAAAAAAAGTAAAACAACGAAGTTTTTTTACAAAAGAATGAATTATAGGCTTTGGTGTTACCCTTTAAGAAGAAATAAAATAAAATAATAAATAAACAAAAACAAAACAATGCAGTTTTCTAAAAGAGAATGAATTAGTGACATTGGTATTACCATTAAAGAAGAAAGGAAACAAAAAAAGAGAAATTTGCCCACAATTTACACAGAAATTACACTTTTTTATAATATGCAAGAAAAGGATATAACAGTAGAATTCTCACTAGAAAGAAATTTTCCTAAGAAGAAATGAATTAGTGACATTGCTAGTACCAATAAAGAAGAAATAAAATGAAACAAAAACTAGATAAAAAACAAACTAACGAAGTTTTGTAAGAAGCAATGAATAAGTGGTTTTGGTATTAGCCTTTCAGAAGAAAGAAAAGAAGTGACTACCAAAGCGAAATCACAAAATCAAAATAGTAATATTTTCCTAGAAACAATGTACTAGTGGCATTAGTATTAACCTTAAAGATGAAGAAATATGCCGATGCAATAATGACTCACAATTTACATTTAAATTGCATTTTTTATAATATGAAAGAGTAAGCATACAATAGTGGAATTTTCATATTTTTTTCTAAGATGGAATGAATGAATGACATACAAGTTACCCTTAAAGAAGAAAGTAAATTTAACAAAAAAGTAAAAGGAAATAAAAATAGTGAAGTTTTCCTAAGAATTAATGACATTGCTATTACACTTTAGGAAGAAAGAAAATTAAAAAAATCACAAAAATTGCACACAATTTACACATATATTACAATTTTGTTGTAATATGCAAGAATAAGCATATAATAGTGAAATATTTTCAATATAGGAAATTTCCTAAGAAAGAATGAATTAGTGACACTTGAGGTACAATTCAATAAGAAATAAAATAAAACTAAAACTAAATGAAAAATACAATAATGAAGTTTTTCCAAGAAAGTATGAGTTAGAGGCCTTAACAATACCCATTAGGAAGAAAGAAAAAAAGGAAAAAAATAAATTCAAATAAAAAATAGAATAAATTAGTTACATTGTTATTACGCTTTAAGAAGAAAGGAAAAAATAAAAAAATAAATAAGAATTTTCAAAACAATTGCGCAGAAATTGCACTTTTTTATAATATGCAATAATAAGTATATAATAGTAGAATTTTTACAAAAAGAAAGTTTCCTAAGAAGGAATGAATTAGTGGCATTGGTATTACCATTAAAAAAATGAAACAAACCCTAAATCAAAAACAAAATAATGAAGTTTTGTAAGAAAAAATAAATTAGTGGTTTTGGTATTACCCTTCAGAAAAAATGAAATAACTTCTAAAACTAAATCCAAATAATGAAATTTTGTAAGTAAGAATGAATTAGTTGCATTGATATTACCCTTTAAGAAGAAAGAAATTATAAAATAATCGTATAATAAAAAAAGTTACACATAATATATACAAGAAATTGCGCTTTCCATAATATGCAAGAATATGCATATGGTAGTGGAATTTTCACAGAAAATACAATTATAATGAAACTGCACTATTTTAATAGTATGTAAGAAATAAGCACATAACACTGCATTTTTCAGAGAATTACAATCATAAGCACATTATAAATTACTTACGTGTATATATTTTGTATTCACCCAACATCCAAAATATACCCAAGAAAACCGAGAAAAAACAGAAGCAAAAATGCCCACAAACAGACTAATAAGAAAACACGTAACGGGCTTCAACCCAACAAGAAATCGACTGACCCAAAATCGAGGTCAATAAAAAACCGTCCAGCCCAATACAAGACAACACACACAACTGGAAGAAAAACAACTAGCCCGGATCTCGGAGCAGCAATCAACGGTTAAAAAATCAACTGACCAAAAAGTTAAAACTAGTCAACTTACATGCAGCTAAAGTGAAAAATAATACTCCCTACAACACCTTATAAAAGTGAACAGAGGGAGTAATACATGGATACCACTCTCCATTATGTCAGTATTCAGAGTGAACAAGATTCACGCATAAACATAGGACAGCAAGATTCAACGCCCATATATACACGAACACGCGCGCCAGACCTCTGCGGTACAGACTAGTCAGTCAATGGGTGACATGGCGGTGGATGAGCGCGGAAATGAGTCGGAGGAGGAGACGTCCCCGATCGAGGAGGTGCGGCTGACGGTTCCCCTTGGCGACGATCCCACGCTGCCGGTGTGGACGTTCCGGATGTGGAGCATCGGGCTCTTGTCCTGCGCGCTCATGAGCTTCCTCAACCAGTTCTTCTCCTACCGGACGGAGCCTCTCATCATCACCCAGATCACGGTGCAGGTGGCGTCGCTGCCCTTGGGCCACTTCCTGGCCCGCGTGCTGCCGCGCCGGAAGTTCCGGGCGCCGGCGATGCTCGGCGGCGGGGAGTGGAGCCTCAACCCGGGGCCCTTCAACATGAAGGAGCACGTGCTCATCTCCATCTTCGCCAATGCCGGCTACTCCTTCGGCGACGGCCATGCCTACGCCGTTGGGATCGTCAACATCATCCGCGCCTTCTACCGCCGCTCCATCTCCTTCCTCGCCGCCTGGCTCCTCATCACCACCACCCAGGTATACGTACTACTCTCATCCAGGGATGCGTCTCGCCTTGGCAAGATTCATCCTATCTCCTTAATTCCGGCTACTCTATCCGATTCTTACTTGTGTTGTGTGGCATCCAAAATAAATCAAATCGATCTAGGTGCTTGGGTACGGGTGGGCCGGGTTGATGCGCAAGTACGTGGTGGAGCCGGCGCACATGTGGTGGCCGGGTACGCTCGTCCAGGTCTCGCTCTTCCGGTGAGCACCATACTATACTCCTGTGTATTTCCCTTGGACTGGTTTGTTTCCTTGGTTGGCCTGGTACTAGATTGCCCTACTACGATTTCCCCGTTCCTTCAGTTCCAATGGTTTTTTTGGAGATCACACCAAATCGTATTTCTTCATGCATTTTTTCAGAAATGTATAGATCCCTTTGTTTATGTGCATTTATTTTTTGAATTTTGGTTAATGTCAAAACATGTTTTTCAAAAGTTTCAAATACCGGGCTGCCCGGAGCAAGATATCCACTCTCCTTTGGTATAGGGGTTATTATTATCGGCCGACTGATTGCGGTGCACGCATGGGTGGAAAGGTTGTACTCTCACTTAGGACATATTGATATTTCTACTTCAAATATTGTTTACTCTCACTTGTTGTTGATATTGATATATTTTTCCTACAAAAATTGTCCAATTTTAAAAAGTTTAAGTTAGGAGAATCCTAGAAATCCAAATATTATGGAACGGATGGAGCTAGTAGTAAAGATGACATGCCATCTAATTTTGGGATTTCTCGTTTTTTGGGGAATCATATGAACCAAAGAGGCCGTGAAGAAAAAGCCGCTCAGTGTCCAACTTTGATCTAACTAATCGGGTGATTACATGATAGATACGATGAATATACTACTCTCTCTATAAATTAAGTAAGACATTTTTGCCACTCAAATTAAAGTGTAAAAACATCTTATATTAGTGTACAGAGGTACTACGTCAGGCCCTACAGGTCACTTCACCTGTCAAGACAGTTTGGACTTCGGAACACATTTAGATTCCGTCAAATCCATCGAGACAAGACAGACGGTGACGTTTTGTATGCATTTGCATGTTTTCTCATCATCAACGATAGGCAGAGGAATCGCTCTTGCACTGCATCTGGATTCAGAAGTTGTGATGGAATTGGCGGTACGCGACAGGCATGATGTGAGTGCACGGCTGGTCGGCTGCGACGCCTTACTTGTACCACACAGTTTTGATGGAGAGGAAGAGGGAGACCGCCCGCGTTTGAATTTTGTTTGCAAATGGGTGGTTGAATTTCATGCTCCAGTAAAGACGCGGTCCTGGCGCTCTCACTGAAAGAGAGCCATTTTTATTTGTGGGACTGAAAGAGAGCCGTTAGTAAATAGTCAAGATGTTGATTTTCTTTTCTGTCTAAATTGTTGATGGCTATTACAGACTGAAACAAGCAAATACTGGAAATATCATATATGAGATACCCTTCTGTTCATGATAAACTGTTAGCTGGTCGTTGTACTAACTCCGTCTTTATTTGCTCAGTATGTTTGGTTTGTCTAAAGTAAAATTTTATGTACTTTCAACAAGTTTATAGAAAAATATATTAACATATACACCATCAAATATTTTCACATCATTGCATATATTTTCACATGATATCAATTTGATACTGTAAATGTTCATATTATTTTCTACAGACTTGGTCAAAGTTTATAAAGTTTGATTTCACTCAAAACTAATATGCAGAGTAAATAAAAACGGAGGGAGTACATTTTAGACAGCAGCGTCTCAGACGTTTGGTATTATCTTCCTGGGTTACCTTTTTTCTACTGCGACCTGGGTTACCTGTTGTCAATGCTGCGGAGCTTCTTAGCTCTGGACAGGTCTTTGGTAGTCTGATATCTATAGGTACCTTATTAGGATATACTACTTGGTTTTGTTTTTCAGTAAATTTGTAAGAACATAGTGGATTAGAATATATTTGGTTTTCCTTTTATGTAGTTTCGTAAGAACTTGGTGGTTTCTGATAATGAAAATCGGAGGAGCGTCCTCTTTATCAAAAAAGAAAAAGCTTTGATATCTGTCAAGAAAAACAGTAGACAATACAATTGAAGGACAGCAAGACACAAAACGACCTGTAAAAGTAAAACTACATTGAAAAACATATTGGTCGTCTTCTTCCTTCGCTTGCACGTCACGTACCTGATGACTTCCAGGCGCTAAACTGATGAATAATGATTGATGAATCAATTTGATTACATGGAAACCATTCGAATCCATAAATAAAATTGTGAAACTTCTTCTGTATTACTACCTAGCAGCGACACTAACGGCACCCTTGTATATGTATGTATGTACCAGGGCACTGCACGAGAAGGAGGAATCTCCCAAGGACTCATGGCAGATCTCCCGCTCCAAGTTCTTCCTGGTGGCGCTCATCTGCAGCTTCGCGTGGTATGTCGTCCCGGGCTACCTCTTCCCGACGCTGACCTCCATCTCATGGGTGTGCTGGGTCTTCTCAAAGTCTGTGACGGCGCAGCAGCTTGGATCGGGGTTGAAGGGACTGGGCCTTGGAGCTTTCACACTTGACTGGTCGGCCGTCTCCTCCTTCCTCTTCAGCCCGCTCATATCGCCATTCTTCGCCACTGCCAACATCTTCGTCGGCTATGTCTTCTTCCTTTATGTGCTTGTGCCCATGGCATATTGGGGAACGAACCTCTACAACGCCAAGACGTTCCCCATATTCTCCTCACACCTCTTCATGTCTAATGGATCAGCCTATCAAATCACTGATATTGTGAACCAGAAGTTCCAGATTGATACGGATGCGTACGCAAAGCTCGGAAGGATAAACCTCAGCACCTTTTTTGCACTCGCTTATGGGCTCAACTTTGCCACCATCGCCTCAACCATCACACACGTCGGAATCTTCTACGGAAAGTAAGGACTATTCTCAACTCTGTACGCCACGAATACATGTGGTTTCTCAGCTGAGAAATGCAAAATTCACATCTGCATGCAATGTGACACCAATGTTGTACAGAGAGATCTACCACCGGTTTCGAGCTTCACAGCAGGAGGAGCCTGACATCCACACAAAGCTGATGAGGAAGTACGACGACATACCAGCGTGGTGGTTCTATTCGCTCATGGTATTGTCGATGACAGTGTCCCTCATCCTCTGCACCGCACTCAAGGACCAGGTTCAGCTCCCATGGTGGGGCCTCCTGTTCGCCTGTGGCATGGCCTTCGTCTTCACACTCCCCATAAGCATCATAACTGCAACCACTAACCAGGCAAGAATATTTTAGGGTTTTAATGTTTCTCCATTTCTGCTGCTCTTTCATGATTTCTGCAAGAAAAGCTGACAAAAGCCTTTAAATTTTGATGGGCAGTCTCCTGGTCTGAATGTCATCACCGAATATGCCATGGGGCTAATAATGCCTGGATACCCCATCGCCAATGTCTGCTTCAAGGTGTACGGCTACATGAGCATGTTGCAGGCAGTTGCCTTCCTCTCAGATTTCAAGCTCGGACACTACATGAAGATACCTCCTAGATCAATGTTCATTGTTCAGGTAATTACACCACTAAATGTGCTCATGTTCCAAGCGAAGGAGTGATAAATAAGATTTACTGACATTCGTTCACTATTTATCCAGTTTGCGGGTACACTGGTGGCCGGGACTGTCAACCTCAGTGTGGCATGGTGGCTACTTGGCTCGGTCGAGAACATCTGTCAGGACCAATTGCTGTCACCAGACAGCCCATGGACATGCCCCGGCGACCGTGTCTTCTTCGATGCATCGGTTATCTGGGGCCTTGTTGGCCCGAAGCGCATTTTCGGGACACATGGTAACTATGAAGCTGTCAACTGGTTCTTCCTCATAGGCGCAGCAGGCCCTGTCATCGTGTACATCTTCCACAGGATATTCCCCAGCCAGAAGTGGATACTCATGATAAACCTGCCCGTGCTCATGGGCGCAACAGCCCAGATGCCAGCAGCGACCGCCGTGAACTACAACTCGTGGCTGCTCATAGGCACTATCTTCAACTTCTTTGTGTTCCGGTACCGGAAGACGTGGTGGCAGAGGTACAACTACATCCTCTCTGGTGCACTCGACGCAGGTGTCGCGTTCATGGCGGTGCTGCTGTACTTCACACTGACCATGGAGAACCGGACTGTCGACTGGTGGGGCACAGGCGGTGAGCACTGCCCTCTGGCCTCATGCCCCACTGCAAAAGGGGTAGACTTGGGCCCGGATAGTGTGTGCCCTGTGTTCTAAGCTAAATCTCGTTCATCCTCAAGGTACAGGTACCACTACAAGATTAGTCATGATCCATTCCAGTTGTGTTACCGTCATATTATGATCATAGATTTCTATTGTACTCTCCACCAAAAGAAATATCCATATGTGTAAACTGTAAAGGTTGTAGTCAGCCACACAAATTAAAGATAAAAGACAAAGACTATCTCAGCATGCAGCAATGGTGCGATAATCAGTTATTTAGGCAACACAAAATGCGTGCTAGTTCTGGAATCCTATAAACTTTGACACTTGTTGCAAAAACACCTTGTAGAGCAGTATTGTACATCTCAATTGAACTGGAGAGTAGTGACACAAAGAGCCTGTTCATCAACAACATTCAGTGATGGCAAAGTCAAAAGGTACAATTTGAAGTCATGCGGAGAATTTTTATTAGTTATGGTTCCGTAATATCTGTATGGTTTTGAGCTACCCGCGAGGTTAGGACTTGGCTACGTACTTCCTCTCCAAGGTGTTAAACGCACATATATGTCACGATGAGACATTCAGAGTTGGCGCACAGGAGGTACAAGAGATAGACTAGGTTGTTAGGAAGAGTCCTTATCTTGTAAACCTCTCTTATCTCTTTATCTCTTCCCCCCCCCCCCCCCCCCCCCCCCCCAAGTTGTAATCTTCTCCAACAAATTTGTATGCGCTATTGTCAGGGAGGTGCGCCCCTGCTGCCTATAACACGTAACGCGCCCCCTCATAACGAGGGTAAGACGCTTCTGCCAAGTCGCACATGGTAATCAGAGCTGCCTCTTCCTAAACCCTGGCTTTTTTCAAGCTCCAGCAAAGCTCGCTGCCATGTCTTCCTCCGCCACCTCCCACCCAAACCTTAGTGGTCAGGTCACGGAGAAGCTCTCCAGCACAAACTATGTGCTCTGGCGTACCCAGATCACGCCGCAACTGAGGGGAGCCGGTGTCTTCGGCTATGTCGACGGCACCGCACCAAATCCGGCTCGGCTTCTCGTCACCAAGGACAAGGACGGGAAGGAGAACTCCGAGCTCAATCCTCTCCACCCCATCTGGGTCAGAGAGGACCAGCAGGTGCTCGGCTATCTGCTCAACAACCTCACAAAAGAGCTGCTCGTCACGGTGACCACGATCACCACCATGCATGGCCTCTGGACGGCGCTGGTAGGTATGTTTTCATCGCAGTCCTTGAGCCGCGTCAACAACATCCGTATTGCCCTCATCAATGCGCAGAAGGGCAACCAGTCGGTTGCCACCTATTTCGCCTTCATGCGCGAGCTCGCCGACGAGCTCGCCGTGGCCGGCAAAGCAATCCAGGATGACGAGCTCATATCCTACATCCTTCACGGGCTGGACATGGACTACCAGCCCCTCGTCTCGGCCCTCGACGCCCGTGACACGCCTATCTCCCTCGACGAGCGCGTCGCTCAGTTCTAGAACTCCGCCGGTGGCTTCAAGTCGTCCGCGAACGCGGGCACCCGCGGCCGTGGTGGCTACTCGTCTCGTCACCATGGCCCTCCTCGTCCCAAGGGCAAGCAAGGCGGCTCCAGCAATTCCACCGGCTCCGGCTCCCGCAACAGCCGCCCAACTCCACCAACAACCGGGCCGCAGTGGTGCTCCTCGCAAGTCCCGTCCCGACGTCATGCGATGCCAGATGTGCGGGAAGCCCGGCCACTCCGCCAAGGACTGCTGGTACCGTTACGATAAAGATGGCGCCTCCTCTGAAGATGATGACAAGGTCGCTGCCGCCGCCGATGGGTCCTATGGCGTCGATACCAACTGGTATCTTAACAGCGGCGCCACCAACTATCTCACGGGCGAGCTCGAGAAGGTGACTCTCCGTGACAAATGCCACGGGAAGGACCAGATCCACACGGCAAGTGGTGCAGGTATAAGGATAAGTCATATAGGTCATTCGGTTATACGTACCCCTTCTCGTAAAATTCATCTTTGAAAAATTCTGCATGTTGCTAGTGCCAACAAAAATCTTCTCTCCGTTCATCGTATTACTATTGATAATCACATTTTCATTGAATTTCATCCTTTCTTCTTTTTGATCAAGGATCAGGTCACGAGGGAAGTACTCTACCGAGATAGATGTATTAGAGGGCTTTACCCGTTGATTCCGGAATTTAGAAGATCAAATAAACAAGCTTGTGGTGCTATCAAGCTTTCGTCCACACGATGGCACGATCGTTTAGGACATGCCTCTTTTTCCTTAGTTGAACGTTTGCTTAGGAAAATAAGCTCCCGTTTGTTGGTGAGCGCAAATTGAAACTATTTCTGATTCTTGCCAAAGAGCAAAATGTCATCAATTGCCTTATCCCATATCTACTAGTGTCTGTACTCAACCTTTGCAATTAATATTTTCTCATGTTTGGGGTCCTGCCCCTACTTCTGTTGGTAGACACACATACTATGTTAGCTTCATTGATGACTATGGCAAATTTTCTTGGATCTATCTCCTCAAGAAAAGATCCGATGTTTTTCAAGTGTTCAAAATTATTGCTGTCCAATCCGACTGGGGCGGGGGGGGGGGGAGTATGAGGAGTTAAATTCCTTTTTTTCAAACACTTGGCATATCTCACCATGTGTCATGCCCCCACGCTCGACAACAAAACGAATCCACCGAACGCAAGCATAGGCACATAGTTGAGGCTGGTCTAGCCCTCCTTGCAGGTGCTTCCATGCCCCTCAAGTTTTGGGACGAAGCATTCCTCACGGTTGTCCACATCATCAACATGCTCCCTAGTCGTGTCATCAACAATGAAACACCCACAGAACGGCTTCTTCATGTCAAACCAGATTACACATCGCTCCGTGTATTTGGTTGTGCCTGTTGGCCTAATCTTCGTCCATACAACTCTCGCAAACTTATATTTCGCTCAAAACAATGCGTTTTTCTTGGGTATAGCACTCAACATAAGGGAGTCGAGTGTCTTGACATTTCCACCGGTCGGGTCTACATATCCCGTGATGTAGTGTTCGATGAGACCAAATTCCCCTTTGTTGATCTCCACCCAAATGCCGGTGCTTTACTTCGAAAAGAAATCCTTCTTTTATCTCCTAATCTCACCGGCTTTGATCACGGGGAGTATAACTATAATGATCCTATAATGACGAACCCTCTCACCCCTTTGCATGAGTTGTGTCATGATGCAGGAGGCCATGCTGGAAAAAACGGATATGAAAACAATGAAGAAAACTGCCCGGCCGGGCCATATTTCATGTGCCAGGGCTTGGGGAGCAAATCCCTCTTGGGATCAGCGCCTGCAGGCGCGGCAGACCTGGCAACAGAATCTACTTTGGGATCCCTGCATGCAGACTGGTCCAGCCACGCTTCTCTGGATCCCGCGCCGTCTGCTGCTCCCACCGTGCCCGACCGCGCGCCCGCGAGCGATCCCACCCGTGCCACGCAGCAGTCAGTGGCTGGTGGCGACGCCATCCGTGCCCCGCACTCACCTGGGCCCGCGGGCAGGCGCTTCCCCGTCCAACCCGTCTGCTACAAGCGGCGCGACCTGCGTCAGCCGACCGGTGCGGGTCCCATGTCTGGCGCACGGTTGGAACCGTCTCAATCATTGCCGCATGATGAGCCTCGCCAGCCAGGATCCTTTGCGGCGCATGCGGCTTCTCCTCGCGTCGCTGCTACACCCACGGGCATAGAAGATCCGGCGCCTGAACGCGTTTCTCCCGAAACTGCTGCTGCTCCTACTCATGAATCTATCTCGGGATCGGCGCCTGCAGCTGACAAGGGATTTTCTGCGCCACAAGAGCAAGCTACGTCACGTCATACACAGCTCCAACAAGGGGTAATACAACCTGTAAATTATAAACAAGGGGTATTCAGGATTAAGAGAAAATTTGATGGAACCATTGATCGCTACAAAGCAAGACTTGTGGCAAAAGGTTTTAAACAATAGTATGGCATAGACTATGAGGATACTTTTAGTCCTGTTGTAAAAGCTGCCACCATCCGGCTTGTTTTATCCATTGCTGTTTCCAGGGGCTGAAGTCTCGGTCAGCTAGATGTACAAAACGCGTTTTTGCATGATGTTCTGGAAGAGGAAGTGTACATGAAACAACCTCCTGGGTTTGAAAACAAGAATGCACCTTCTCATGTGTGCAAACTTGACAAAGCATTATATGGACTGAAACAGGCTTCTAGAGCATGGTACTCATGTTTGAGTCATAAAATGCAAGCACTTGGGTTTATTCCTTCTAAGTCTGACACCTCCTTGTTCACTTACAACAAATCCAACACCCACATATTTGTTCTCGTATATGTTGATGATATTATTGTCACAAGTTCATCTAATGAGGCTATCACATGACTTTTGAAGGATCTTAGTGCAGAGTTTGCTCTCAAGGACCTTGGAGAATTGCATTATTTCCTAGGCATAAAAGTGAAGAGACATGAGGATGGACTTCATCTCTCTCAGGAAAAGTATGCAACAGATCTGGTAAAAAAGTCCGGTTTGCAAGGATGTAAGCCCTCACCTACTCCATTATCTAGTTCAGAAAAATTGTCTCTTACAGAAGGACAGCCTTTGAGTCAAGATGATAGTACAAGATACAGGAGTCTGGTAGGTGCACTTCAATATTTGACGCTTACAAGACCTGATATCTTGTTTGGTGTTAATAAAGTCTGCCAGTTTCTTCATGCACCCACCATAGTTCACTGGACTGCTGCAAAGCGCATAGTTAGATATGTTAAGAACACTCTTAATATTGATATGGATTTCAGCAAGTCATCGTCTACACTTTTGAGTGCTTTCTCAGATTCCGACTGGGTAGGATGCCTGGATGACAGGCGCTCAACTGATGGCTTTGCAGTGTTCTTCGGCCCTAACTTAATTTCATGGTGTGCTAAAAAACGGGCTACTGTCTCTCGATCCACTACAGAGGTAGAATACAAAGCATTAGCAAATGCTACAGCTGAGATCATATGGGTGCAATCCATGTTGAAGGAACTTGATGTAAAAAGCACTCAAGCTCCATGTTTGTGGTGTGATAACCTGGTTGCTACATATTTGTCTGCTAATCCAGTGTTTCATGATAGGACCAAACACATTGAAATTTATTTCCACTTTGTCAGAGAACGGGTGGCTTAGAAGAAACTTGATATTCCTTTTTGTGCATTCCAAGAATTAGATTGCAGATGGATTCACAAAACCTTTACCCACAAGAAGCTTTGAAGACTTCAAACATAATCTCAACTTGATGAAGTTGTGATTAAGGGAGGGTGTTAAACGCACATATATGTCATGATGAAACATTCAGAGTTGGCGCACAGGAGGTACAACAGATAGACTAGGTTGTTAGGAAGAGTCCTTCTTATCTTGTAAACCTCTCTTATCTCTTTATCTCTTCCTTCCCAACTTGTAATCTTCTCCAACAAACTTGTACGCACTATTGTACGGGAGGTGCGCCCCTGCTGTCGATAACACGTAACGCGCCCCCTCACAACAAGGGTAAGATGCTTCTGCCAAGTCACACACAAGGGAGGTGGACGAGATTGAGGAGGCTGAGAATGTGTCTTCGGCGTCGAGGAGGTCCTGGCTGTTGTGCAGCTACCTCTCCTCGGTGGCAAAGAGGGAGAGGGTGCAGCACTCCACCTTCTTAGCCAGTGGTGCCGCATGGCTCAGCGGCAACGCCAGCCAGTTTACCATCGGCTGATTTCGTGCCAGATCCTATACCATCGCCCAGATCTGGTCTTCGCCTTCCTCCACCACTTGGCATTGCCGACCAGCCCTGTTGTATCACACTGAAATGAGAGACGCTCTGGCGCGGCTGGAGGTCGGAGAGAGAGCTCCTATGTGACACCTTCTCGAAGGCCGGACCATTATGGCACACCATAGGGTCTGTGATACTATAGCGATTCGGTCTGTTTAATATAGCGACTCAGTCCATGATACTGTAGTGACTCGGTTCGTGATATTGCTCGTAACGACTAGGAAACTGACCTTAGTGCCCGTTCTTTAGCCCCCGGCTGCGTGCCAGGAGGATGAAATACCATTCAGGGAGGATCTTCATGCTGACAGGAATGAATTCTTCAAGAGAAGTCCACATTGCAATTCTGTAGTTGCCACTATGTTTAAGATTCAACCCTCAACTAACCACCAAGTTCATAAATCAATCCCCGCCCGGTTTTGACTCACGGAAACGGTTTTGATAGCTGAGCCACGTCAGGTTTGCACCATTCCATACATTTGGAATCTACCCAGAAAATTAAAGAGAAAAATAAAAGGACCACGCCCCATCCGTCTCTAACCAGAGCTCCTCCTTGACATTGGTGCCATCGGAGATAAGGTCACCGCCCCTGGAGATCAACGACGCTTCCCATTAGAACTGCGATTACCGCAGGAATGCCCAGCAATGGAGGACGCTAAAATGCCATCAGTGGCGGGTGAAGCTATCAGCAGGCCCCGCCATAGATCTCCCGCCACCGCTAGTAGGTCAGCCGTGGAGGCAGGGCAACCGCCACTAGTAACTAGTGTTGGGGAACGTAGTATTTCAAAAATTTCCTACGATCACGCAAGATCTATCTAGGAGAAGCATAGCAATGAGCGGGGAGAGTGTGTCCAGTACCCTCGTACACCAAAAGCGGAAGCATTTAGTAACGCGGTTGATGTAGTCGAACGTCTTCGCGATCCAACCGATCAAGTACCGAACGCACGACACCTCCGCGATCTGCACACGTTCAGCTCGGTGACGACCCTTGAACTCTTGATCCAGTTGAGGATGAGGGAGAGTTTTATCAGCACGACGGCGTGGTGATGGTGATGATGAAGTTACCGACACAGGGCTTTGCCTAAGCAGTACAACAATATGACCGAGGTGGAAAACTATGGAGGTGGGCACTGCACACGGCTAAAGATCAACTTGTGTGTCTATGGGGTGCCCCCCCCGGTATATAAAGGAGGGGAGGAGGAGGAGGGCCGGCCTCAAGGGGCGCACCCAAGGGGGGGTTTCCTACTCCTAGTAGGAGTAGGTTTCCCCCTTTCCTAGTCCAAGTAGGAGAAGAAGGAAGGGGAAGAAGGAGAGAAGGAAAGGGGGGCTGACCCCCAACCCAATTCGGATTGGGCTTGGGGGGCGCCTCCACCTGGCCGCCGCCTCCTCTCTTCCACTAGGGCCCATGAAGGCCCATTAACTCCCCGAGGGGTTCCGGTAACCCCCCGGTACTTCGGAAAATGCCCGAACCTATCCGAAACCTTTCCGGTGTCCAAACATAACCTTCCAATATATAAATCTTTATGTCTCGACCATTTCGAGACTCCTCGTCATGTCCATGATCTCATCCGGGACTCCGAACAACCTTCGGTACATCAAACCAGATAACTAATAATACAAATCGTCATCGAACGTTAAGCGTGCGGACCCTACGGGTTCGAGAAGTATGTAGACATGACCGAGACACATCTTCGGTCAATAAGAAATAGCGGAACTTGGATGCTCATATTGGTTCCTACATATTCTACGAAGATCTTTATCGGTCAAACGCATAACAACATACGTTGTTCCCTTTTTCATCGGTATGTTACTTGCCTGAGATTCGATCGTCGGTATCATCATACCTAGTTCAATCTCGTTACCGGCAAGTCTCTTTACTCGTTTCGTAATGCATCATCCCGTGAATAACTCATTAGTCACATTGCTTGCAAGGCTTACAGTGATGTGCATTACCGAGTGGGCCTAGAGATACCTCTTCGAAACACGGAATGACAAATCCTAATCTCGATCTATGCCAACTCAACAAACACCATTGGAGACACCTGTAGAGCATCTTTATAATCACTCAGTTACGTTGTGACATTTGATAGCACACTAAGTGTTCCTTCGGTATTCATGAGTTCCATAATCTCATAGTCATAGGAACATGTATAAGTCATGAAGAAAGCAATAGCAATAGACTAAACGATCATAGTGCTAAGCTAACGGATGGGTCTTGTCCATCACATCATTCTCTAATGATGTGATCCCGTTCATCAAATGAAAACACATGTCTATGGTTAGGAAACTTAACCATCTTTGATTAACGAACTAGTCAAGTAGAGGCATACTAGGGACATTCTGTTTGTCTATGTATTCACACATGTACTAAGTTTCCGATTAATACAATTCTAGCATGAATAATAAACATTTATCATGATATAAGGAAATATAAATAACAACTTTATTGTTACCTCTAGGGCATATTTCCTTCAACTAGGTCTCAAAATCGGTAAGTTCCGTCCAAAATGTGTGTAGTGGTCTTACTAACCCGAATGGAGGAAGTGACTTGCTATGTGGAGGCAAGCACTTCAAATTCATTGGAACTTGGAATGACAGCCAAGGTTGGCGAGTTTTGATATCTATGAGAAGTTTATTTTATTTTATTTGGTAACATCAGCCAATAATGCATACAAACATGAGGAAGTAGTATACTGCAAGAATATATAGTACTCACCCAAGACATGGTATCTTCCATGCTCTTGAGAATCTATCTATCTATCTATTACATTATACTCCCTCCATTTTATATTATTTGTCTTAATTAGATTTGTCTGGATATGGATGCATGTAAACACGTCTTAGTGTTAGATACATTTATATGGATCGGACAGAGTATTATATACTAAAAGTAAAATGCGGTGGTAGGAATAAGAGTAATAGGCAATAATCTATCTTTTCTATTAGAGTAAATTCCACTTTTTACCCCCATATTTCACATGTGACAACTTTTATGTATCTTTTCAATTTATACCCTATTGATGCACTGTACCACATTTTACCCCCGCCGAATTCCCCCCCAATTAATTTGGAAAAGTCTTAGTTTCAACCGACTGATATCTCTTTTTCCTTAAGCCGTGTCGTTGGCCTGACACGTGTCCTGTGGACCGAAGCGCTGCTTCCGCCCTCGTCCTTATCCCCTCCCTTGTGATCGCACGTGATCCGTCTTCTTCCCCAGCGCGGCGACTCTCTCCTCTCTCTCACCCCCTCCCCCGACGGGCTCAGCCACTCCTCCTACTGCAACTCCCTGGGAGCATCTACCTCCTTTTCCCTTTCCTCCCAACATCTTTCGGTCCTCCCTCATCCGGGACGCTTCCTACTCTTGGTCTTCAACGTTGGCCATGAGCTGCTGCCAGCTCTCCTCTGGCGTAGCTGCTGTGATCTCTCCCGGACGCAGCCGCTGCAAGGTCTGGGCAGTGCGGGGCAGCTTGGCCATGCTCGGTGATGCATAGCTGAAGGCTGGTGGGTGCCTACTACGAGCGGGGGTGCAAGGTCGGGTGCTCACGGCGCTGCATCGAGGTCACCGTCGTTCACTTCGAGCGGTGCGGAGGGTGGGCCGTGGGAAATGCCTCTACTGCGAACCCACCAGCAACGTGCCTTGCTCCATCAATCATTGGCGTACTCAGTGCTGCGACACACCACCCATTGGCGGCTGCCGGTGCTGCAACAAAGCATCGCCAGCAGCCGCCGGAGCATCACCAATGCGGCAATGAAGCTTCGTCGGGCTGGCGAAACCTCATGGGGTGCTGCAATGGAGCATCGCCGGTGCTGTGTTGGAGCACTGCCAGGCCGCGGGAGCATCGCCCGTGCTGCGACAAAGAATCATCGTTGTTGTGTTGGAGCATTGCCGGGCTGCCGGAGCATCGTCCGTGCTACAACAAAGCATCTTGGAGCATTGCCGTCCCGCCAGAGCATCGTCGGTGCTGCAAGAAGCATCACCCGTGTTGTGTTGGATCATTGCCGGCCCGCCGGAACATCATCGGTGCTGCAACGAAGCATCACCGGTGTTGTGTTGGATCATTGCCGGCCCGCCGGAGCATTGTCGGTGTCGCAACGAAGCCTCACCGATGTTGCGTTGGAACATTGCCGGCCCGCTGGAGCATCATCGGTGCTGCAACGAAGCCTCACCGATGTTGTGTTGGAAAATTGCCGGCCCGCCGGAGCATCGTCGGTGCTGCAACGAAGCATCACCCGTGTTGTGTTCGATCATTGTCGGCCCTCCGTAGCATCATCGGTGCTGCAATGAAGCATCACCCGTGTTGTGTTGGATCATTGCCGGCCCGCCGGAACATCATCGGTGCTGCAATGAAGCGTCACCGGTTTTGTGTTGGGTCATTGCCAGCCCACCGGAGCATCGTCGGTGCTGCAACGAAGCCTCACCGATGTTGTGTTGGAACATTGCCGACCCGCCAGAGCATCGCCGGTGCTGCAATGAAGCATCACCCATGTTGTGTTCGATCATTGTCGGCCCTCCGGAGCATCGTCGGTACTGCAGCGAAGCATCACCGGTATTGTGTTGGATCATTGCCGGGCCGCGAGAGCATCGTCGGTGCTGTAACGAAGAATCACCAGTGTTGTGCTAGAGCATTGCCGGGCCGCCGGAGCATCGCCGGTGCTGACGAAGAATCACCGGTGTTGCGCTGGAGCATTGTCAGGCCACCGGAGCATCGCCGGTGCTGCAACGAAGCATGATTGGTGTTGTGTTGGAGCTTTGCCGGGCCGCTGGAGCATCGTCGGTGCTGCAATGAAGCATCACCGGTGTTGTATTGAAGCATTGCTGAGTCGCGCGGAGCGTCCGCCTATGTAAGGGATGGTCGCAGCGGCGTCGTTGCTGCAACCCGGCGATGCAGCCGTGGCCGTGCATGGCAAGCTCGTCCGCGTTTTGCTCTGAGATGATCAATGACGGGGCTGCTGCAACCTAGGAAACACGGATTTTTAGTTAGTATTTGTAGTGATGGCTGGCTGGAGTCGCTGTGCGAGAGAAATAGGCATATTGGGACGGAAGTGATATTATGGTTCAGCCTCCAGAGATCAAGCGGCCCAAACAACGCAAATCAACGGCTGTCGAGGCGGTTTAAAAATCCCTACCATCAGCCGGTTTACGGGTAGCAGTGGCCATTAATTTTGTGGTGACTTGGGGTGCCACGTAGGTTAATTTTGGAGGTTTTCTCCGCAGGTTGGTGTCTGGTTTATTTACCTATACGGTTTTTTTTTCTGGTACAGACGAGTGGGTCCTACCTGTCGGGCTGAGAGAAAGAAATCAAAAAATATATGGCTGCGCCAGGGATAGGCCTCATGAAAGCATATGTCTTCATTAATATCGGTCATGTAGTGTTAACTGCCAAATATTATTGTCAGTTATTAATAGCGATCGTGTAGTGCCAACAACCAAATTTCATGGTAACTTCATTCATAGTGGTCTTGTAGTGCAAACAACCAAATTTTATTGTCAATTCCTATATATACTCCATTCCAGAATATAAGGTGTACTGATTTTCGTGCAAATCAAACTTGTGTATGTTTGACCAATATTATAAAATATAATATCAACATCTAGAATACAAAATGAATAATACATGAGACTTTTCATGATGTACCTAATGATACAAATTTGTTACTGTACATGTTGATATTTTTTTCTAAAAATTAGGTCAAACCTGCACATGTTTGACTTTTGAAAAAACTAATACACCATATATTTTGGAATGCAGGGAGGAATAGCGATCGCGTCGTGCCCACAACCAAATCTTATCAGCACGTTTGTTTCTGATGTATCCATTATTCGAGTTCAATAAAAGTGCACCACAAGTTCAAAAGGAAAAATTGTGGCCCTGAAGAAACAAAAACCAAATCTTATCCATTGGGAGCACTTACAGTGGCCACAAAATCTTTTAACTTTTCTATCTGAACTAGGGAGAATCGGAATAACCATCATACAGTATATAGTTTTTGACAACCAAATCTTCTTGCAATCTCAAAAGAGTTAACAATTCACTCTCAATGGATAAGGTGTACATTGGCATCCTCTCATGCGCCTTGGTCTTCCTGCTCCACTATCTCCTTGGCAAGAAGAAGAAGAAGAAGAAGAAGAAGAAGCACAACGGCAATCTGCCGAGCCCTCGGGCCATCCCGTTTCTGGGCCACCTCCATCTCGTGAAGCAGCCAATCCACGCGGCGCTATGCCGCCTGGTAGAGCGCCACGGACCCGTGTTCTCGCTTCGCCTAGGCTCTCGCAGAACCGTCGTGGTGTCCTCGGCGGCAAGCGCCAGGGAGTGCTTCACCGAGCACGATGTGGCCTTGGCCGACCGTCCTAGGATCCCCTCGTGGCGGTTCGTGTCCATGGACTTCTCGATGCTTGCCGCGACCAGCTACGGCCCGCACTGGCGAACCCTCCGCCGCGTGGCGGCGTGCATCTGCTCTCCACGCAGCGGGTGAGCTCCATGTCAGGCCTCATCGCTGGTGAGGTGCTTGCCATGGTGCGGCGCCTGTACAGATCGGCGACGGCGTCCCCGCGTGTCCAGCTGAGGCGGAGGCTCTTCGAGCTCTCCCTCAGCGTGCTCATCATGGAGACCATCGTGCACACCAAGGCAACCCATTCCGAGTCGGAGGACACGGACACATGTCCGTGGAGGCCCAGGAGTACAGGAAGGTGCTGGACGAGATCAACCCGCATGTGGGCATGGCCAGCCTGTACTCGGATCACCTGCCAGTAATGCGGTGGCTCGACGTGTTCGGCAACAAGAACAAGGTCGTCGCTGCTCTGAGTAAAAGGGACGCGTTCCTGCAGCAGCTCATCGACGCGGAGCGGCGGAAGCTGGACGACGGCGGCATCGGCCCTTCTAGTGAAGTCGAGGGAAAAAGCATGATCTCCGTCATGTTCACTCTGCAGAAGGAAGAGCCACAAGTCTATACCGATACAATGATCAGCGGCGTGTGCGCGGTACGTGACCTCTTCCATTTTACTATTACGTACACTCTCACAATATAAATTTAGAATACAATAAAAAAAGGTAATTTTGCATTCGACACGACACGAAACGACAAGTGTAACAATCTAAATGTGCTAGCCGTAGAATAGCAATATGCAAGAATTACTTGGATACCTTAGTAGTACGATACATATAAATGAGAAGAGATATGCTAGCTAGAATTAATTGGCAGGGGATACATACCATCGGACTACCAAAGTGATGGCATGCTCTACTAGTTCATCATAAAACTAAAGTAGGATGTTGGAGTAACTTCAGAATGTGGACCGACTGAAAAATTGATTAAAGGTGTGCACGAGTGAAGACAAAGTGCGCATAAAAAACTAGTGTCCCTATTAGGGAAAACCCTAATAGTAGCCGAGGGTAATGTTCTAGCAGCAGCGGTCCCACACTACTGCTAGCACGCTACAATTAACTTCTAACAGTAGCGTGGGGTCCTACCTCGTGCTGCTACTGCTGGTAGTAGTAGCGCTGGTCCACAGTGCGCTACTGCTAATTACCTGCAGCGCGGGCCCAGAGCCAGAGCTACTATTTCTGGTAGTAGCGGCAGCGTTGTGCCCCAGGCTACTGCCATGCTCTTACCTTGTGTTACTACTATTTTTTTCTCTTTTTTTCCTTCTGGCTACACATGCACAATATTTATACAGTACACATACACATACAATGAAACTATATGAGGCAATAATCATCAAAATGCTCCAACATAGTCACATCATCATCATCATAATAATGATCCAACATACACATAGACATGTTTCAACATAACACATGTTCATCATCATCATCATAGTGCTCAAACATATACACATTTTCATCATCTATCTAAACTAAGACATGATCACATACAAGAGAAGAGCCATCACAAAGAGCAAGAAAGGGATTACGAAGTAGTTCTTACGCCGGTTCTGATTCCTCCCCGTCGCTATTGTGAACCTCAAGTAAAAAGTTCCGGCTTCGCTTCTAGTTTGAGACCCTTTGTGGCTGCTGCCGGGGAAGCGATTCACCTGGGCCTGATCACTCTGGCAACTCGTTGTACACTCCCTGAACCCTCCCTATGTACACGGCATATGCCACTTTTTCGCCATCGTTCTATATCAAAAATCATTGATAATATGCAACATAATATACTTAAGGAACACGTAGAGAAAGAGTTAGCAAATAGAAGCAACATATAGTAAACATAATTAATGAAATTCATTGTACCCAAACTAATAACTAGAGCGCGACACCGTTTACATAACAAAGTTATGTCATGCAGAAATTCAAAGTTTCGTCCTAGAGAAAGTATTAACTAAACAGACACATTGTAGGGCTACGCGAGTTTGTAACGTCAGGCCGCGATATTGGGCCGCTGTAAAACATCTCATTCTCTTCGAGCATGTCTCTCATGATGATCACAACAATTTCCTGTTGGATCCGATAGAACTCATTTCGGAGTTGATGATCCGGTACGGCTCCTAAGCCTTCGGCCCATTTGCGGATACGGGCATCGGATGAAGATGTCATGCAACGTGTTTGCCGATCCCTTCTGTACTCCAGCATGTGATGGATGACCATCCTTGATACTAGTTGTCGGTTGCTCGACGCAGTAGAAGTCAGTCTAATGACCGAAACACAGCACGTCGTTCCTTTGTTTTTGACCTTGATGTGGGCACCCTGTGTGCCGGAGCTCGGGATAGCACTTTCCATAACACTCTTTATGTGTGTGTAATCTTTCTCCTGTATGTTCTCCGACGAGTCTAAATACAGAGCGTGGGAGACTTGTAGGAAAAGAATAATGAGGACGGCTAGCCCTTCGCTGCACAAAATAAGTACACCTCAAATTAGTCTCCAACGTGCAAATGAATTATTGAAATGTATGAAAGGATGTATGTTTTATAGTGGCTATCCGTGGATGACTTACATGGGATGATAAGGCAGGAAAAGCGTTTCCTTGTCCTTATTGGTGACAATGAAGTCTGCGATGTAGTTCCTCGCATATTCATGGTTCACTAGATTGTTTACCAAGACAGCTTCATGCATGTAGTACGAGTCTGCGATCATGATTTGAGAGATTTGCTGTTTTCTGATGATGTAGTTCATATGCAGCATAAAGGAAGATGAACGTAAAATCGAGCCACCTCATGTGAAACATCTCGAAGATGTAATCAATTCGCAGAAATAATAGGTCCACGGGCATTTCTGGACGTACAACCTGCCACTCAGCACAGCAACCGCGTAAAGCAGGTATCCTGGAGCCTCCGAGGCGAGAAGGCTTTTCTCTGTCGACAGCACACCGTCATGCAGTCTCCTGAGAACCCCTGTTATGGCGTCTAGCACTTTCGCCGGTAGGATCGGCTGGCCTGCAACATGGAGTAACGGCGCATCTCTGATCAGTACACTGTCTACAACCCGGGTCTGTGGAGGCAGTTAGCTGTTAGAAGCAGCTTTTGCAGCAGTAGAGCCTTTCTTCGGCGGTCTCTTCCTCTTCTTCTTCTTGCATTCAGGTACTGCGTCTATCAGACCCTGCCTGGCCACCGCCCCCAGTGTTGCCGGACTCAGCACTGCACGACCCCTCGGCTAGTTGGGTTAATGCGGAATCTGGAGGCGTGTCTTGTGAAGATTGCATCAACAAAGACTTCTTGCACTCAACCCGAGGACGTTCCGGCTCTGGTACATCATGCATCTTATCTTCACGCTCATATCCTGAGTCATATGGCTGACTCATCATTCCTCCATCGTCAAAGCCAGTACTGAGCCACCGGAGAGGGTCATCCTCCTCCATGTCATCATCCATATCTTCTTCTATGGGGGCAACGTGATCAGTCACCGGAACAATTTGGACCCCCTTCCTTGCGTCGTCCGCTCTCACCCAGCATGACAAACGGTGGTAATTGCGTAGGCGGGGTGGTGGTCATACCTTGCTGAAGTGTTGCTGTTGGTGTGCTCCTGGCCGCGTCCACACAAAGAAGATTCTTCGGCCACAGCAACATCCAATTCTTGCATTGGCCAAGTTGTGACGGGGTCTCGTCATCCTCTTCCCCGGTTCGTATGGGAGGAGCCAAATTCTCATAGCCCTCTGTCACACTCACCATGGAAACCCTTAAGGCATCACCGGGCATCTGCCCGCCGTGGAACAAGCGATCCTTGGGCTTCATTATCATATTCTTTCTCACATCCAGCAACTGGCCCTTGATGTGGTAGAGTAGGGTGCACGATTGCCGTCGGCCTGTGAAGACATGTGTGCGGCACCAGAGATCTGAAAGGCAACGGAAATGAAGATTATATATGTTGATGCGGGCGCGGTGCGTAATTACTGTGAGGACGTCAAGGTTAGGTAATGTCGATGCTCCGTCAAGCATGCCAGAGACGAGGATGGGCTGCTATGAGTAGCGGTGGCGAGTGCTGGTGCGGGAACAGGTGCGGGTGCTGGGAGGAGCCAAATTCTTTCACCCAGTTGACAACAACTGGAATCAAGGAAGTAAACGCAGCTGCCATATCACTTATGCAGGCAGCTACCACTTCCCAGACTGCCTCAGCTTTGGTATCAGCTATGGCTTTCTCGACCGCTTGCGCCATCCTCTCCTTGATAGACACTTGGCTCAACTTCCTTCTCTGCCTTTTTTTCACCGTGTCCTTGTGGTAGTAGTACGTCCGTGTGGCGCCGGAGCACATGTCCATACTGTGGCCGCTGGTTCACCGGGTTTCCTTGCATTATGTTAATGGCCCAGTTGAAACGAGTGTCCCATTTGTATTTTGTCGACGACTAAGACGACGAGTTGCTTTCTAACGTGGCTAGGTATATCAGCTTTTGCCTCAGCTACCGCTTTCTAACTAGTCGCTTTTCGCGCTACTACTATTTAATAGTAGCATGGGCCACTTACCCCGTGCCACTGGGTCTACCTATAGGGTTTTTCCTAGTAGTGTGTTGATCTATGGGGTCAGTTTAGATCCTGCCAGGAGTAACGATCAGTAACCGACGGGTGTGTCCGGGGCATTGTAGATATCCACTGACGACCTTTGCCCTTGCCCTTGTCCTCTTTGTCGGCTTTGGCCCATCGCTGAAAATTTCCTGATGCCGCCTCCTGGAGGAGTCGGGGTTGGCAGTAGTTCCTGCTGAAATTGACGACTGCATGAAGCCTCCGCAAAATGCTAGCTTTAGATGAATCCAATAGTATATTCCTGTGCAAGAGATGTGTGAGATTTGTGTGAGATTAGCTGAATAATATGCGCACAGATCAATTCCATTGTACTACATATGTGCGCCATACACCGTAGAAAAGAAGCAAAGCAACAATTACAAGGGTAAATGTTTGGAAGAATTAGAACCAGCCTACAACTTAATCACCCAACAAAAGTTACGATTTTTTCCATTCATAACATGCTATCTAGAAACGGAAAGAAAATGTTAATGGAACTTGCCTCGGATAATCGACGTGCACAACTGGAATAAGCTAGTTTGCGAAGTGCCTGGCCCTTTGCCGAGTGCCTTTTATTGGGCGCTCCACAAAGGACTTGTATGCCAAGCATCCAGTAGAATACACTCGGCAAAGAAACTACACTCATCAGAAAAAACACTCGACAAAGATGGGAAAGACAATCAGGAAAAGAACCACAGTAGGCGAAGGTGGTGGACACGTGTCCGCATTCTCGTTGCCAAGCACCTACACAGAAAAGGTTTGACCTTTTTATCTCCATTTTTCGCCTGCTCATTTTCCGTAGCATTGTTCATGATAATTTTCCCATATTTGGCACAAAGGTATATCTTGCCATGCCAAATGTTGTTTTAACTTTTCGTCACCAAAAAAAGCTTTCCATTTCTAAATGCCAAAATGGTTTTTCTGTATATCTTCAATTTTTCACACAAAGTAGACCATATTGGGTGGACAATTCCCAATTTTTTTGATTTTTCTAGGCTTCTAGCTACGTTCGCACATTTGAATGAATTTCAGCCAATTTCCCGAAAGTGAATCAAATTTGAACTACAACTATGTTATAGTTTGATACTAAAAATTCCCAAAAATCATTTTAAGGACCCAAGTAGGATTCTATGCAATAGCCACAGAGTATGTTAAAATATTCCATCCTTGCTATGAATAGAAGTGTCGGACCTTTTGACCCCATTTTGATATAAATCAAAGAAAATGAACAAAATATAAAAGATGTAATTCTTCTGCATTGTGTTCTCTTACGTGTACTAATTGGCATTGAATTTTTCTAGAATTTAGAATATTGTCAACTTTAAAAAGTCCTTCATAAAAAGCCGATCATGTATGAACATTCATGTCTTTTAAGCCAAATGACCAAGGTTATGTTACTTTCCGTGGCATGGTTCATGATAATTTGCACATATTTGACAAAGCGGTGCATCTTACAATGCCAAAACATATTTCCAAAAAGGAGTTTCTAACATTTAGTTACAAAAAAATCTTTCCCGTTTTCTAAGGACAATTCCCAAATGCTTTGAAATTTTTAGATTTCTAGTTAATTTCACACATGTAGACTAATTTTGGTCAATTTCTTGAAAGTAATTCAAATTTGAAGTACAAGCGTGTTATAATTTTGTCAAAAAATCCCAAAATAATTCCAAAGTACCCATATCGGATTCTATGCAATATCCATGGAGGACGTTGAACGATTTTCAGATTTTTTTCCTACGAATACATGTCCCGATATTTGACCCCATTTTGCCGAAAATTTAAAAAATAAGAAAATATTTTAAAAAATGCAATCCTTTACCTTGGAGTCCTTTAATATGTACTAGTTGCTAGTAAACTGACAAACTTAATTTTCTATCTTTTTCAGAAATATTTCATGAGATGACCTATCATTTATGAACATTCATGGCACCACACCAAATGACCAAGGTCATGGACATTTCCATGGCCAGGTTCATGATAATTTTCCATATTTGGCAAAGAGGTGCATCTTGCAGTACGAAAAAGAGTTTATAACTTTTTGTTACAAACGTTTTTTTATTTTCTAAGTGCCAAAATGCAATATTTTGTGAAGCAAGTGCAAATTAGCACCACTTCATACAAAGTAAACCATATTGGTTTGAAAAATCTAAATATTTTTAAGTTTCCACCTATCTAGATATTTTCGCATATTTGAATGAATTTCAGCCGGTTTCCTGGAAGTATTTCTTGAACTACAAGTATATTGATGTTTACCCCTAAACATTCCCAAAAATAATATTAAGTTACCCAATTATGACTCCACGCAATATCTACGGAGGGTGTTGAAAGATTTGGGTCCTTGCTTTGAATAGCTGTGCCATCCATTTTGACCACATTTAAAAATGAAGAAAATGCTAAAATGCAATCCTTTGCCTAGTGTCCACTTACATGTTCTCAATTCCAAGAAAAAATGATAAAATTAAATTTTGTCAAGTTCTAAAAAACATTCTTCATAAAATAGCCTATCATGTATGAACATTCATGACTTGCAAGTCAAATGACTCAGGTCATTCCCATTTCCATGGCATAGTTCATGATAATTTGCCCAGATTTTGCGCATAGGTGCATCTTGTCATGATAGAGCACCCGACAGAAGGCACTCGACAAAGGGCAGATACTCGGCAAACTCGAGTAATATAGAGATATGTTTCTGAACTTCCTATTGATGTCACATTGATAACAACATCGCTTGGGATGTTTAAAGGATAGAAGTACTCATCGACACTACTGCTTATATTACAAATCACAAACAACAAAATTATGCTAACACCTTTTTTCTTATCTGCAGAGTTTATTTAGTGCGGGAACGGAGCTCACCTTAGCTGTGATAGAATGGGCTATGTCGCTCCTACTAAATCACCCGGCAGACCTGAAGAAGGCGCAGGACGAGATCGACAGGTCTATGGGGTTCTCCCGTCTGGTTGCTGCTGAGGACCTGCCCCACCTCAGCTACCTCAAGTGTATCATTAGTGAGACTCTTCGCCTTTACCCCGTCGCCCCACTACTGTTGCCGCATCAGTCGTCAACGAACTGTAAGATCGGTGGCTATGAAATTCCCAGTGGGACCATGATGCTCGTTAATGTGTATGCCATCCATAGAGACCCGGCCATGTGGGAGCACCCGATCAAGTTCAGGTCGGAGAGGTTTGAGGATGGCAAGGCTGAAGGGTTATTCATGATACCCTTCGGAATGGGGAGGCGAAAGTGTCCCGGCAAGGCAATGGTTTTACGGACGATAGGGTTGGTTCTTGGGGCACTTCTACAATGCTTCGACTGGGACCAGGTGGGCGCTGTGGAGGTAGACATGACAGAAGGAGCAGAAGAATTTGTTATGCCCAAGGCCGTTCCATTTGAGTCTTTGTGCAAGCCGCGCATAGCTATGTCCGATGTGCTTAAGATGCTCTAATGAACTTTGTTTGGCATATATCTTTATTCTAAGAGGTACACATCTTCATATCTATATATTTGCTAATTGGAGACTCCCTAGGATTCTCCATGTTAATCTTATTGTCTTAAAAGTTGATCGTCTGATTTGATTGTTCAACGAGATTTTGTACTACAAATAGTACGAAAAACAGAATTGTTATCTCTTAATCTCTTCTAATAAGCAGAGGAGAAGCCTGAGAACTTTCATGGAGTAAGGAGTGCCCATGACCTACCGTCATCACTTGATGATTAAAAAATGAGTACTGATGAGCAAATGGCCAGTTGGTTAATTAGCCAGATACATAGGTAGCTAGCCCAACCTTCCTATGTGTACGTAGGGTGCATTTTGCATGGCCCATGCGTGATGTATATGGATAGACGAAATTGCTTCACTTATGGACAGCATTCATGGCAACTTCCCTACGGACTGAGGTGGCAGCAGCTAATTCATCCCACCCCCTGAATTCGTGGGGTGGTGCCCCGTTCCCTCCAATCTGATAATGTCATCACTCTTCGTAAGACTAATTCTGTAAAAGAATGGCTGTAAGTGTAGTATTGCTCATGGATACATGCCTAACCTGTGTGCTGTGGTAAGATTGCCTCCGTATCCTTAGCGCATGCACGATCAAATTGGGTCAACTGGGGCTCCACCACGTAGGCTAAGGGTATACTTAGGTTCCTGAATACCTGCAAGTCAGCCGGCAAATACGTGTACGTATACCTGAATATCAGATCGATTAGTTGCCGTGTTGCAAACCGATCGAAGAGATAAACATCGATACTGTTTTGCCATATATATCCCTTCCAGCAAAATCGGAGCGGCCAAACTGCTGTGTGCGTCACCTCTGCCTTGCTCTTTTGCCTATAAATACATGGGACACACATCAGATGAGGGGGAGCCAAGTTGAAGTGGAGACGCGCCCACGGCGGCAGCGTATGTCCACGAGATGGACGGAGGTTGAGATCCCAAAGATAGACTCTTCAGCATAGATTAAAATAGCCCGCGAAATAGCTGCGATAGCTGCGCTATAGCTTTCCGGGAGCCTCACCGCTAAGCTATGGCTGCTGCCACGAAATCCTCTACATATACCTCTAAATAGCTCAAAAATCAGCAAAACCCTCCAAAATCATCTCTCCCACCAGAAAATTTTTCGCTATTTGCCACGATTGCCCGCTATGACGGCCGCAATAGCTGCTGGGAGAGGCCGCCGCGAAATCGTTTCTCCCGCGATCTTAATCTTTGCTCTTCAGAGAGCCAAGGTGCGAGGTCACGAGCGACGCGCCCTATCGGGATATCCACGCAGTACGTGGTGGCGGCAGCGGCAGCGACGGAGCGAAACTGCGGAGAACACATCCAATCGATCACGATGCACTCCTTACTTCATGGTTTATTCGTATATACATATATCATGTTCTCTCCATCCCCAATCTTTCAAGTGACATGGAGGTGCATGCACGGTTAGCTGAGAGAAGTCCCACGCAAGAAACCTGCGCAGAAGGCTCACGCCTGACGCCCCAATGGAAGGAACGAGCGAGGGGGATATACGGAGGAGCCCGCACACCCAGGTCGTCTGGGATATACGGAGGAGCCCGCACAACAGGCCCTAGCACTTTTGGTGCAAAGGCACCCAAGGCGTCCACGTGCGCCACCCATGGTGTCTTCTTCGACCGGCGTCTTCATCCATCTACACCACCACAACGACGTCGAAGCTGCAGACCTGCAGCCTGGCGCTATCTACACCACCACCACCACGATGTTGAAGCCGTCCGCTTACAGCCCGGCGCCATCTCCACCCTGCCAACATCAACCTGCACCATAGTTGAGTTCAGTAACACGTTGCGCCCAAGAGCTGAGCAGATGATATTCACGTACACATGAAGAAGAAGCTTCGATGCCATTGAAAGAGGGAGAGGGATTGGAGGATTCAACACACTTTCGATTAGCGCACTGCGGCTGAGGATATATACAGTTTACAGGCTGATCGTGTGCCACTACCTGAGGCTGATCGTGGGCTGCATCGTGCCCACTACACACACTCTAGCGCTGAATACATACTCCATACGCGTATACTCTACCCCCCCCCCCCCCCCCCCGCGCGCCCTCCCGGCGGCCGGCTTGACGCAAAGACTGGCTCGGAATTGAAGAAAAGCATCCGCAGGCAGGCCTTTAGTCATGATGTCGGCTGAGTTGTTGCTTGGTAGGGATGTGCAGGACGCGGAATTCGCCCAGTGCCACGCACTCCCGAACGAAATGGATGTCGAGCTCCACATGTTTGGTGCGGCGATGGTGGACAGGATTCGCGGAGAGGTAGCAGGCCGAAATGTTGTCGCAGAAGACCACGGTCGCCGAGCGGACTGGAAGTAGGAGCTCAGCGAGTAGTTGACGGAGCCAAACGCACTCGGCAACGGCGTTGGGACGCCGCGGTACTCAGCTTCGACGCTGGACCGCGACACCGTAGGCTGTCGCTTGGAAGACCAGAAGATGAGCGCGTCGCCGAGGTAGATGGAGAAGCCAGACGTCGAACGGCGTGTGTCGGGGCAGCCGGCCTAGTCGGTGTCGGTGAATGCCCGTAGGTCCAGGGAAGCAGAGGCGCGAAGGTGCAGGCCGTGGGATGGCGCACCACGCATGTACCGCAGCACGCGGTTGATGAGAGCATGGTGGCAGTCCCGCGGGTCATGCATATGTAGACAGATCTGTTGCACGGCGTACGCGAGCTCCGGCCTGGTGATGGTGAGGTACTGCAGTGCGCCAGCGAGGCTGCGATACGCCGATCGATCAGCGAGGCGCGGCCCCTCGGCGTGTGGCAGCTTGCCCTTCGTGTCGATCAGCGTCGGGGACGGCTTGCACGTGTCCATGCCGGCGCGCTCCAGGATGTCCTCGGCGTACTGCCGTTGACAGAGGAAGAAGCCAGCAACAGTGCACGTCACCTGAATGTCGAGGAAGAACCGAAGAGGGCTCAGGTCCTTCATGGCAAATTCGCCGGTGAGCCGGAGAATGATGCGTTGGAGAAGTGCCGGAGACGAAGCAGTAAGGACGATGTCGTTGACGTAGAGGAGTAGGAACGCAGTGTCGTCGCCACGGGCGTAGGTGAACAGCGACGAGTCAGACCGAGTCGCCGTGAAGCCCAGCGTGTGGACGAAGGCGGAGAACGTCTGAAACCACGCCCGTGGAGCCTGTTTGAGCCCGTACAGAGACTTGTTCAGGCGACAGATGTGGTGTGGCTGCTGTTCGTCGACGAAGCCGGCAGGTTGAAGACAGTAGACCTCCTCGGCGAGCATGCCATGCAGGAATGCATTCTTGACATCCAGTTGGTGTACAGGCCATCGCCATGATGCGGCGACGGTGAGGACAGCCCGGATGGTGGCTGGCTTGACCACCAGAGAGAAAGTCACGCTGTAGTCGACGTCGGCGCGCTGATGGAAGCCGCGGATGACCCACCATGCTTTATAGCGTTCGAGGGTGCCATCGGCGTGGAATTTATGCTTGAGGACCCATTTTCCTGGGATCAGGTTGGCACCGGGTGGCCGCGGCACCAGCTCCCAGGTGCGGTTGGAGACGAGCGCAGAGAACTCTTCGCGCATGGCGGCAAGCCAGTTGGGATCACGCACGGCGACTTGCACGGAGCTCGGCAACGGAGAGAGCGCAGTGGATGACGAAGCAGTGGCGGCGTAGTACCTGGGATTTGGCCGGAAGGTGCTGGCCTGAGCTCACGTCACCATGCGGGTCAGGGCAGCGGGCACAGCGGGAGGAGCGCCCTCGCTGGGTGCTGACGAAGAGCCTGCGCCGTCCGATGCAGAAGGAGCGGTGGAGCTTGAACCAGTGGAGCGCGCGCGGGGTGCTGAGGCGTCGGAGCCGCCCGCTTCAGATCCAACGACAGGGCTTGAACTGGTGGAGCGCGCGCTAAATGAAGGAGCGTCGAAGCCGCCCGTAGCGGATCCAACGGTGGTGTTTGAACGCACCAGGGACGCGGGAGACAGCGGTGCGCCAGTAGGCCGATCCGATCCAGATCCAGAGGGTGAGGGCGAAGAACCTGTAGAACAGGCGGAGTGCCCAGGGGTGGCGGAGCCGGCGGAGTGGATGGAGCGGCGTGTGCAAAAGGAAAGATCTCCTCATGGAAATATACATGGCGGGAAGTAAGAACTCGCTTGGACCCGAGGTCGAAACAATGATACCCGCGATGATCGGCAGGGTAGCCGAGGAAAACACATGCTACGGAACGAAAATCAAGCTTGTGGCGCGTTGTGGAAGTAGTGTTTGGGTAGCAAAGGCAGCCGAAGACGCGGAGCATGCTGTAGTCGGGAGCAACGCCGAGAAGAAGCTCATGAGGGGTGCGCGGCGAGCTGCTGTGACAGGGGTGTCTATTCATCAGAAACGTGGCCGTGTTCAGAGCTTCAGCCCAGAAGCAAGGTGGCAGCGAGGCATGAAAAAGGAGAGCACGCACACTGTCATTGAGCGTACGCAGAGTGCGTTCGGCATTGCCGTTCTGCTGGCTGGTGTAGGGGCAGGATAGGCGAAGGACAGTGCCATGAGAGGCGAGGAACTCGCGCGAGGCATGACTGTCAAACTCACGCCCGTTGTCAGTTTGCACAGAGAACACCGACGGCTGAAACTGAGTGCGTGCGTAGGTATAGAAATCACGCAGGATCGGGAGGACCTTGGACTTGTGTTTGAGTGGAAACGTCCAGGCATAATGTGTATAATCATCGAGAATGACTAAGTAAAATTGATATCCCGAAATGCTAGATACAGAAGAGGTCCATACATCCAGATGAAGCAACTGAAAAGGAAAATAACTGCAACTAAGCGACTCTGAAAATGGGAGGCGCGTGTGCTTGCCAAGGCGACAGGCATGGCAGGGATGCGGCACGGTTTTGTTGAAACTAAACGAAGAGCAACTAGCAACATGCTGGAGCTGTGCAGCCCCGGGGTGTCCAAGCCGCTGATGTAGACGAGCAGTAGTGACGACGCCGGCGAATGCTCACGGAGTGTACGCACGGGACGCCGTCACGGAGTAGAGATTGCCGGTGGAGTCACGACACAGGATCACCGCCCGGGTTCGGAGGTCCTTGACAGAGAAACCAAACAAGTCAAACTCAACTGAGACAAGGTTGTCGCGACAAATTTGGCGGACTGAAAGGAGATTCTTGATGAGAGACGATGAAACAAAAACGTTGCAGAGCTGAATCGGGGACGTGCCGGAGATGAGCGAGCCAGCCCCGGTGTGAGTGATGTGAAGATGCTCACCACTCCCAACAATGATGTGCGAGGAAGAAGTAGAGGGAAGAAGGGAGTGAAGTGTACCAGGAGAGTGAGTCATGTGTGCGGCCGCGCCGGAGTCCATGTACGATTCGGAGGAGCCACCCGAGGACGACGGTCCCGCCGTCGCACTGTGGAGCGCAGCCTGGAGGGAGTGCATGTCTAGAGGCTGCTGCGGCACACCGGGTGGTGTGTTGGCGTAGACGGGCGAAGGTTCGTAGCCATACGGGTAGCCAGGCGCGCCGGGCGCGAGCGGAGAGGGCGCGTCGTACATGGCCTGTTGGTGCGGCGTGCCGGGGCGTGGGCCGAGCACTCCAGAGGCGGGAGCGCGCCAGGGCATGGGCCAGGCTTGCACGAGCCCAGTCCAGGAGTTGGCACCCGCCGCAAGAACGGGCAGACCAGGGACGCGCGGGGGTTGGGGCGCCGGGGGCGTACCAGCGGGGCCAGTGCCGCGGCCGCGGCGGCGGCCATGCCCGCCACGCGCACGCCCCCCGTTGTTGACATCAGACGGGGCGGGAGGCGTTGACATGGGCGCGACAGGGGCCGGGGCAGGTGATGAAGCAGTGCCACGACCAGCGACAAGCGCGTGAGCTCCATGCAGACGCGCGGTCTTCTCGGCGTGATGTTCCTTGAGAAGAAGGAACGAGCGCGTCTGGAGGAGCGAAGGCATGTCGCCCTGCACCACGGCGTGGTACTCGGCGTCGATGTAGACCACCCGCGCGAGCTGATTGTCGCGGAAGATGCTGTCGATGTCCGCCCACACGGTGAGCGCGGTGTCTTTGTCAGACATGACGGCGTCGAGAAGGTCAGGCGCGACGGTGGCGTTCAACCAGTGGACGATGGCATGATCTGCCATCGCCCAGTCAGGGTCGTCGAAGCGGGGAATGGCCGCAGCATCGACGTGATCGCGGAGTCCGAACATCCCGATCGCGGTGTCAAAGTGACAACGCCACTGCGCGTAGTTGCCGGCGAGTAGATCGAGGGTGACGGGGACGTGGCGGCTAATGTCGATCGTCTGTAGCACCGACGGGAGGACGGTGGTGGTTGGGGCAGCGACGACAGAGCCAGCAGCTGCAACGGGGGCGACGGGGCGGCTGGAAGGAGAGCAGGTGGCGGTGGCGGGGGATCAACAGCGACAGGACCGCCGGGGCCATCCGTGGGTGGAGGAGAGCCGGGGCTGTCGGCCATAGCAGCGGAAGCAGGAACGTCGATCGGAGCAAAGAGATTGAGCCGATTGGAGGTATCTAATACCATGAAAGAGGGAGAGGGATTGGAGGATTCAACACACTTTCGATTAGCACTGCGGCTGAGGATATATACAGTTTACAGGTTGATCGTGTGCCACTACCTGAGGCCGATCGTGGGCTGCATCGTACCCACTATACACACTCTAGCGCTGACTTAAGTCGCGCTGTATACATAATACATACTCCATACGCATATACTCTAACAGCCATCTCCATGGAGTCGATGAGACACTCCCGAATGATCATGCAATGTTAGGTTTAGAGAAACATGAGGGCAGCGCAGGGGTTGTCTGGGGTGCCGTAGTGCGCGTTCTCGCCGTTGATGCTGTAGGCCATCTCGTCCATCACCATCTTGCCCACGCCCGTGGCGCCGGCGGCGAGCGCGGCCAGCACGGCGGGCGCCGTGGCGGCGGCCGGCACGTGCTTCAGTGCCCAGTCCGGGTTGCCGAAGCCGCTGACGCGGCCGACGACGTCGAAGCTGAGCGAGGTCGATGTACATGTCCTTGATGGCGAAGGTGAGGCCGTGCAGGGGGGCTGCTGCCGCTGGTCGGGGGAAGGAGAGGAGGGAGGCAGCAGGAGCAATTTCTCCATGAAGGCGTCGTGGTCATCGCCGTTGGCCTCCTCCATGGCTCTCGGCTGCTCTGCCTACGCTATGGGTAACAACAGGATATGGTCGACTAGGACCGAGTAGGTGCGTCTTATTTTTTGATTTGATTGATGGGACGGGGTGCGTACGCTTTTGCACCTGGCTCCCTCCATTGCCTTAAACTCCTCCATCTCAGGCTCACCACTGCTCTCATGGAATTAAGATTACCTCCACCAACGCTGCTGCATGCGCTTGGTCCGGCAGGCAGCAACCTACCTGTCTTTGTCGTGGATGATCGTATATAGCGAGGACATGAGATGGGATGGATGTGGATGCTATGCATGGCAGCTCGTGAGGAAGAAGGAAGGAGACAAGATGACCGCACCTACCTGTCTTTGTCGTGGATGGATGGAAGGAATCAGTCGCCGCCGAGAAGGTCTCCTGCACTCATCTGCGTCTCCTCTCCTCTCCTTGCCCGTCGTACCAAGTCCTAAGAGGGTGTTTGTTTTTAAGGACTTATTAGTCTAGGGACTTAAATAAGTCCCTATAAGTCCCATCTAAACCAAACATGAGGGACTTATAGGAACTTAAAGTGGACAGTTGAGACTTATGAAATAAGACTCTCAAGGAGGAACTTATAGGGACTTATAGTTGTAATATGGTCTTATAGAGACTTATAAGTCCCAGGAAACAAACAGGTATGGACTTTTTAGGGACTTGGGACTTATAAGTTGGGACTAAAAAAAGTCCTAGGACTTATGAACCAAACATGGCCTAAGTCGCATGCGCACCCCGTACGCGGATGAATCACCGCTTATGTGTATATAGACATATGATCTTGGTAGACAGAAGAAGCAGGGATTGGTCCATGCCCAAAGGTAAGGCCATGGCGTGGATCACTAATGTGGCACAATCTAGACCATGGATGGCAGGCTGACAATCTAGACCATGGCTGGCTGGCTGGCTGGCTGATGGGTTACTCATGGGAATTAACATTAAGTGGACACGGATTCAATTCCAAGAAAGTGAATTAAGTGGCACAGTTTTTTCACCGGTACGTCATTTAGTGGCATGATGAGGATGATGACACCGCCGCCGCCTTGGGAGCTGCTTTATGCAATTTGCTTGCAATTCATTCATATAGTAACTACTATTAATTGTTCTAGGAACATCTCAACTTTCTTTCCAGTGTTCAAGCCTTCTCTGATTTGGCATGGGCAACCTCTTTGCTCTTATTTCACCATCTCAATGAGAATGGGCATGGGCTCCCTCTTTTATCCTATTTCACCATCTGAAAGACAAGTATATCTATTTGATTCACAAGAAGAACATGTCCAGCTTCATTCATCTATCCACCTCCAAATCAACAAAGAATCAAACTCGTGCAAAATCAGAAATGTTATACCAACACAATAGATATGTTTGTTTGTTCAACTACAAGAATATTTGCTAGTAGAAATTTGGGCAGCATAACAACCTGAAAGAAATACATGCACAGAGGCACTACAATCTCTACACCGCGATTTTGTATTTCACATGGAAGAAAAACACTAGAACAGCTCTGCCATCAGGTCCTTAATTATAGTATAGAGGTCAAGCATGCAGGTTGACGCCTAACACGATTGTACAACAACCAATCTAGTCTATTACACCAAGAAAAGAAACGTCCATTGTCATGGGCAGCTCCACGTCCCATATCCCTTGTAGAGGCCAGCCAGCCTAGCTGCTCTTGGTGATGCCTCTGCCTCTCAAGTGTCCGAATACCTTTCTTTTCCCGTGTTGACTTGGCCACCAGAGCTAATCTTAAATTCGGAGAGAGAACTATCTTCTCTTGCCTTACACGGACCTTCATCTAAGAAAAACATAGAAAAGAACTGCCAACACATGTTAATTTGCATGCCAAACAAACTAAACGCAAAAAATTGTAAGCAATGCCCAGTTGTGCCTAGGCTAAAAGTGTAATGTATGCGTTCGGATGTATGCACACAACAGATACCTTCAAGTCAGTGATCTATTACCATCCAGTAATCACATTCCTTCTCACAGAGGTTTCATAATGAATTAATGTGTTCAACATCATGACACCAAGAGTAGAGTTCTTCTTTGAACAACCATTAGTCACAGGGCATGCTAGCTAGCAACAAGACTAGAGGGTTCAGATCAATTGCAAACCAAAAGGCAGAAAGGTCCTAGTCAATCTCTTGCCACAAGTGTTGGCCTTGAGCCATATTAGCTAGCAACATTGCAATAGGAGGTCACATTTCTTCTAACATACATCGCCTCGACATTCAATAAAATCTAGACAGGAGCAAGGTTGGAGCGCACTGAGTAACCGCAAGAAAAACTTCACAGTTTAACCTAATACTCCCTCTGTCTCAAAATAAGTATTTCTTATTTAGGATGGAGGGAGTATTTCACGGCCTTAACTAACAAGGCACAAACCACATACACGACATGTATAAAGCAGCGGCAACATCAAATATCAAGAACGTACAAGATTCAGGACATATAATTCATTGTGGTGTTGGCCAAATAGAAGAAATTGAACAAAGCTAGTACAAATGGAACCAAAACGTATACATCAAATCCCACGAATCTGGCTTTTTGGCTAGATTGGTTAATCCCCATCAGAAGTACGTGAAACCTGAACACTTGACGTACCATCATATACATCAAATCTGAACTATCATATACAAAAAAACTGAACTATCCCCTCATGAACTTGATTGAGTTCTAACAAGAATCACACGAAAAGAAGTTTCAACATATACATAAGTCAGCATCCCCTTTATCCATATCAGTTTCTAGAATCTAGAATTCTCAACATTTCACTCATAAACATTTTAGATGTTCAAATAGAAGAATGATGAACTCAATTGAGCTACTGTAGACAAGAGCTATGCTAATGATTGTCCTGATGGAGGAATCACAGCTTCAACCTGTGCAACCAGTCATGCATCCTCACATCAGCTATCTTCCTCAAGGGCTAAAAGGTTCAAACAATATTTTCAAAACTTCAAAAGTTGGCACGTTATGCTGCCAGAATAGTAATGATATTAGAGGCAATACAGGTACATTGCAAGGAAAGATGATGGTCATGACTATTTTCCCTACGCATCTAGTACCATCAAATATGCTATATAACAACATCATATAGTCTCTGGAGATTGAGTACTGAAACTTACACAATGAAATGTGATTAGCTTTTCCTCAAACAAGAAATTGTGATTAGCTCGTCTCTTTGAACAAGCAACCAATACCAAAAGTTCCCAGCCAGCTAGCGAATTGGCAGCAAGCAAACTGGGGCCTCTAAAAAATTCATAGTAGTCACAGAGTTAAGATTTCCATATAGAAGAAATCGAACAAAGCGATAACTATAATAGTTTGGGCTGTATAAATGGGATCAAAACATGACGCTGTTTGTCTAGAACATAGAATTGCAAGTGGTGTCCAGAGAAACTGACAGACTGACACAGCTACCAAGCCTCTCACAAATTCGCAATACACATCCGTATTAGTAGTAGCTAGTGTAGGTTATGCACATCCGGTAGAAACTGAACAAAGCTACTAGTAGTAACTAGTGTAGGTTATGTGCTTGAATGAATCAAAGAACAAATGGTGCATAGGAAAAAATGATAGCACAAACAATGGAACCAAAAAGTGCTGTTACAATTGCACAAACATGAGATCCATATGGGGTAGAAGAGGTGGGTTCAGAGGGGCAGCTCCCCACCTCCATATCTGATCTTGGGGTAGTGGGGAGGAGGAAGCAGCCATCCGTCCGCAGCGCTAGCCACCTGCTCCTCTGGCCGAAGAGGTTTTGTAGGGAACGACCGGTGGGTGGCTTATACACCGCCGGATGGGGAGGAGAAAGGGCATGGCCGGGGCACGCCAGGTTGGGAGGAGTTGGCCCATCACCCGCGTCCACCACACTGGAGGAGAGACTGCGGTGGCCGGCCGGTGATAGGGCAGCGGCGGCGGCGGTTGAAGGTGGATGTGACTTGCGAGCGAGAAGGAGGTGTGAATGGATTAGGTTTGCTTTGGTTTTTCATTCAGGCTGGTCATAGTGGGGAGTAACTTATACTAGTGTCATGCATATGACACTAGTCTAAATTACTACCTTCATAGTGCAAAGTATCATAGGAATGGTGTCATAGATGGCTTCATTTATTAGCCTACTCCCTCCTTTCATCTATATAGGGCATAATGCGTTTTTCAAGACGGTCTTTGACTATTGACAAGATTAATAGTACATGACATACATAATGTGAAAATTGTATCATTGAAATCTCCTTTCACATACGAATTTGACAGTATGCTTTGTGTAAGTTGCATGTCATATATTGTTGTTCTAACATTTGGTCAAAGTTAGCCTCGAAAAACGCATTAGGCCCTACATAGATAGAAGGAGGGAGTAGCCATAGTGGGAGTAGTAACACAACACATCCCAAGAAAATTTTGCTTATGTGGCATGGAGTTAATGAGGAAAGAGATGGTTGTGGTAACATAATATGTTACTGTAACGTAACACATCCCGAGGTAAAATGAGTCTATATCTTAATTAATGAAGACTTGCATGTTATCATCCATATGTTAGTACCCACTATGAAGGTAGTAACATAAACTAGTAACATATGCATGTTCCTATACAGGTTACTTACCACTATGACCAGCCTTAGAGTAACATAGGTAGATATCGTATCATGTTAAATGTTGTGCTACTTTGTGTCATGCATGACAATAAATATGATCATCTATGATACTACTCTAAGATACTATGCACTATAGAGGTAGTATTATACACTAGTATCATATGCATGATACTCCCCACTATGAGTAGCCTTAATCTCAATGAGTGGGACAGCAAGGAAACGTCGAGTAGTATTCCAAATAGAACTAATTAAAGGCGCCTCAGAGCATCCAAAGCTCCTCATATGGTCCATACACATCCGAGCTGAGCCCATCAATTGAGACACTCTCGCCGGCAAGGCGAAGGCGGATGACAACGAAGCTTGTTGTCTGCGTCGCACTTAAAACTCACATCCGAGCTGAGCCCATCGATTGTGACACTCGCCGACATGGGCGGTAGCTCAAGCTCCGGTCCTTCCACTATCGCTTGGAAACACATCGCACTGGCGACCACAAGGGGAAGGGGCGAACATGGAATCGGTGATTTTCTGACGCTCCTGTCCATTTGGTTCGACTAACTATCTATTTTTGGTCCGATGAACTGTCTGTTTGTTCTTATGTTTCGTAGTCTCTCATATTGCATGGATAGGATAGATTATTTTGGGCTGAAGGGGGGTCGCATGTGGACACGGGCATTTGAGGGATCACTGGTCACGGTCCGGTAATGCGTCCGGACACGTCGACAGCAGATGTTTGGAGGGGGGGGGGGGGGTGGTAGTTTGCTAGGTCCAGTTGTAGATGAAGTAATAAGAAGGGACACCGGCTAGTTGCCCGCATGCCCAATCATCCCGAAGGGGAGGGAGTACCACAGTACATTTCGGGCACGCCAGTTGAGTGGACCCATATATTTGTAAATGTTTGTAGGACTAAAATATGTTTTTAAACTAAAACACAAATTTTGGAAAGTACTGTCATTTCATGCAAAAATTCATTAGTATCGTTTTGGGCCAATTAAGATGAGGGAGGAGTTTTAGATAGGAGTAAATATTTCGGCAACAAACTTGGGCTAGTCATTTTATCCCAACGACGGTGTTCATGAAAGGCTACAATATGATGTCTAATTTGCATGACCTTTAGTGGTCGAGCTTGCTAGTGTCAAGCCCAAGCTGGAATGTGATCCCCAGCTCCTATATATGAACTTCCTCCTGCTTTGCACACAGGCGGATTTCATTCTCATTGCCATTGTTGGCATCGGTGCCATCAGCTCAACATCATTGATCTATCCTTTTATTGAAATATATATAATGGAGGGTTACAATCGATGGACAAGCCATGCACACATGATGAAGAAAATATCATAAAAGTGAAGACAACAAAGGTACTAATTTGTGTCGTTCCGAAACTTGGTGACAAGGATGCCAATATTAATTAAATCCACACTTCATTATTTATAGCATTTCCTTTATGCCTTACTAATTGCTTGTAACATTTCTTTTATTGGTTAAGTGTGATGCTTTATTATTTTTCATTTTATGCTGAGAACAAACCATCTGTTGACGGATCATTCCTAGCTTTAGATGGGTCGACAGCTGCTGGGAGGGTACTCAAGAGACACCATAGGAGTGGGATCTTTGCAGTGTATCGATATGTCTTCAACTGTAATGATGCTTTGGAGGCAGATATTCATCCTCTTGTGGAAGGGATGGCATTGGGCAATCAAACATACAAACCTCCAGGTTATTGTTCAATCGGATTTCTTGGAGGCTCTACCTATACTCTCGGGTGATGGACTGGCTTGTTCTACTTATGGACACCTTGCCGCAGAAATTAGAGCTTTGATGGTCAATAGGGAGTTTATTCCCCATAAGTTTCGTTGGGACTATAATTATTGAATAAAAACTCCCTATACCCTAGCAAAAAGAAAAAATGGAAAGAAATTAGTCACGCATATGCATGCATGTGCATTTGTTACATGTAAGAAAGAAGATGAACCACAGGACAGATGTGGTAAGCAATCCAAACTATTAAAAAAACCATGTGTAGGTGCATGGCATGAGGCATGTGTTATGCCATCATCGTATTATCTTGGCAGTTACATTTGAGTGTAATCCCTGTAGGCAGGCATGGTATTGTTCTTCAGTTTCAGTTCAGTCTAATCTTTGTTGGCATGTCGATCATGTAGTTTGTGAAATAATGGAAGGAACATTGACCTCATCTTGCATGATAGCAACAACAAGGATAACTTGAGGCATCTTGGTCATGCATGAAGTCTGAACTCTCGGAATCAAAACTCATATATACAGGTTGGTTGGTCTACGACGGAAATGAACTGAAGGTTCATCTTCAGCCATCCATGATACATACGTGTATGGGATGACATAGCCATGACTTGGCTGGTTATGCTAGGTAGTGGCCATGTACATGACCTTGCTGTGCTCACCGATGGAGGCATGCATCCCTCACGTCACCGGAGTCGATCACCGCGCGCATTGGCCTGGTCGGTAATGAAGATGTGGCGGTTGAGATCGAGATGGTGCGTTAGGTTGAAGGCCAAGGACGATGCGGATCGAGGCAAGGCGTGGTTGGGTTGGTGAGAAGCTAGCTAGCGAGCTAGGTTAGTTTTTTTTTTTTTTTGAGAAATAGCGCTAGGTTAGAAGGAAAGCAGCGAAGCCGCGATCCCAAAATTGAAGGAGCTGGGCCTTGGCATGCACCAGTGAAGCAGCTAGCGGAGGCGTCGATCGATGGGCATGGCATCTTGCCTGAAAATACAGTAATTAATGATTCCATGGATGGCGGGAGGAGGTGCCCAAAGAAGAAAAGGAAGAAAAAAAAACTCATCTTTTTCTGACGCGTCGGATCTCAATGCATGCAGCCATGCATGCCCGAGGCAAGGTAGACGGCCGGCAACCACGCCGTCGTCGGCCGACGGTTCCTAGGCTCAAATCGCGCAAGTCGACGTACGAGATCGTTGGGGTGGAAAGGTCAGCGCCACAGAGAGAGGTGACCTAGATGAATGACGTGCATGCTGAGGTGTCACGATGGATGTGGCCGGAGATGCTCGCCGGAACACCTCCCTTTTCTCTCTTTCTCTCGTTCTCTCACTCTCTGAATCTCAAGCGAAGAAGAACAGAGACAGGTAGTTTTTGTGCACCGCAAGTTCTGTTGCTTTTCGGTTTCTTTGATCCCTTTATTCAGCGATCCTAGTGGTGCCGTAATGCTCGCAACAAACTCCATCGTGCCCGCGCCATCCCACGGGCGAAGTCGTGCAGCTGCCCTACTCCCTATCCGCACGGAGCACACAACGAGACGTGCCCTCATGCGCTAACTGAAAAACGGAAAAAAAAAAGTCTGAATGTTTCTGAAACTACTGAAGAAACCTGAAGAAAACTAACACCTAGCATTATTTTCGCGCAGCTGAAATACCCAACAATAGAGGCATGGCATGGAGGACGGCGATGCTCGCCGATGGAGGCATCCATCACCGGAGTTGATGCCGAGTGTGTGCTAGGCGTCAGCGGCTTGACGGCCCAACTGGTCCGGGAATGAAGTCGTATCAATTTGGAGAAGACTGCGAGAAGGTTATGACATTGGTCGGAGGCATGGTTGGGTGGGCGAGATCGGAAGCTGGCTACTCCCTCCCTCCATATTGTAAGACGTTTTTGTAAGCTTGGCTGGGCTTTGGCGTGTGTGTAGTGTCGATCGTGTGCCCAAAGGAGAAAATTTTAACTTCTTTTTTTTGAAACATCTTCTTTTTAGGCGGTGGATTGCAATGGATGAAACCGCGCGCGGCTCCTAGACCTCGGCTTTGTAAGTCGTGGATGGAATGGAACGCCCGTCGCCATGGTCAATGCGAGAGAGGTCACCTAGCTAGATGACGTGCGCTGGCGTCATGGACTATAACATACGGATGCATGTATGTGAACATATTTTAGAGTATAGATTTAGTAAGTTTATCCTGTATGTAGTCACTTGTTAAAATCTCTAAAAAGACTTATGTTTGGGAATGGAGGGAGTATATGATGTGTGTGTGAAATAGTAGTGTTTCTGTTTGCATCAATCGTCAGCCGTCTGATTTCTTTTTCTTTATGTGTTGGGCTGCAGGTCCAAACAGAAACCATTAATGGTTCCTTCACTTAAAAATAAAATAAAACCATCAACTCATACCGGTTTCTATATACTCTCTCCACTCCTAAATATAAGTTCTTTTAGAGATTCTTAATATGAAGTACATCCAAAGCAAAACGAGTAAATTTACAATCTAAACTACTTCTACATACATCCGTATATAGTCCATATATATTTAGAAACATAGGGAGTATATCATGCGTGTTCTTCATAACAGAACTGTATATGGATGAAAAATTCAGCAAAAGATATGGCAGAATTGGGCTAAGCTGCGTGCACTTGCACACCTGCATGTAAACTGAATCAGTGACTGGCATGTATATATGTACTAGTAGAATGTCCGTGCGTTGCCACGAGCTTTCAATTTTTTTAATTTTTTTTATGAGAACTTTTTTCTTTCTCGTAGATTATATAAACATAATGCATGTCAAAATCGATGTGTCCGTAACTGTCAGTTTGTACTTGAATGCATTGATAAAATCCATCAACATTTTGACTCTGATTTATAAAAGTAAAACATATATTAGAATAAAAATATGAAATATAGTCCTATGCAATATAGGTGCGCAAAAATAGTTGGCCACGAGCTACGGGAGCTGAGTCGCATCCTGCTCGTGGACGCGTAGGCTCACCTCTGTGTTGGTCACACTTACATTAGCTCGCCCACGAGAAAATTGTCCACATGACCATCATTTTCACACAAAATTCATTCACTCGCCTCATCCCGTGTGACCTTAGGAGCTAAAAAAACTATCGCACAATAGTCACTTATCTCACTGCACAGCAAGCACTGACTAATTGCCAAACAAAACAAAATTACCGACTCACAGCCTCACACCATGTCGCCACCTCACCCGCCGCCGTGCCGGTCTCCCCCGCATAGACCTGACGCCGCCGTTCACGTTATCTGGTGTGGATAAAATGGCCAGCTAGAGTAAGAGCGCTGGCCATGATGCGAGAAGTGGGCATCTCGAGGCCGACCGAGATCCAGTGCATGGGTGTGTTACCATACTCACCGGCCCCAGTGTCGTGCTTGCCTCCGGCAACGAGTGGCACCAAGCCCGCGCCGATCTGTTTTCCTTGGCAGCTGGATTCGACCAGGAGTGGCAGAAGAGTTCACCCTCTATTGGATCCGACCGACTGTGTTAGCCAGCCCGTGCAGATATGGGTGGGACGAACTCAAGCTGAGTAGTCTGAGGGCGATGTTGGCTTCAGTGGCTGCAAGATTGTGTTTTTTTTTCTAAAAAGGAGGGCTTCCCGGTCTCTGCATTAGAACGATGTAGACGACCATTTTATTAAAGTAAATAAATAGGTTCCAACAAGGTCTCAAAGTCTCCAAATGAAAAGTAAAGAATAGCTCACACAGAGCCAAAAAGGGCTAGAAGACAAACTAGCCAAATAAAAGACGCCACAACCGGCCGGCAAAAGAGAGATAGGTAAACTAATTGCCTATCCTATTACATGACCGCCATCCAAACCGGTTAAAGATATCCCGAGCTACCATCTCCCAGCGGATAGATCCACTAACTAAACGCTCCCTGGCCTCCGTCGGAGTGAGTAACGACCACGTACGGATCAACGCCGTGGCTCTGAAAACAACCTGCAAAAAAATGAATGCGTGTTGTCCTGTTAAAAACCAAATCATTTCTGCAATTTCAGAGCGCCCACAACAAGGCGCAGACTCCTACACGAATATGTCTCGCTAATTCGGGCTCTATCCCGTTAAGCCACGTTCCAAATAACGTGTTGACAAAACTCGATGGAGTAATATTAAAAGCAATATGGACCGTCCTCCATAATGCTTTGGCTAGCGGGCAATCAAGAAAAAGGTGCTTAATCGTCTCATCCTGATCACAGAAACTACACCTAGTAGATCCTGTCCAATTACGCTTTGTCAAATTGTCCTTGGTTAAAATAACTTGTTTATGGACAAACCACATAAACACTTTGATTTTCAAAGGGACTTTGACAGCCCAAACATGTTTGGACCTAGGAATCGAGCTTGAATTGATAACATCAACATACATTGATTTAACTGTAAATACACCAGACCTAGTACGGTTCTAGCGTAATTCATCGGGTTGCTGAGAAAGCTGAACATCCAGCAGTCTACTTACTAGATGTAGCCATTCTTCCCAACGATTGCCCACTAACGCCCTTCTGAACTAAATATTAAGGGGGATATATTGAAGTACCGTTGCAACAAAAACCTCAAGTCGTTGAACGATACGATACAAGGACAGGTATTGAATGGCTAAGGGTGTCTCTCCGAGCCAAGTATCCTCCCAGAATCGCGTACTAGCACCGTTACCAACAATAAACTTTGTTCTATTAAACAGGGAAAGTTTGACTTTCATAAGCCCTTTTCAAAAAGGTGAATCAGTCGGCCTTATTGTCACCTGAGACAAAGTTTTGGTTTGAAGATACTTGCTACGTAGGATTTGCGCCCAAGTGGCGTCAGTCCCACTTGATAACTTCCAGAACCACTTGCTGAGAAGACATCTGTTCTGAACTTCAAGATTCTCAATACCAAGACCCCCTTGGTCTTTCGGTCTACAGATGATATCCCATTTGGCTAAACGGTATTTTCTTTTTATTTCATCACCCTGCCAAAAGAATCGTGATCGATAAAAGTCCAGTCTTTTGCTAACTCCAACTGGGAATTTGAAGAATGAGAAAAGAAACATAGGCATACTCGTGAGAACCGAATTTATCATAATTAATCAGCCTCCGTATGACATGAGCTTGCCCTTCCAGCAACTCAGTTTCTTTTTAAATCGGTCCTCGATGCATTTCCATTCTCTGTTTGTTATCTTACGATGGTGGATTTGTATTCCTAAGTAGGTGAAAGGTAAAGCCCTCAAATCGCACCCAAACAATTGCCTATATGCCTCTTGTTCGTCATTGGCTCTACCAAATCAGAACAACTCGCTTTTGTGAAAGTTAATCTTTAACCCGGTCAATTGTTCAAATAAGCATAACACCAGCTTCATATTTCTCGCTTTGGCCAAGTCATACTCGATAAAGATGATTGTATCATCGGCGTACTGAAGGATGGACACACCTTCGTCAAAGAGATGAGGTACCAGGCCACCCACTTGACCAGCCTCCTTAGCCCTTCCTATCAAAATTGCCAACATATGAACTACAATGTTGAACAGGATAGGGGACATCGGATCCCCTTGTCTCAGGCCCTTATGTGTCTGGAAATAATGACCTATCTCGTCATTCACTTTAATTCCAACACTCCCTTTTTGCGTATAGGATTCAACCTGGCGGCGCCAGACTTCATCAAAACTTTTCATACGCAATGCCTGTTGTAGGAATGGCCATTTTACTTTATCGTACGCTTTCTCAAAATCCACCTTAAAAACAACTCCATCCAATTTTTTTGAGTGAATTTCATGGAGCGTTTCATGAAGGACCACCACCCCTTCTAGGATGTTTCTGTCCGGCATGAAAGCAGTTTGGTAATGATGCATCCCAGAATGCGCAATCTGTGTGAGCCAATTAGTCCCAACCTTGGTGAAAATTTTGAAACTAACATTGAAAAGGTAGATCGGCCTGAACTGCTCGATTCTCACAGCATCTGTTTTCTTAGGAAGCAGTGTTATTGTTCCAAAATTTAAGTGAAATAGATGAAGTTGTCCAGAGAAAAGATCATGGAACATTGGTAGCAGATCGCCCTTAATAATATGCCAACACTTTTTGTAAAACTCTACCGGGAATCCATCAGGCCCGGGAGCCTTATTGTTTTTCATCTGCGCTATAGCATCAAACACCTCCTTCTCCGAGAACGGTGCAACCAAAGTCTCATTATCATTAGCAGATAGTTGAGGCACATCCTCAATCCTGGACTCATCGAGGGACACACAACTATCCTCCGGAGGTTCAAATAACCGCTTATAATACTCTGTGATGTAAAGTTTCAGGTTATCCTGACCTACAATAGTTCCTTCATCTTGTTCAAGCTGAAAGATTCTCTTCTTTCTGTGCTTACCATTAGCAATCAAGTGGAAAAATTGAGTGTTTGCGTCCCCCTGGACCATTCTGCGGACCTTAGGCCGCAACGCCCACTTCAATTCTTCTTCGCCGAGAAGTTCTTTCAACCTCATCTCCGCATCTAGTTTATCCTGGACCTCTGCGGCTTGCAAAATCGTGGATTCGGCCTTTATATCTAGGGATTGAATCAAAGAAAGGAGCCTCTCCTTTTCAATCTTATAAATCCCACTAAGGTGTTTAGCCCATCCCCATAGGAAACTTCTCAAATGCCTAATCTTATTCTGCCAACGCTCGACAGAAGTCGAACCTCCTGCATCCTTAGCACATTCCCTGGTAAACAGATCCAAGAAACCTTCTCGTTCAAACCATGCCAGCTCGAACGAAAAGGTGTTTTTGTTTCCCACGTGATTTGGCTCACCAGAGTCCACGAATAGAGGTGTGTGATCCGAAATTCCACGCGAGAGAGCCTGAACCGTTATGAGAGGGAACTTCTGTTCCCACTCGACACTCGCGAGGACTCGATCAAGCTTCTCAAACATCGGGTTTGGCAACGCATTAGCCCAGGTAAATTTTCTACCTGACAGCTCTATCTCTCTCAGATCCAAGCTTTCAATAATGGTATTGAACATAAACGACCATTTGCCGTCAAAATTATCATTATTCTTTTCCTCTCTCCTCCTAATGATGTTGAAGTCACCCCCAACTAAAATTGGGAGCTGCTCGGATCCGCAGATTCGAACAAGGTCTGCCAAAAACTCCGGTTTAAGTTCGGGTTGTGCGGCACCATAAACTGCCACCATAGCCCAGTTAAACCCATCAGCTTTGGACCTAACCCAAAACTTAACCGCGAAGTCACCCATCACTACACTTTGGACTTCCACTGAATCGCATCTCACTCCAAGCAAGATCCCACCTGATCTTCCTCGCGGAGGAAGGCAATGCCAATCAAAATCGGCACCACCCGATAAAGTGTTGAGAAACCGAGGCGCAAAGTTACCCCTCCTAGTTTCGGAGAGAGCAATAAAATCTAATCTATGCTCAAGAGACGCCTCGGCAAGAAACCTTCTTTTAGAAAAGTCCTTCAGACCTCTGCTATTCCAAAATATTCCTTTCATATTTCATCATGAAATTTTTTGGCAGTCCGAATCCTAGCACTCCTATGAACCGCAGAAACGGGATAAATCTTCCGCTTCCACTTACGTTTGGGTTTACTTTGGTCCTCCATCCGGTCCTCATACCCGGGCTCGGTGGGTCTAGCTACTACATCCTCTAGAGTTACATCCTCTACCTTAGACTCAGGAGTGGATGGTGCAAGATCCGCACAAAAATTATCGAGCACTCTGACCCCCGACGCATTAATCTCTGCATCATTCATGGGTTTTACCGCTGCTAGGTTTCGAATTGTTTCTAATGCGCGTTCCGCTTCCAAATCTAGGAGATCATTAACCGAGTTGGAAATTTCACTATTAGCACTTCCTAGCGAAACTCCTAATTGGTTGGCATTATTAATAATCTCCTCATTAGAAAAATGCATGATAGAATTAGACACGTTGACAGGCATACCCGTAGTGACCTCAATGTCACGAAGCTTGGCCACCCTCATAACACACCTCTGCTGCATGCCATCAACCTCCGGATGCTCCAGGATACGAGAACTCATCCGTCGCCCCGCAGATACCGGGTCTGGGATCCCACCAAAAGCAATGACCTCCTCCCGAGAAACCGGAGGAAGCGGCGGTGGGCACCCAAGCCTCACGGACGAGTGTCTCATATCGAAGCCCTGGGCCGCCAGTAAACCAGGAGAGGGAAGCGTTGGCGCCGCCGGCCCGAGCACTCCCCCCCGCCCTACCCCTCTGGCCAGAGGGCGTCGCCGTCCTAACTGCCGAAGGAGAAGGGAGGAGCGAGGCCATCTGCCCCAGACCCCCACCCTTCGCCATTGGAGATGTGGCCGCTCTAGCTGTTGCCGGAGAAGAGGGATCCGAGGCCACCTGCCCCGGACGGCCTCCCCCCTGGCCGGACGTCGTCAGCGTCGCTAGGATAAGAGGAGAGGAGGTCGAGGCCACCTGCCCCGGACTCCCCCCTAGGCACAACCTCCACAGCATTCGTCATCTCCCGAACCTCGACCACTGGGAGAACGGGGGAAAGCGAAGCCACCTGAGGCGCCACCTCCCCACCCCCATCCAAAGTCGTCGCCAAGGGCGTCCTCACGAAGCTCCCACCATGGGACTATCAGCAGCATCAAACTCCAATACCGGTAGTGTGCACTCAAACACATCATCTGATTCCACCCAGTCACTCCATAGTCTGGGAGGGGCCGAAGCTGGTTCAAACGACCCAAACCGCGGAGAACTCATAGGCACCGAGGAAGCTGGTGCCGGCTCTACCCCGGGTCCGTCCCCAGGCAACTGAGCAACAGGTCCCGATCCGTTGGACCTCTCTCATCCAGCCTCATCAGTCGGTGCACCTCTAGCACCCGCGCTGTCATCAACCTCGTGCATATCCACATCAATCCCATTAATCGCCTCAGCAAACAGATCTACATCCTCAAACTCAATCTCAAGAGGAAACACCTCTCCCCTATAAGTCCAGTTGACCACATTAGGGACGAACTCAATGTCCAGAACGCTCACTAGAAGTCAGGCCACCCCATGGGCGCCGGTAAAAGCCATATCCACTTTCTCAGTTTTTCCAACCATAATACCCAGACTAGCCACAACTCGAGCATCCGTCAAAGGCTCAGAAGGAGCCCCGGAAAACCATAACCAAACCTGAGTAAGGGGCTTTCCCTTAGGCTCCACCTTCTTACACTCGTGAAATTCCAGAATGCATTTAGTGCCAGGAACTCTGCACAACCCAAAGCTCAGCAATATCTACAAATCATCCACAGTTGGAAAGTCAACCCTGGACACATTGTTCTCAATAGTGACAAGTTCCCATTGGAAGTCACCTGGAGCCAGTTCCCGAAGTCTCTGCACAATCTGAACCTCCGAAACCTCTCCCCGGGTAGCTTTCACAATTCCAGTGGTCAAACTCAGCGTCTCCACCAGAATGTCTCTCGCAGCCGGGGATTCAAAGAACATCAACTCAGCACAATATACTCCATACATTGTAAGAGCCGGAACCTGATCACGCAGAAGCAGGCAACCCCCCGTGGCATGTGCTGGCTTACCACACGAATCGCACAACTCCGCCACGCACTCAGCAATGAAGTGACCCTTCTCACCACATCGATAGCATAGCATCTTCTCCTTCTTACGCGCCCACTTGGACGCTCTCTCTGAATCAGTCCTGTCGCCTGCCTCAGCCGAAACTCCCGTCCTAGAAACCTCCGCGTTGGCCAGTGTCGTCACGACCTCCATCGCCTGGATAGGCAGCTTAGTCGTTTGAACGGGATCGACTGCCACGACAGAAGCCTCATGGTCAACAACGGCCGGTGGCGGAGGCTGTCTGCGGTACCGACCACGACCACCACCATGACCACCACGGTGTCCACGGTAGCCACCTCTTTGCCGGTAGTCTGGGCCTGAAGCTCCCTCGACAAAACCACCCGGAGGGCCAAGAAAAGGTCTCTCAGCAGAACCATCACTCTACCAGGCAAGACCGCGACCACCTCCCGTAGATGACGATCCACGGTGTTGGCCATCCCCATTAGCATCATAACCATCGTCCCCCCACTGTCCCCAGGGCAGATCATAAGACTCTCCAGCAACCGCGTTCTGCCTCGTCTGTGTTGGGCCCGAGCGTTTTTGCGTCGGCCTCGTAACGAAGTTAGGCGGCGGCTGATACACCCATTTTTGCATCATGCTTTCATATCGATATTTATTGCATTACGGGTTGTTATTACACATTATGTCAAAATACTTATGCCTATTCTCTCTTATTTTTCAAGGTTTACAAAAAGAGGGAGAATGCCGGCAGCTAGGATTCTGGGCTGGAAAAGGAGCAAATATTAGAGACCTATTCTGCACAGCTCCAAAAGTCCTGAAACTTCACGGAAAAAGTTTTCCAAATATATAAAAAATACTGAGAGCAAGAACCTCACCAAGGGGGCCACACCCTGCCCACGAGTGTGGGGGCGCGCCCCCTACCTCGTGGGCCCCCTGGTGGCCCTCCGATGACCATCTTCTGCTATATGAAGTCTTACGATGTGAAAAAAATAAGAAGCCATCTTCTCGGATGAAACTCCGCCGCCACGAGGCGGAACCTTGGCGGAACCAATCTAGGGCTCTGGCGGAGCTGTTCTGCCGGGGAAACTTCCCTCCCAGAGGGGGAAATCATCGCCATCGTCATCACCAACGCTCCTCTCATCGGGAGAGGGCAATCTCCATCAACATCTTCATCAGCACCATCTCCTCTCAAAACCCTAGTTCATCTCTTGTATCCAATTCTTGTCTCCAAGTCCGGGATTGGTGCTAGTAGGTTGCTAGTAGTGTTAATTACTCCTTGTAGTTGATGCTAGTTGGTTTAATTGGTGGAAGATCATATGTTCAGATCCTATATGCATATTAATACCCCTCTGATTATGAACATATTTATGCTTTGTGAGTAGTTACGTTTGTTCCTGAGGACATGGGAGAAGTCTTGCTATTAGTAGTCATGTGAATTTGGTATTCGTTCGATATTTTGATGAGATGTATGTTGTCTCTCCTCTAGTGGTGTTATGTGAACGTCGACTACATGACACTTCACCATTATTTGGGCCTAGAGGAAGGCATTGGGAAGTAATAAGTAGATGATGGGTTGCTAGAGTGATAGAAGCTTAAACCCTAGTTTTTGCGTTGCTTCGTAAGGGGCTGATTTGGATCCATATGTTTCATGCTATGGTTAGGTTTACCTTACTACTTTTGTTGTAGTTGCGGATGCTTGCAATAGAGGTTAATCATAAGTGGGATGCTTGTCCAAGTAAGGGCAGCACCCAAGCACTGGTCCACCCACATACGAAATTATCAAAGTACCGAACGCGAATCATATGAACGTGATGAAAACTAGCTTGATGATATTCCCATGTGTCCTCGGGAGCGCTTTCCTCTTTATAAGAGTTTGTCTAGGCTTGTCCTTTGCTATTAAAAGGATTGGGCCACCTTGCTGCACTTTATTTACTTTTGTTACTTATTGCTCGTTACAAACTATCCTATCACAAAACTATCTATTACCACTAATTTCAGTACTTGCAGAGAATACCTTGCTGGAAACCGCTTATCATTTTCTTCTGCTCCTCGTTGGGTTCGACACTCTTACTTATAGAAAGGACTATGATAGATCCCCTATACTTGTGGGTCATCAAGACTCTTTTCTGGTGCCGTTGCCGGGGAGTGAAGCGCCTTTGGTAGGTGGAATTTGGTAAGGAAAAATTCATATAGTGTACTGAAATTTACTGTCACTTTTTACTATGCAAAGTAATCCTCTGAGGGGCTTGTTTGGGGTATCTTCACCCCGACCAGTATAGCAAAGAGTTGCTCCTCAACCTACTCAACCTACTGAAAATGAAAATGAAAATGAAAATGTATGCTTTGAAATTCCTTCGGGTATGATAGAAAAACTGCTAGCTAATCCCTTTTTAGGAGATGGAACAAAACATCCTGATGAGCATCTAATATATGTGGATGAAGTTTGTGGATTATTTAAGCTTGCAGGTGTACCCGGAGATGTTGTTAAGAAGAAGGTCTTCCCTTTATCTTTGAAGGGAGACGCATCGACATGATATAGGCTATGTGATGATATGGGGTCTTGGAATTACAAACGATTGAAATTGGAATTTCATCAGAAGTTTTATCCTATGCATCTTGTTCATCGTGATCGCAATTACATATATAATTTTTGGCCTCGTGAAGGAGAAAGCATCGCTCAAGCTTGGGGGAGGCTTAAATCAATGTTATATTCATGCCCCAATCATGAGCTCTCAAGAAGAATGATTATTCAAAATTTTTATGCTTGGCTTTCTGATAACAATCGCACCATGCTTGATACTTCTTGTGCTGGCTCTTTTATGATGAAGACTATTGAATTCAAATGGGATTTATTGGAAAGAATTAAATGCAACTCTAAAGATTGGGACCTTGACAAAGGTAAGGAGTCAGGTATAACACCTATTTTTGATTGTGTTAAATCTTTTATGGATACCGATATTTTTCGTAAATTTAGCACTAAATATGGACTTGACTCTGAGATAGTAGCTTCTTTCTGTGAATCTTTTGCTACTTATGTTGATCTCCCCAAGGAGAAGTGGTTTAAATATTATCCTCCCATGGAAATAAATGTATCTGCACGTATTAAAGTTGAAGAAAAGATTGTCACTTATAATGATCATATTGTTCCTACTTCTTATGTTGAGAAACCACCTTTCCCAGTTAGGATAAAGGATCATGCTAAAGCTTCAACTGTAGTTCGTAAAAGTAATATTAAAACATATACACCTCCTGAGCAAGTTAAAGTTGAACCTAATATTGCTATTGTTAAAGATCTCTTGTCTGATAATATTGATGGTCATGTTATTTATTTCTGTGATGAAACTGTTAGAATTGCTAAACCGTGTGCTAAAGACAAACCTAGACCTGTGGTAGGCATGCCTGTTATTTCTGTTAAAATAGGAGATCATTGTTATCATGGCTTATGTGATATGGGCGCTAGTGCTAGTGCAATACATTATTCCTTATACAAAGAAGTTATGCATGATATTGCACCTGCTGAGATGGAAAATATTGATGTCACAATTAAACTTGCCAATAGAGATAGTATTTCACCAATGGTAATTGTTAGAGATGTTGAAGTCTTGTGTGGGAAAACTAAATATCCTGCTGATTTTCTTGTTCTTGGTTCCCCACAAGATAGGTTTTGTCCCATTATATTTGGTAGACCCTTCTTGAACACTGTTAATGCTATCATAGATTGCGAAACAGATGTTGTTACTATCGGTTTAGATGATATGACTCATGAATTTAATTTCTCTAAATTTAGTAGAGAACACCGTGAAGAAGAATTACCTAGTAAGGATGAAATTATTGGTCTTGCTTCTATTGTCGTACCTCCTAGTGATCCTTTAGAACAATACTTGCTAGACCATGAAAATGACATGTTTATGAATGAAAGAAGGGAATTAGATGAAGTATTGTTTAAATAGGAACCTATTCCGAAAAACAATTTACCTATTGAAATCCTAGGGGATCCTCCTCCACCCAAGGGTGATCCCGTATTTGAGCTTAAACCGTTACCTGATACTCTTAGATATGCTTATCTTGATGAGAAAAAGATATATCCTATTATTATTAGTGCTAACCTTTCAGAGCATGAGGAAGAGAGATTATTGAAAACTCTGAAGAAGCACCGTGCTGCTATTGGGTATACTCTTGATGATCTTAAGGGCATTAGTCCCATTCTATATCAACATAAAATTAATTTGGAAGAAGATGTTAAACCAGTTCGTGACCATCAACGCTGGCTAAATCCTAAAATGAAAAAAGTGGTAAGAAAGGAAATCCTAAAGCTCCTTGAGGGAGGTATAATCTATCCCGTTGCTGATAGTCAATGGGTAAGCCCTGTCCATTGTGTCCCTAAGAAGGGAGGTAATGTTGTTCCTAATGATAAACATGAATTCATCCCTCAAAGAATTATTACAGGTTATAGGATAGTAATTGATTTTTACAAATTAAATAAGGCTACTAAAAGGGATCATTACCCCTTACCTTTTATCGATCAAATGCTAGAAAGATTATCCAAACATACACATTTTTGCTTTCTAGATGGTTATTCTGGTTTCTCTCAAATACATAGGTCAGCCAAAGATCAATCAAAGACTACTTTTACATGCCCTTTTGGTACTTTTGCTTATAGACGTATGCCTTTTGGTTTATGTAATGCACCTTCTACCTTTCAAAGATGCATGATGGCTATATTTTCTGACTTTTGTGAAAAGATTTGTAAGGTTTTCATGGATGACTTTTCCGTCTATGGATCTTCTTTTGATGATTGCTTGAGCAACCTTGATCGAGTTTTGCAGAGATGTGAAGAAACTAATCTTGTCTTGAATTGGGAAAAGTGCCACTTTATGGTCAATGAAGGTATTGTGTTGGGGCATAAAGTTTCTGAAAGAGGTATTGAAGTTGATAAAGCCAAAGTTGATGCTATTGAGAAGATGCCATGTTCCAAGGACATCAAAGGTATAAGAAGTTTCCTTGGCCATGCCGGATTTTATAGGAGGTTTATTAAGGACTTCTCAAAAATCTCCCGGCCTCTTACTAATTTATTACAAAAAGATATACGATTTGTCTTTGATGATGATTGTGTAGAAGCATTTGAAATACTTAAGAAAGCATTGATCTCTGCACCTATTGTTCAGCCACCTGATTGGAATTTACCATTTGAAATTATGTGTGATGCAAGTGATTACGATGTAGGTGCTGTTCTAGGACAAAGAGTGGATAAGAAATTAAATGTTATCCAATATGCTAGCAAAACTCTAGACAATGCTCAAAGAAATTATGCTATGACTGAAAAAGAATTCTTAGAGGTTGTATTTGCTTGTGATAAGTTCAGACCTTGTATTGTTGATTCTAAAGTACTATTCACACTGATCATGTTGCTATTAAATATCTGATGGAAAAGAAAGATGCTAAACCTAGACTTATTAGATGGGTTCTCTTGCTACAAGAATTTGATTTGCATATTGTTGATAGAAATGGAGCTGAGAACCCCGTTGCAGACAACTTGTCTAGGTTAGAAAATGTGCTTGATGACCCACTTCCTATTGATGATAGCTTTCCTGATGAGCAATTAAATGTCATAAATTCTTCTCATACTGCTCCATGGTATGCTAATTATGCTAATTACATTGTTGCTAAGTTTATACCACCTAGTTTCACATACCAGCAAAAGAAAAAGTTCTTTTATGATTTGAGGCATTACTTTTGGGATGACCCACATCTTTATAAAGGAGTAGATGGTGTTATTAGACGTTGTGTACCTGAGCATGAACAGGAACAGATCCTATGCAAATGTCACTCCGAAGCTTATGGAGCACACCATGCTGGAGATAGAATAAGGTATTGCAATTTGGTTTTTATTGGCCTACTCTCTTCAACGATGCCCATAAGTTTGTATTATCTTGTGATGAATGTCAAATAATTGGTAATATTAGTAGACGTCAAGAAATGCCTATGAATTATTCACTTGTTATTGAACCATTTGACGTTTGGGGCTTTGACTATATGGGACCCTTTCCTTCCTCTAATGGATATACACATATTTTAGTTGATGTTGATTACGTTACTAAGTGGGTAGAAGCTATTCCAACTAGTAGTGTTGATCATAACACTTCTATTATAATGCTTAAAGAAGTTATTTTTCCAAGATTTGGAGTCCCTAGATATTTAATGACCGATGGTGGTTCACATTTTATTCATGGTGCTTTCCGTAAAATGCTTGCTAAATATGATGTTAATCATAGAATTGCATCTCCTTATCACCCTCAGTCTAGTGGTCAAGTAGAATTGATTAATAGAGAACTCAAATTAATTTTGCAAAAGACTATTAATAGGTCTGGAAAGAATTGGTCCAAGAAACTTGAAAATGCCAACTTGTTTAAAGAAAAAGTTAAAAGATGGCATGACAAAAGAATACAAAAGCGTGAGTATAATGTAGGTGATTATGTATTGCTATACAACTCTCGTTTAAGATTTTTTTGCAGGAAAACTTCTCTCTAAATGGGAAGGTCCTTACGTTATCGAGGAGGTCTATCATTCCGGTGCCATAAAAATCAACAACTTCGAAGGCACAAATCCGAAGGTGGTGAACGGTCAAAGAATCAAACATTATATCTCAGGTAATCCCATAAAATGTTGAAACCAATGTTACTGAAACTGTAACCCCGGAGGAATACATAAGGGACACTTTCTGGTACGTTTCAGATTCCGAAAAGGAATAGGTATGTGGTACGGTAAGTAAACCGACTCCAAAACAGTTTTTAAGGCAATATTTCTCCGTTTTGGAATATTTAGAAAAATAGAAAAATAAGAAGCAGTCCGGGAAGGACACGAGGCCTCCACGAGGGTGGAGGGCGCGCCCCCTATCTCGTGGGCACCTTGTGTGCTCTCTGGACTCCGTTTTCGTACACGACACGTATTTTGGTCGGTAAAAATTCATTATATAATCTCCCGGGGGTTTTGACTCCCGTATCCTGCAAATATCTCTTATCTTTGTTTTGAGTTGTCCTGCTGCAGACAGAGCAACATGTCGTCCTAGGATTCGGAAGGAGAAAGCTATGTGGTTGATTACCTTGCAGATCCTAAGGTCTATGGGGAATTGGAGCATTGCGGTTGGACTAGGAAGAAGAAGAGGACTATGAACCCAAGGGAAAGGAGGAGACGAGCTCAGATGAAGATGCAGTCCCAGTACCTCAACCTAGGGACATGCATGTGGAGTTCAAAAAGTAAAGACTCCCGGATAGGGTAAATAAACCTAAGATCGAGTTTATCCCTTTTCGCCTCTTGCAGGAGAACAAGCAGGAACTATGCAAAAAGATACTGAGCTTGGAGCAGGACATCGAGGACCTAAGGGACCAAAATTCTATCCTCAAGCGCAAATTAAGGAAGAAGCCCACGCCATCAACAAAATCACCACCGTCTCCACCAACAAAGAAGAATTGAGTATCTGGTATGGGCACTCCACTTGGCAACTGCCAAGCTTGGGGGAGTGCCCCGGTATCGTATCACCATCACTTTATCTTTACTGTTTTTCTTAGTTCGGTCATTTTTGTAATATCTTGATCTAGTAGAATAAAATTTCTTAGTATGATCTAGTCGTGAGTTTTCCTTTATTATCCTTCTATGTAATCGAGCCCGTGAGCTATATAATAAAGATTAGTGTTGAGTCAAGGGCTTGATTATTTTGCCATGATCCTAAGTGAATAAAAGAAAAGAGAAAGAAATAAAAAGAAACAAAGAGATCATGTGAGTCTTATGGAGGGTAATGAGCTCACATAGAAAGAGTATGATGAATAAAATTTGTTGAGGGTTGACAAACATAGTTTTGGTCATCGTTGCAATTAATAGGAAGTAATAAAGAAAGAGAGGTCTTCACATATAAATATACTATCTTGGACATCTTTTATGATTGTGAGCACTCATTAAAATATGACATGCTAAAGAGTTGACATTGGACAAGGAAGACAACGTAATGGGTTATGTTTTCTTACATCTGAGATGAATTATATTGTCTTGGATCTTCCAACATGATGAGCTTGCCTTTCCCCCTCATGCTAGCCAAATTCATTGCACCAAGTAGAGATACTATTTGTGCTTCCAAATACCCTTAAACCAGTCTTGCCAGAGTCCCCCATATCTACCTATGGATTGAGTAAGATCCATCAAGTAAGTTGTCATCGGTGCAAGCAATAAAAATTTCTCTCTAAATATGTATGATTGATTGGTGTGGAGGAAATAAGCTTTATACGATCGTGTGATATGGAAGAAATAAAAGCGACAGACTGCATAATAAAGGTCCATATCACAAGTGGCAATATAAAGTGACGTTCTTTCGCATTAAGATTTTGTGCATCCAACCATAAAAGCGCATGACAACCTCTGCTTCCCTCTGCGAAGGGCTTATCTTTTACTTTTATCTCCTACATTGCATAAGAGTCATGGTGATCTTCACCCTTCCTTTTTATATTTTATCCTTTGGCAAGCACAGTATGTTGGAAAGATCCTGGTATATCTGGCTAATTGGATGTGAGTTTTCAAGAACTATTATTGTTGACATTACCCTCGAGGTAAAACGTTGGGAGGCAAAACTATAAGCCCTATCTTTCTCTGTTTCCGATTAAAACTCCATAACCATAATTATTGCGTGAGTGTTAGCAATTGTGAAAGACTATATGATAGTTGAGTATGTGGACTTGCTGAAAAGCTCTTATACATTGACTCTTTCCTATGCTATGATAAATTGCAATTGCTCCAATGACTGAGATTATAGTTTGTTAGTTTTCAATGAAGTTTACGATTCATACTTGATATTGTGATTGAATTATTACTCTAGCATAAGAAATCATATGACAAGAATTATATAAGTTGATCTTCTAAGAATGATCATGATGCCCTCATGTTCGTATTTTATTTTTATCGACACACCTATCTCCAAACGTGTGGACATATTTTTCGATTTCGGCTTTTCGCTTGAGGACAAGCGAGGTCTAAGCTTGGGGGAGTTGATACGTCCATTTTGCATCATGCTTTTATATCGATATTTATTGCATTATGGGCTGTTGTTACACATTATGTCACAATACTTATGCCTATTCTCTCTTATTTTACAAGGTTTACATAAAGAGGGAGAATGCCGGCAGCTGGGATTCTAGGCTGGAAAAGGAGCAAATATTAGAGACCTATTCTGCACAGCTCCAAAAGTCCTGAAACTTCACGGAAGACGTTTTCCAAATATATAAAAAATACTGAGAGCAAGAACCTCACCAGGGGGGCCACACCCTGCCCACGAGGGTGGGGGCGCGCCCTACCCCCTAGGCGCGCGCGCGCCCTACCTCATGGGCCCCCTGGTGGCCCTCCGGTGACCATCTTCTGCTATATAAAGTCTTTCGATGGAAAAAAAATAAGAAGCCATCTTCTCGGACGAAACTCCGCCGCCACGAGGCGAAACCTTGGCGGAACCAATCTAGGCTCTGGCGGAGCTGTTCTGCCGGGGAAACTTCCCTCCCAGAGGGGGAAATCATCGCCATCGTCATCACCAACGCTCCTCTCATCGGGAGAGGGCAATCTCCATCAACATCTTCATCAGCACCATCTCCTCTCAAAATCCTAGTTCATCTCTTGTATCCAATTCTTGTCTCCAAGTCCGGGATTGGTGCTAGTAGGTTGCTAGTAGTGTTAATTACTCCTTGTAGTTGATGCTAGTTGGTTTAATTGGTGGAAGATCATATGTTCAGATCCTATATGCATATTAATACCCCTCTGATTATGAACATTTTTATGCTTTGTGAGTAGTTACGTTTGTTCCTGAGGACATGGGAGAAGTCTTGCTATTAGTAGTCATGTGAATTTGGTATTCGTTCGATATTTTGATGAGATGTATGTTGTCTCTTCTCTAGTGGTGTAATGTGAACGTCGACTACATGACACTTCACCATTATTTGGGCCTAGAGGAAGGCATTGGAAATAATAAGTAGATTATGGGTTGCTAGAGTGACAGAAGCTTAAACCCTAATTTATGCATTGCTTCGTAAAGGGCTGATTTGGATCCATATGTTTCATGCTATAGTTTGGTTTACCTTAATACTTTTGTTGTAGTTGCGGATGCTTGCAATAGAGGTTAATCAGAAGTAGGATGTTTGTCTAAGTAAGGGCAGCACCCAAACACCGGTCCATCCACATATCAAATTATCAAAATACCGAATACGAATCATATGAACGTGATGAAAAGTAGCTTGACGATATTCACATGTGTCCTCGGGAGCGCTTTCCTCTTTATAAGAGTTTGTCCAGGCTTGTTCTTTTCTACAAAAAGGATTGGGCCACCTTGCTGCACTTTATTTACTTTTGTTACTTGTTGCTCATTACAAACTATCCTATCACAAAACTATCTGTTACCACTTATTTCAGTAATTGCAGAGAATACTTTGCTGGAAACCGCTTATGATTTCCTTCTGCTCTTCGTTGGGTTCGATACTCTTACTTATCGAAAGGACTACGATAGATCCCCTATATTTTTGGGTCATCAGCAGCGCGGAACGAGGCTGAACGCCGGTTGTGGCCTGGAAAGCCGGCTTGGGGCCATTGGTCGAAGCATGCGCCGGAGGCCTCGGCAGAGCAGCACCGCGGCCCACAGCCGCAGTTGTCGGTGGCCTCGGCGGAGCAACGCCGCGCCCCACAGCCGAAGGTAGCTCTGTAGCCGGAGCCGGTGGCCTAGGTCCCTGAGCGCCATGCCCGGCAGTCGGCGACGCCCCCACAGCCAGCGCCTGTCGCGGGCCTGGCTGGGTCCCACGGCCTGCAGCGACAGCGGGTCTCAGCCCCGGCGGCGCCGCACGACCTATTGGCAACACCGGCCGCTGCCCTTGTTGCCCGCCACCACGACCAGTCGGCGCCGCCCCGGCACCCGCAGGAAGCTTGGGATCGGCCGATGGATTGTTCCCCCGCGCAGCCATAGAGAGAGGAGGAATACGAGCGGCACGTCCAGGTCCGCACCGAGGGAAGCCGGGCACCGCAGTTCGCTTCGTTACCCTAGGCGGCGGCAGAGAAGACCGATCGCTCCGATCGTAATTCCTGCATGGCCCGATATGCACAGAGGTAGCGACCATATTTCCTGGGCCACATACCCATTGAAAACCGGACCACTAAGCCCCTCCTCAGCTCCCCCATGTTGGGCCTCATATCCACGCACGGGCTCACAGCCGGCCCGCTCATCCACAGCTCCATCACGGCTCAAGATGGCATTCAAACGTGCAGCCCTAGCTGCCCGGATCCCAGCCGCCCGGCCAAAATGTCGTGTTCTTCATCCCTCACCATCGTTCAACTTGAGCGCGGATGCATGTACACGAAACCATCCCGCCAGATCTCCATCCTCCGGTCATCTTTGAAACGAATTCTCCAACACACTTCATCGGACGGATTGGCGGACGGATCGTGATCCAGATCCGAGTCAGACTCGGAGGCAGCATAGCCCGGCGGCCGTGGCAGCGCCGGAGACGACGACGAGGCAGCCGGAACCACGCCCCCAAGCGCCGGCTTGATCAGCGGAGGTGATGCCGGCGGCGGCGGCACGACCACCACCCTCTCTCCATCCCCCTCACGTGCATGCGTGATTAGCGGAGATGATTCCGGCGGCGGCGCCCGCTCCCGCAGCTCCTCAGCAGACTCCTCGTTCACCGCGGTCGGCGGCGCGGGCGGTGGCTCCGGCAGCGGCGGCTCGGTCGCCTCGGTCGCCTCCATGCCACCTTGGCAATCCTCTCGCGCGCATTCACCCCCTTCGCTGGCTCTGCTAACCGGGAAAGACGACTCCATGCCCGCATCCGTCCAACAACAGGTATGTTACCTGATTTACCAATTCCGAATGTTCCCTAGTTTGAATTAGCCTTCTGTTTTACTTCGACATAGTTTATACTTGCATGGAAGCAAATCTTTGTGACCCTTCTTCTATTTGACAAATCGATGAAAGTAGGCGCGCAATAATACATACACAGAAACTTATAAATACAAAAAAGTAATTAGACAGAAATCAACTTCTGGCAAATGGAAGGTTAGCTTCCATTACGTGGCTTCTTGACAATGTTGTTGCCCTCAGAAAGGGATATGATGTTTATTCCCACAAATTACATCATATATTCTTTACGATAAAAGCACACGATGAATGTTAAAGAAACTCTGGCTGTAGTGTAGCCCATATTATTGTGTCGGACAATACAATTCACTAAACATCAGAAAATGTGATAGGTTGTCCCAGAACCTTTCCAATTTGAGTTAGCTAAGTGAAAGCCCACCTTGTTGAAGTGATCATGGGAGTTTATGTTTTCAAAGGGGATGCAACTATCCATTCTCTGAATATACCCAATGTTTTCCTTGTCTAATATTGTACGATCTAGATATTCAGTTCAGTTAAAAAGCATCATGACATTTATTTGTTAATACCTATCTCCAAAGTATAATTTATATGCAGATAGACCTTCCAAATTAACATGGTAATTGGCAGTAGATAAACGATATTAGCATTGGTACTACCTTCTAATAGAGTTGTATTCTAGTATTATGTACACTGCAGTTGTTGCTACTCCTTTTGCTATCAATCATAAGCGTCTTGTCTGATCCTTTATTAATTCGTTACGAACGAGAAACAGATGATGACTTGGAGTTTCTAATTTTGGCTACTGATGGAATGTGGGACGTGCTTCCGGATGAGGTTAGTTTGCCATCTCATTCATTTATGGAGGAGATCGTGGCCTGCGTGCCACCCTCCCACAGACCTGGGACGTCCACTGATTTTGATTCTTGCCTGTAACCGCCCCTCTTCAGAGGCTGCAACAAACTCTCTCTTTTCAATGCAATGGAACGTAAAAGTCTTTTGCATTTTGTAAAAAAAAAACATTGTGATGTTGTTAGTTATTTCACAAGCACTCCGGGTATATTAAATCAATATAAGTTTTGCCGGTTTGAAACATGTTTCCCTAGTACTGTAGAGCCTGTTATTGCTTCAAATCAAATAATTTGCAACAATGGAACCTATTTACCTTTCATAAGCAAAGCAACATATGGTGCTTTGATTTGGAGACCACTGCTTATTTATAGAAAGTATGACAATACTTACAGGAGATGGTTTGTCGAGAGAGGGGTTCACTTCTTCATAGGACTTCCCTTTACTCGAACTTTTTGATATTAAAGATTTTTACAAACTCATGAAGCTCACAGGGTACTCTGCCAGGATTTCGCAAGGGTTATTAGTTCATTGCACTACACTCAGAAGTGACAACCCAAAGGAAATTGCATGTATCATCGATCTTTATGAAGAATTGAGGGATTCTCCTCGGTCAGGGCCCTCCACACAAAAGCTTCAATACTACTCCCTTCTTTCACTATTTTAAGGTGTTCTACTCCCTCTGATCCAAATTAATTGACACAACAGTAACTTTTTTATGATGCGGATGTATATAGAACATTTTAGTCTATTTGTTCACTCACTTCAGTCCGTATTTAGTCCATATTGAAATATCCAAAACATCATAAATTTGTGAACAGAGGGGGTAATATATAAAGTTGCGTCACAAAATCTTGTTTATGGCGTTTCCTTTCTGACCTACGACATGTGTACACTGTTCACAAGACAACCAACAAAGAAAAATATACACATGTCGTTAGTTTAATTCATTAAATGGGTACCTTAAGTACCATATGAAAAATTATTCTATGCTGCACAATGATAGCTTAAGTACCATCCAAAACAAATGAGTTAGTTTAATTCATTAAATGGGTTCCATCAACAGCAGTTACAACTTCAATACCAAGTAATTTATAATGTATGCACTCAAAGAAAACTGGGGATACATTTACCTTCAGGTTGATAAAAACACTCGTTGTCAGGCTGGGAGTGATGTACTCCTTGATCCTAGATTGTTTGTCCTAAACTCTCATTCAACAAGTAGCTGAAAATACAATTTTGTTGTGCTTCATAGGTTTGGTTCCATCAAAATCAAAATATTCATCTTATAGTTTCCTAAACCAGCCCAATTGTATGGTTCATTCTTACATGGTAAATACATATTGAAAAGAGCTGCAACTTCACATCTGTCAAATGTACTACTCCTACTATCCTTTTCTGAGTGAAAGCTTGCATGGCATTCTGAGTACAATGGCATTATTCTCCAGCAACTACAACACTACAATAATAGAAGGCAATAACTCAAGATTACTGTAAACAAAAGCACACTATGAGTTGTATTATACCTTTGCAGCTCTAGTGATGCAACTGATGATGTTTCTACCATAGCCGAAGGCATTATTAAGGAGTTACATTAAATTGCTGAAATGGAGCCTGTAGTTTTAAAGCAAATTATTGACATGCTCAAGGAGTGAGTTAGCATGGGCATAGCTCGTTATGCCGAATAGCAATAAAATTGTTAACCAGAAAAGGTTGACTTTGATCTTCAGAAATTCCAGCGCACCAACAAACCATATGAATACGTGCAAAATAACCAGATTAATACTGAAACAAAAAATAATTCCCTAATAGGCATTGCAACTAAGACTTAAACAAAAAATAATTCCCTAATAGGCATTGCAACAAACCATATGAATACGTGCAAAATAACCAGATTAATACTGAAACATAAAATAATTCCATAATAGGCATTGCAACTAATGCTGTATGTGGCAGAGGCGGCAACGGAACACCCCCATGAGCCAATAGCCTACTGTCCACAGCTGCAAGAAGCTCCTGCACAAGGAGCAAAATAACACATTATACGCAACCAAAATTTATTAGTACCAAGCAAGCCATGCGTCAACGGCTGAGACTCCAGTTAACCGACCTGTTTTGTTCCGTGACAAACTTCTCGATCAAGTGAACGCACGACGAGAGGGCCGCTGGGAGAACGGAAACAACAACCAAGGCATTGGGCACGACGGGCACCGAGTAGCCCCGTGCAGCACGACCATCACGGTCCCGGATGATGGCGCCCGCCGTGGTGTTGACCCCTTAAACCTCCCCAAAGGTGCCGAAGGCCGGGACAACATCGTCGTGGGTCAGCGCTACCGCCCACACGCAGGGGCCACGTACTCCCTCTGTTTTTTTAGTCTGCATATAAGGTTTGGTCAAAGTCAAGCTTTGTAAACTTTGACTAACTTTATATAAAAAAATATTAAGTTTCACAATATGAAATCAATATTATCAGATGCACCATGAAATGTATTTCCATACTATATAGTTTTAGTATTGTAAATGTATATATTTTTTATATAAATTTGGTCAAATTTTATGTAGGTTGACTTTGACCTAATTTTATACACGGAGTAAAGAGAAACGGAGGGAGTACAAGACGGTGCCGAGAGCGTGGCGCGCGGCGGTGTCCTCTGTGATGGACAGCAGGCGTGTGTACCTAGACTTGGCCATCTGCGGTGTCGTGGCAGCCGGAGGTCGAGTTGGATGTGGTGGTGGAGGGAGAAGGGTGAGCACACAAGCAGCAGCGGCGTCGCGGCGGGCGGTCGTGCCGTGGCCTTTCCTTTTCCCGCGTGACGTCCTGGAGGCCACTAATTTCCCCTCCCCCTCTGCTCTGCCTCTCTCTTTCATGGCTAACACAAGGTGTTGAACAAATTTGTTGTACGTCTGTGTTGTAACCGCATAGCCTAGTCTTCAGGCTTGTATGAGGGGTGGGACTTGCATGCACCTGCGTGTGCCTTTGCATGCCGTGTTTGTCTCTCCTTCTCTTCCATATATGTAACCTCTTGTATGGAATGCGATCTGGGTGATCAGGGGCAAATTACTTTCCATCTCAAGGGACTGGGCGGGAGGCAACTCGGGTGCGGGTCGGGTTTGGAAAGAAAAAAACAGAATCAGTAATGGATCGGGAAGGATTGAAGAAGAAGATCGAGAAAGGATCAGAAACATCAAGCAAAGGGGAGAAAACTGGTGGGGTCGTTTTTATCGATCGATGGGGAGGGAAGAAAGGAACGACGACCTACGTACCGAGATTTTAGGAGTAGAGATAGGTATATAAATGCTTTCATGATGAGGTTTTTTTGTTTTCAGAAAACTCATTATTTGTTTCCAAAAATGCCATTATTTGTTTCCTAAAATAAATTACATTAATAAGACAGATCGGTTAATGCGGATAAATTAGGAAATTTTAGTCTGTGATTTTTTGTATGTTAGGAAAGTGCTGCTTTGCTAAAAAAAAGGAGAGAAATATAAAACAATGTGGAGAGTGGTAGTGGGAGGCGATACGAAAAAAACAGCGAAATAAAACGGACGAAGGTGGTGGAACGAAAATAAACCGTAGATGTTATTCACCAACTCAGACATTAGGAGTAAAGATGTACATGAAATGCGCTTCACAGAGAGTGACATCAGAGAGAGGGTTGTGCTCGTACGTAGTGTACAGCTGCTCCTACCGTGAGATCGAGTTTCAGTGGCACGTTTAACTCCAGCCAACCGATCGAGTTTCAGCCTGGTTCAAAAGATAAATATGGCTCAGTCCAGTTTATTCGGGCCGGGCTGTCCATGATTACTGTCAAGTCTATGCATAGTATGTGTTGTCGTGTTATGTCAAGTATTTTTGTTTCTATCCCCAAAAAAAGTATTTCGGTTTGTATTAATCCATGGTCTAAATTTGTTTGCCTAACGGCCAAAATCTACATACTACACACACTTCACCATATATATTGCATATGTTCAGATAGAATGATATTCAATCTTCTGTACCGGAGAACTCAGCAAGATATGACAAAATTGGGCTAAGCTGATGAGCCCCAGGTTGTTGCAGCCTCGGCTTGGAGCACCTCATGGAGCTCCTGGGCTACAACGATGACTAAACGGTCACCGCCGTGCCCCGTGAGCAGCGAGACCGGCACCGGGATGCCCTAGATGAAATAATCTGGATCTCTGTCAGTACTAGTTTGGCAATGCAAACAAATGTACAAATGTGTTTCGACATGTACTAGTTTGGCAATGCAAACAGATAGAATGTACGAATGTGTTTAGACAGTGACAGGGGACCGGTCCAGGGCAGGATCCCTGATCATGTCCGCTGCTGCACTGCAGTGTTAAACAATGTAACATACGGCGTGTGTATAAACCGTATATGCGTGCATGCGTGTAGTCTGTTAGCATTGTAGTTGGGCTGTTGAGATTGCATCTTATCTAGATATGACTTGTAGATCAATTCATAGCCCAACAACCCTTGTATATTCTGAGGCCTTGTGCCTATATAAACACGCATGCGTTCCTGCTAACTGCATACGCTTAAGCCTCATTTTCTACATGCAGTCCGTTTCAATAATTAAGGGCTCATTGCTCCAGTGCAAGAGCACCCCTTCCATACACGCTGCCATCTCTGCCTCGAGAGCACTAGAGCAGGTAGTCAAGAATCGACATGAAGCAAAGATAGTATGACCTTGTGTGTCACGAAGTATCATTCCTGCACCGCCTGTGCCATCAGCGTTGAGGTACGCACCATCGGCATTGAGCTTGGAACAACCAGGGGGTGGCATCATCCATCTGGCAAGAAGTTGGCTAGCTCCTTCACTTCGTTTCCTCGCCTTCTTCATCCGCAACATATGATCACAGGACACGTCCGCCTTACCTTTAATAGGATCTGCGTTGGGATGTTCACGGATTTCCAGCAGGCTGTTGATGTAGCTCGAGAGGAAGCATCGAGAAGCTTCAGTCGGGGGCACCGACTTGTTGTGTAATTTCATTGTGGACATGCCATGTCCGCCACATTATCATAAGCACCAGAAGTCATTCATCTACCGTGCACTGGTCCAGGAGGTGAAACAGCCAGTCCGGCCCTGTGTTGTTGATGCTGTCCAGGGCCGGCATAGTCCAGGGTTTGCTCATCGCATTCCACAAGTCTCTGGCTCGATGGCATCTACAAAAACATGAAAGGTGTCCTCTCGGTTCACCCCACAGAGAGTGCAAATGTTGGACTTCTCAAGCTTTTTTTTGTTTTCCATAGTGGCTAGCACATCTATAGTGACACGCCAAGCGAAGACTTGTACCTTCGGCAGAGTAGGGTACCCCCATAACATGTCCCAGATTGTCCGGGAACCGTCTGGTGCCCTGCTCGTGGCGCATGAACATGTGTGATTCATTTCCTCAAGGCCAAGCCGGTACACACTTCAAGCGTTGAAGGTACCTCGCGGTTCAGGCGCCCATGCCATAACACAATCCAACTGGCGCGGCGATGGTTTGATCTTGAGGATAGCTTCAATGTTTAGGGCCATGAAGTGTTGGCGCAGCAAGCTGATGTTCGACCTCCCGTGGTTATCCAACGGCTCCACAACGCGTCGGAGGCGACAATTCCCACGATTAGTAATGACGCCGTATGGGTGGGGTCTCGAGATCCATGGATCCCGCCAAATCTGCACCTGTTCATCATTTCCTATGCACCACAGTAGGCCCTTCTTGAGTAGCTCGAGTCCATGCTGGATGGCATGTCAATTTTATGAGGCGTCCTGCAAAAGCAGTATCTTGTAGAGCACCATTAGGGTAATATATACTTTGCCTTGAGGACCCTTGCACAAAGCAATTTCTTCTTCACAAGAAGCCGCCAAGCCAGCCGAGCAAGCAGAGCATGGTTAAAAATTCTGAAGTTCCGGAACCTGAGACCTCCTTTGCACTTTGGCTGAATGATATTTCCCCATGCAAGCCAATGTGCTTTCTCTTCCCATTTCTTGATCCCCACCAGAAGTTTCTAACAAGTTGAGTAAGGTCATCACACACAGAGTACGGTAGTATAAAGATCTCCATAATATATGTGGGTAGTGCTTGCGCAACTGATTTGATCATTGCTTCCTTCCCCGCTTGCGATAACATGTCTCCCCACTGCAAGATGCGTTTGGTCAGGCTTTGTTGTAGATTTTTCAACCTGCAGAATTGCACGTACATCACGTTGGACTTGCGCCAGACACATTCCACTGAACTGGATGGAGCATCTTTGTGGGTTAATGAGCTGCCCTAGCACTCGCATAATTGCCAATTTTTTTGATATAGACTACATGTGCATGGTTGGTCTTGAAAAACAACAATGTGTCATCAGCAAGGCAGAAGGTGCAAAACTCCTGGTTCCCTAGTACAAATTTTGACTGGCTGAGTAGCATTGGTCTCCATTCCTTATTGCAGCAAGGCAGACAACCCGTCAGCAACAAACAGGAACAAAAAGGGAGAGAGGGCCACCTTGCTGAAGCCCACGCGTCGGTGCAAATGAATCTAAGAAACCTCGATCAATTCTGTAGCTCTTTGCCATGATATGTAATTAGTATGTCACACTCCTTGTAATATATGCTTCAGTTTTGAAAATGTATTTTCCATGAATGATGCTAAACTATATAACAAATGTTGTATTTTATAATTCATTTATATAATTAGGGATTTGTGAAATATAACTTAAAAGGTTATAATGAAGTAAAACAGTTTTGGGGAAAAAGCAATTAAAGATCGAATAAACAAATGCTGCAATTACTTATAACTTGGTTACAAGAAAAAAAACTCAATCCATATTTTGTTGGGTTGGATTTTTCGAATTTACCAGGCACCTCCTCGCCAAAAGTGCGCCACGGAGTTTCATCCTTGTCTTTGAGGGTGAAATATACACAAAAGATGACAATGTAATTGTTATTCGCATATTAAAATCTCTAGGATGGCTTCATCATCACATTATATAGATATAGAGTGGAATAACTGCTTGTCAGGTTAAGAAAAAGATGAGATATAAATTAATTGGCCAGAGCAAAATGAAAAGATAATTGGATTGTCATTGAACACATAAAACATTATCCTAGTACCTCTTGCTGATACTTTGGGTGAGTGGAACCTTAATATCAGTTTTCCCATCCACTTTTGTAATTTATATGAGCAAATAACAAATATTGACATGTCGCTCATGCCGCAAGTGGTACAGATGTCGTAAATCAGGAACTGCTGGCTCTGGAGGAAACAAGAATGTTTTCATAACAATCATGGCATGAATCGCCCGTAAAGTATTGACAACAGTTGTGCATAATGAAACTTGCTCTCGGCGCCAATCTGACTGCTTCGTGCTATCGGACATGGTAATGGTTGCTATAAGTAATAAAAGGTGACAAAATAGGTTCAGACTTTCACTAAAAATGTCACAAACAATTGTCGAGTTTATGTCGGCAAAACACTACTCAACTATGCACTATACTAAACTAAAACTGGCTAAGAACTGAGAAATACAAGACGTTTTCCTCCTTGAAACATGGTTCAACAACCGTTCTCCGAGGTTAGTTTACGCCGACTATTCTCATTCTCCGAGGTTAGTTTACACCGACAATTGTGCATGCTGAAACTTGCTCTCAGCGCCAATCTGACTGCTTCGTGCTATCGGACATGGTAATGGTAGCTATAAGTAATAAAAGATAACAAAATAGGTTCAAACATTTCAGTAAAAACGGCACAAAAAATTGTCGAGTTTGAGTCGGCAAAACACTACTCAACTATGCACTATACTAAACTCAAACTGGCTAAGAACTGAGAAATACAAGACGTTTTCATCCTTGAAACATGGTTCAACAACCGTTCTCCGAGGTTAGTTTACGCCGACTATTCTCTGTCCTGTCCATGGTTTCTAACTCATCGACTCCCCTATCAGCCAAGTGCTTATCAGTGCAACATGGCAGTGAGCTATGCGTCTTGATAAGGCTCCTTACTCATTTCAAGCTTATCCTTGTACTTTTAAAATGTTTGTAAGGTCGCTGAACTTCTTGAGGTTTGTTTTTAAACTCATGGAAGCTCTCTTTATCTTTTCAATAATTCTCTATATTTCTAGTTTTCTGGTTGATCTTTCTTTTACTCGGACTATAACGATCAAGAAGTCACCATTATATTTGAAATGTCCATAATTAAATTTGAAAGTTTGCTTCAATATTATGAAGGCTTACACTTTTAAAATTGTTGGATCCCTACCTGTAATATTTTAAAAGTTATTTTATACATTAAAAAATCCTTCTTACCAGCCTAGCCACTCGGAAAAGTGGTAATGCTGTTTTTCTTTAGGCAATGACCGGTGACTAGCCGGTGTCCTAGCCCATGATATATAGCTTCATCTGATCGACAACCATGTGCATTTCTCCTTTTGGCTACTATTAATTAGTATTATTTTGATTAGCTGAACCGAAATGTCGGCGCTGCAAAGATCTTCATCGATAACAAGTCTACTATCTATCTGAGGAAACAATCTAGTGTTGCACGATCGAAGCAAACACATTGATCTTCTGTACCACTTCATCTGCGACAACATCCAGAACGGAAGAGTGGTGGTCGAGTTAATCAGGTCCAATGAGCAGAAACTTGTTTGCTCGCTCATTAATCTCGTCAATCTCTACGAACCAAAAACGTTGATCTGCTTGGTTCATTAACTAATCAACAAGCACGAGCTAAAACGAGTTAAGCTGTCAAGCGCTTGTTATGCACGCGAGCTTCGAGCTTTTCATCCAACCCTACAAGGGATACAAGGAGGAGCACGAGTGCAAGGACCAGCATGCATATGAAGCGTAGAAGGATCATTGCATTGGTAATATAATATTGATCGATGGTATTATGCATGACAACGCTAGTGAAGTACTAGATTTGATAGCTCCATCTGTTGGATGGCCAAATTAATCACATCCTCATATTTGCAACACGATATTTTCTGTAGAAAAGGAAGCAAATAGACAGCTAAGGCACACACATCCATAGGTGTCCGCTATCTCTACACCATTGGTTGAGCAGCAAGATGAAAACGTTAAGTTGGTCCGTAAGTGTCAAATCTTGTCTCCACGCCATAGGTTGAGCACCAAGATGAAACGCTAGGTCAGTCCATAAGTGTTAAATCTTGTCTCCACGCCATAGGTTGAGCACCAAGATGAAAAAGCTAAGTTAGTCCATAAGTGTCCTCTTGTGTCTATGTCATTGGTTGAACACCAAGATGTAAACGCTAGGTACGTCCATTAGTGTCATCTTGTCTCTGCCATTGGGTGAGCACCAAGGTCAAACGCTAGGTTAGTCCACAAGTGTCCTCTTGTCTCTACGCCATTGGTTGTGCACCAAGATGGAAAAACTCTACATTAGTCCATAGGTGTCTTCTCAATGCTTACATAGAGCTTTTGCCATGTATTTTCAATGTCATTCTTCTTATTTTGCGGGAAAACTTTCAATCTATTCATCTTCAATTATGACAATACAACAAATATTAGAAATAAATAAAAAATCACTCATGATTCGTAGACCACCTAGCGAGGACTATAAGCACTGAAGCGAGCCAAAGGCGTGTCGGCATGAACACCCCTCCCTCGCTGGTGCCGGACAAAATTGTTGTGGTACATAGTGGGGAAGTCGTCGTGCTAAGGTCCCATAGGACCAGCGCACCAGAGCAGCAACCGCTGTCAATGAAGAGTAGCATAGATCGGAAGTATTCAACCTAAAGATACACGAACGTAGATGAACGGCAAGCAGATCCAAGCAAATCCACCAAAGACAAAATCCTCCCGAGACACACCTTCACACGACGATGAGGGCCGAAATCCACCACGCCCCCATGGCCTTATGGCCACCGGAGACAAGGCGAACCAATCGCGGGCACCAGTGGGAGGCAAAAGAACATAATCTTTTCTGAAAAGGAGGCAGCTGCGTGAAAAGGCCTGGCAGTGCCCGGTCGTCCATGTCATTCTTCTTAGAGTGAAGTGCATCATTGGTCCTCAAACTATTTCAGAGGTGTCACATAGGTCCTCGAACTATGAAAATCGTCATCCAGGTCCTCCAAATGCAATATGTGTGCTATTCTGGTCCTCAAACTATTTCAAATGTGTCACGTAGGTGCTTGAACTATTTCAGAGGTGTCACATATACACACACTTATTACACTTCAAGAATTTCTAAGGACCTAGATGACATTTTTCATAGTTTGAGAACCTACATAACACCTTTAAAATAGTTCAAGGACCTAGGATGCACTTCACTCTTCTTCTTAACCTATCGGTGTCGGTGCATACTTTTAGGAAAAATTGCTTACACTAAAGAAGATTAAACGAAAGGCATTGGTGTCATTTGAGACCAACGATACTACATATTTATGCCATCGCTCTGCTCGTGCTCGTGGATGACAACTGATCTCCTTGTGCTGTCTTCTTTGAGGCATATCTAGGTGCGAATGGATTTTGACAAGTATTTGGTATCTTAAAAAAATCGCCCATTCTTTACATTGACATCCTGCGTGCATCGATCGATGCAGGCTGGGGTAAATCCTCCTTTTCAAAAAGAGTGGAGACACGGATGTCTTATCAAGGAAGTCGTGAGCGCACAATTCATAGGATGTTTTTTCAGTTTTTCGCTGTGGAATGTCATACCTTTCTGATTTGGCTTTTTTGTGCAACTTGAAATATGTTATGCCTCTCCGTGTGAGCAAAGCCGGGCCACTGAAAAAGCACGGCTACAAAATTACTCTCCTGAACCCCTCATCGCATCCGGTTTACAGAAAACATAAGGGAAGATACAGACTCATGCGATGGTTTCCCAAAACAAACCGACTGCACTGAAATAAACGACTGGGAAACAATTTTATCACGGTGGGTTAGTAGTCCTGCAACTATAGGTTAGCCAATTCCACTGAAAGAACCGGCTAAGAAAGAACATATTTTTCGGGTCGTCTATAGGTCAGGTGCTTGAAAAAACAATTAGCATCAATCACTTTCTTTCTGCATCATCCGATTTGCATCCAACTGTTGAAAATATATCAAGTACAGTTCGTTGTCTTCTTCCCTTCCTAATTCCTTCTCACGCAGCCATCGGCCAACCCAGGCCTATCTGCCTGCCTCCGATACCTGTGGCCGGCGGCTATCGTCGCCTCACCACGGCGCCCTCCTTTCGACCTCCCACTACCGCCGTGCTGGCCGCCAGCCAGCCATCCCTCTAAGCCCCGCTGCACAACTATGGCGATCCCCTACACCAGTACATCCCCACCCCCTAAGATAGATAATGGGGTCATGGCTTCTCGTAAGATAGATAGTGAAGCTATTTCTTCTCCAGCGAGCTCAAAATGAACTAACAAAAAGTGATTGACACTTTAAAAAATTCCAGGCACCTCAGAAATGGCAAATCCGCATATTTTCACATTTTGCTACTTCGGCATCCAGTAGACGACACCACACACAGTTGGGATGGACCAAGGACCAAGATTACATTATACATACATACATACATACATTCATATATGGTAATAAGAATTTAGCAACTACAATTTACCCATTTACTGATGCATATCAAGATGACTAGCTAGCTGGAAGTTCTTCTAAGAATTAATCATCCCTTGATATCACTTTATGATGACGACGACGATGGTGCTGAAGTGTTGTTGTCGTCCTCGAAGTGGAGGTAGAGCGGGACGCCGGGGGTGGGCTGGACGACCTGCGTTTGGGGGAGCGCATCGGCAAGCAGGTCCTTGAAGGTCTGCGTGGTGCCCTGGGTGGAGATGACGGAGGTGAGGAGCCCCTTTGCGTCGCACTCGCCGTTGCTCATGGGCACTATGTACACGGCGCGGAGCAGCCGGGCGAGCTCAACGGCGTCCTCCTGGCCGGACACGAGGCAGGGCCGGTCCTGAGAATTCGGTGGCCCGAGGCGAAACTAAAAAGCAGGGCCCCTTAAGATGAACAGTGAAATAATGGCCCCGAAATAGACAAAGGTGTGCGTGGCTATCACAAGGTATTCTTAAAAATGCAAAGCCATGTTCCATGTTAGCCATGTACTATAACAATGGTCATTTGATGGCAGAAATTAAAAAGCTTCTGCAGCTTTGTGGGTTTGTTCTGCTGAAAATATGGTCATCAAATCAAAATAGTGTTACTCGTAGTCTAGCTAATGTAGAAAGAAGTAGAGATTGCATTGCTTGTTGGTTGCATTATGTTCCAGACAATGTCATAGAGCTTGTATTAGTTGACTGTAACACTATTTCTGAGGAATAAATACCCACTTTTTCCGCCAAAAAAAAAGACATGTGACTGCATGAATTGTCCTTAAAAGATTGCATTCAAAATGCAGAGTTGTACTGCACAGTATTCAGTTCTTGGGATGTGTTACTCCGAAGAGAAATTAAAATAGATGAACAAATTCATATGAGCGATGACAAAAATACCTTGTGATAGCCACGCACACCTTTGTCTATTTCCTCTGTAGGCCATTATTTCACTGTCCATCTTAAGGGGCCCCGCTTTTTAGTTTTACCCCGGGCCCCCGAATTCTCAGGACCAGCCCTGACGGTGGTGGAGGAGCGTAGATGGAGGGATGAGGTGACCGGAAGAGGCTGGCCATGGGCATGCGGAATAAGCCGGAATAAACATATGATAGAGATTTCGTCCGAAGTTTTCGTGGTGGGACCTACACGGGCTCGATCGTACAGCACCATCATGTACAAGGCAATGCATATGACATACGAAGCCTCCCCGAGTCAGCATAGCCAAGGACTCTTTAAGACACAATGAGACCACTGTAAAATCGACCGTGAATAGGCAACCCACTAGACGTCTAACCCCAATTTCATATCATACATCTGTCGGAAAAGATATCCTAAGAGCTACTTGAATTCCCACCTATGAAACTCCCGAAACATTCCGGTTATGCAATCAGGTGTTGGGGATACAGGGGAAGCATAATATCTCACCCAAACTAGCAAATCCTACATCCAGTTGTATCCATCCTTCAACACATAACCAAGAAACCTTCGGAAACCACCTACCTCAACCTTCAAAAAGCATCCGTTATACAAGTTATGGCGATACTCCCGAACTCCCGCCGCAGTACTGGGTGGCGTCGAGGTTATCTCACCAACGAACTGCATAAAAGAGATTTTCGATGTCAGCGAACATATCTCAAGTATTCCAGAATTGCAACAATAAAATTAAGATGACAACACCTCAGAGCTCAACTCCCCGGGACACTTCCACTAAACCCCTGACAGGAGGCGCCAAGACAGTATTCTCATCATAAGTCATCGAAATGATTCCAAGATACTCGCGTGATCCTAAATTTTTTTTGTGAAATTTGGGAAGAGAAGAGTCAAAACTCTACGTTAGGATGCCTTACCAGAGCGATGAGGAGACTGGGAAGTAAAAAGAATTCCTAAGCTCTCCGATATATAATTCCTAAATGACTCAACACATTTTTCTAGACACAACTCGGCTGCTAAAAACGATCAATCAGTGGGGGCTCCTAAGGTCGGGGAAGGCTCTGATTACCAACTTGTAACGCCCTCAATGCGGCTATAGCTCCCACGTGTCGAGGCACGACTTAGAGACATAACCGCATTGAAAGCAATGTCGCAAGTTAGGCAATCATCACAACATCCCATGTAATATATAGAATAAAAGGGGAGATACATAGTTGGCTTACACTCGCCACGTCACATCAAAGTACATAAATAACATACATCATCCAAACACTCATGGCCCGACTACGGCGCCAAAATAAAAGACAACCTAACAAGCGACAAAGGTCCCGATCACCCCAACTGGGCACCACTACTGATCATTAGGAAAAGACACATAGTAACGCTGAGAATCCTCGTCGTACTCCCACTTGAGCTCAAGCGCGCCATCTGGAGCTATATCATCTGTCCCTGCATCTGATGTAATAGTAATCTGTGAGCCACAGAGACTCAGCAATCTCGCACCCTCGCGATCAAGACTATTTAAGCTTAATAGGTAGGAAGGGGTAAATATATGTGGAGCTGCAGCAAGTGACTAGCATATATGGTGGCTAACCTATTCGCAAAAGAGAGCGAGAAGAGGAGGCAAAGCGCGAGCGAGAAACTAGAGAGCAACCTGCGCAAACATAACTCCAACACCGTGTCCACTTCCCGGACTCCGCCGAGAAGAGGCCATCACGGTAACACACTCAGTTGATTCATTTTAATTAATTAAGGTTCAAGTTATCTACAACCGTACATTAACAAATTCCCATCTGCCCATAACCGCGGGCACGTCTTTCGAAAGTTCAATCCCTGTAGGGGGGTCCCAACTTAGCCCATAACAAGCTCTCACGGTCAACGAAGGAATAGACCTCCACCCGAGACATTCCGATCAGACTCGGTATCCTGGTACAACAAGACATTTCGACAGGTTAAAACAAGACCAGCAACACCGCCCGAATGTGCCGACAACTCCCGATAGGAGCTGCACATATCTCTTTCTCAGGGCACACTCAGATGAACACTACGTACAACTAAAACCAACCCTCGAGTTGCCCCGAGGTGGCGCTGCAAGTGGCTCTGTTTGGACCAACACTCAGAGGAGCACTGGCCCGGGGGGGGGGGGGGGTTTAAATAAGATGACCCTCGGGCTCCGGAAACCCAAGGGAAAAGAGGCTAGGTGGCAAATGGTAAAACCAATGTTGGGCATTGCTGGAAAAGCTTTAATCAAGGCGAACTATCAAGGGGTTCCCATTATAGCCCAACCGCGTAAGGGACGCAAAATCCGGAAACATAACACCGATATGACGGAAACTAGGGCGGCGAGAGTGGAACAAAACACTAGGCGAGAGGCCGAGCCTTCCACCCTTTACCAAGTATATAGATGCATTTAAGATAACATGGCAATATAATGATATCCCAACAAGTAAATAAATGTCCCAACAAGGAACGGCTCCAATCTTCACCTGCAACTAACAACGCTATAAGAGGCGCTGAGCAAAGCGGTAACATAGCCAATCAACGGTTTGCTAGGACAATGGTGGGTTAGAGGTTTGACATGGCAATTGGGAGGCTGACAAGCAAGTGGTAGGCATCGTAGCATTGGCATAGCAAAAGAGCGAGCAAACTAGCATAGCAAAGATAGTAGTGATTTCGAGGGTATGATCATCTTGCCTGCAAAGTTGTCAGAGTTGACTGCCTCCTCGAAAGCAAACTCAACGGGCTCCTCGTTAGAGAACTCGTCTCCCGGCTCTACCCAAACAAGACAAACAAGCAACAAGGATACAATCAACCACGTGCATAACCAAACAACATGATGCAAGGATGATATGCTATGCGGGATGCAATGCGGGATACATATGCAAGATATGACAGGAAATGCATGAACCTGGCCTCAACTTGGAAAACCAAGTGTGCCACTGGAAAGATGGGATGAAATCGCTTGAAAACGATATAAAGAACGCTGGAATCGGAGTTACGGTTTGGAAATGGCAAGCGTTTTAAGAATGGCACCGGTCTGCGATTTACAGCAAGTAGGCATCTAAATGCAATGAGATGAACATGCTACAGCAATCAAACATGGCATCAAAATACATGGCAGGGAAGCATTCAAGATGCTTAACAAAACACTAGCACTGAGCCACGGCCAATTCATCCATTATGAGGTTCAAACAAGCATGGCAAGAACGCAAATGCAAAACAGATTTCAGACTTAGTGAAATTAACACTTGTCTGAAATTTCAGATCATGAAGCCCTCTTCGGAGCAGCAAAACAACATGCTACAGGACCTGAACATGACAAAGAAAGGCATGGCATGGCGATACTCAACAAGCTTAACAAAAGTCCCAAAGTGACCTGGGGCCAAAAGGGATCACAAAATATACTAACACGCACACGAACATAGCTAAAACACAATCAGTTTTTAGACTTAGTGAAAACTGAGACATGCTGAAATATAACTCACGAAGGCATGTAAACGAGCTCGATGCACTCACTACGGTGCAAGTCATGGCAAGGCAAGCATACATCCAATAATAAGGCACAAAATGATAGCTAGACATGGCAAGAACAATGGCATAGCATGCACGGATCAACTACAACAACACCGGCAAAATCGCAAACAAGTTGACGATATGCCCAGATTTACCACGAAGCAAAAGTAGAGATCGATTGACTCAAGCTAGGGTACTCCACATATGCAAAAAAAAGACATGTATGGACAGAGCGTAACAAGATTAACAAAACTCCTTTACTGATCATCCTCAAAAGAGGCACGGATCACTAGGAAACAGCAAGAACATATGGCATCATGAACTAAATAATCCCAGACTTTGTGAAGTCCACTAAGTCCCTGAAAAACAGATTTACCGGGTGCCTCACTTTGCAAGCTTGCACAAGTCACCACACAAATCCTAAAAATGCATGGGTTGCACCTCTGGAAAGATAAAAAGATGCTTAACAAAATATATGAAGGACTCACAGGCATATCATGCACACAATAATCATGGCAAAAATGACAAAAGTCTAAGATGAACTAACAGATCTGACAATTAACTCATGAAGCCTCCTTCTAACAGCATTTCGGGCATCAAGATGAGCTCAAATGAAAATGATGCAATGGAATGAAATGATGTACTCGTCGAGACGAACATTTTGATATAATATATGTGCCAAACGGAGCTACGGATGCGGAGATATGGCAGGTCAAAATATGCTCGAAAATTAGTGTACGGGAGAGAAAAGTCAACCGAGGAGATGATTCCAGATCTGAGATCCGAGATGCACGCGGAACGAGGTCGGCCAGAAAACCCTGTAGCTCGCCGGAGATCGTCGCCGGTGGCCGGATCCGAGGCGGGAGCGGCCGGGAGGAGGCCGGAGCGGCGGCGTGGAGGCGCGGGCGGCGGCATGGAGGCGCGGGCGGCGGCGGCGGCTGAGGACGGCGGCGGCGGCTGAGGACGGCGGCGGCGGCTGAGGACGGCGGCGGCGGCTGAGGACGGCGGCGGCGGATGGCGAGGTCCAGCGGCCGGACTTGAGGGTGACGGCGGCGGCTCGCGGGCGAGAGGAGGCGGACGACCCTGGGCGGCGGCGGGTGGCGATGGGCTCGCGGGGGCCCCTCCTGGGCCTCCCGGGCCGGCGGCGGCGGGGAGCTGGGGTGCCACGTGGCAGGACCCGGTTAGACGAAGGCGGCGGCGGACGCTGTCCGGTCGGGGCGGACGTGTCCGTCGGTGGCGGGGATCTTTTTTAGGGTTTCGGAGGTAGGGGAAGATTCGAAAAACGGGGGGTGTTTAAATAGGCATAGGGGGAGCTAGGAGAGTCCAAATGAGGTGCGGTTTTCGGCCACGCGATCGTGATCGAACGCTCTAGATGATGGAGTAGAGTTTGGTGGGTTTTGGTCCAAATTGGAGGGGTGTTGGGCTGCAACACACACGAGGCCTTTTCGGTCCCTCGGTTAACCGTTGGAGTATCAAACGAAGTCCAAATGATACGAAACTTGACAGGCGGTCTACCGGTAGTAAACCAAGGCCGCTTGGCAAGTCTCGGTCCAATCCGGAAATGTTTAATCCTCACACACGAAAGAAAGGTAGAATTGACCACCGGAGGAGAACGAAGCGCCGGAATGCAAAACGGACAACGGGGAAAATGCTCGAATGCATGGGATGAACATGTATGTAAATGCAATGCACATAATGACATGATATGAGATGCATGAAAAACGAAAACAACACACGGAGACAAATACCCGAACCCGAGAAATAAATATAACTTAACGCTGGAAATGGCAAGAGTTAGAGTACAAATTGGGAAAGTTATATCCGGGGTGTTACAGCAAGGGTCTCTCCTTTTGTAAACATAGCCGAAGAGAGACTTTTTTATCCGCATAGCCAGTGTTAACCGAGCTGGACCACTCAATAGTTACGCTACTTATCAAGTCTTTTCTTTAGTTGTTGCCATGCGACTCACCAAACATCGTGTTGTCTTGGCGGCGATCGCAAAATGCTACCTTTGACAAAAAGTTGTATCAATGGCCCTAGCAATTATACTGGGGCATCCATATTATGGCGAAAGCCATTATAAGAAGGCTAAATCAACTATATGACAAATAGTTGTAGTTATATGCAGTCATAGCTTCACTTCCTTTATATTCTTGCGTAGAACACGACATGTTTCAATGGGGCTCCTTTAAAACCATGTGAACCTTGTTGATCCGTCTCATTGGTTAGAGCTCACCATCAGCATTGCGTCTCGGTTCCGTCATGGGACCTATAGGATATGTCTGATTGGATGAGTTTGTGTCGATAAAACGACTATTGTAGATTTGTCATTACTTTTGCTAGGGGTGGTAGATGGTTACCATTCGCCTTCCTTCTTAACGACCCCTTAGCGCTTGGACTTGATGGAAATATCCTATCTGATTTTCTCATGCTGTTTCGTTTGATGGTTAGAAACTAAAAATTGATATTTTCTTGATTGAACTTGCTTGTGCGGGTTTCTTTTACTACCGCTGACTTTATACTGATGTTTCATTCCTGGAGATCGTTCGCGTGGTTTTGCTTGCTGACCACGAACTTCTTGCTGAACTGTCACATGTTTGCTTTGGGGATTCAACTTGAGAACTTGGACAGTAGCCATCCACGTTTGTGGAAACTAGAACCCTCGCAGGTATTGTATTCTGAACCTTGTTTAGGCCTCGCTGGGTGGCAAGAAGCTCCACACTAAAACAAGTTGTGTTGAAACAGATAGTCCTCTCTACTATTTTCCCTATAATTTCACCCGGCTAAGCGAGATGAGACACAACACCGATTATTGACCTTCACTGGAGATAAGGTTCAATTCGATCCCCACGATCCTCAATGCCACCACCTAACATGTGTTTTGGTGCAATATGTGTAGGTCACTTAGCTATGAGACATATCACCATAGCCATTCCTTGCAACAGTTGACCAGTCTTCAACTTGTAAATCATCCTTCATGATATTTATGAAGTGTCTGGAGAACCTCTCACGAATCTCCATCCTGGGTAGGGGCCTTGTGTTTGTTTGGCTCACATGGTAGCAACAAATAGCTCTGAGCACCGATAGTGGCGGGCTATATTGACATGCAGCCTGGCATAGAGAACAAGTGACGACCATTGAAGCGCAGCAAAGAGAGGAGGAGAACCATGTCCCATCGGGCATGCCAATTTATTTCACGAAAAAGAAACTTCCCCCGATGTAGGGGTATTTTCTAATGACGTAACAATAAATAAAATGCAGGCGTGCCCGTATACATTTGTATACAAAATAAATAAGAGAATTAACACATAGGAAAACAATGCTTTATTAGTTCTCTTCAGAACTATAAAGTGCGCTTTCCCACATGATAACATATACTGCGCCACGGATAAGTAATCTGACTAATCTCCAAGACTAGGGAGTTTCTGGTTCCCAGAGCGTCGTAAGACAATCCAGTTAATTAAATCTACAGATAAATCCACACCTCTGATTAAGTTGCGCTTATAGTCGTCTTGAACCTGAAATATTCTGATGGTATGTTGAAAATTAAAAGTGGCATGTAATGATATCCCAAAAACGTTGTCGGTCTTTGGTCTGAAACACCAGCCTTCTCGGCACCAGGTTCATAGTAAAGCCTTGGAAAAAAAATTCAGCTTCGTCGGTCACGAACAAGGTGCGTCCAGCCTAGTCAATCAGGACAAAAGGGTTCCAGCCCCATTGGTCGTGGAAGGAGGCAATGTCTCCTAGCCTCATCTGTCAAGGAGATAATGTGTCCAGCCTTGTCGGTCAGGACTTACGACACTAGTAGAATGATGGGTTTCGTAGTAATTTCAAAAAAATTCCTACGCACACTCAAGATCATGGTGATGTATAGCAACGAGAGGGGAGAGTGTTGTCTACGTACCCACGCAGACCGACTGCGGAAGCGATGACGCAACGTAGAGGAAATAGTCGTACGTCTTCCCGATCCGACCGATCCAAGCACCGTTACTCCGGCACCTCCGAGGTCTTAGCACACGTACAGCTCGATGACGATCCCCGGGCTCCGATCCAGCAAAGCTTCGGGGAGGAGTTCCGTCAGCACGACGGCGTGGTGACGATCTTGATGTTCTACCGACGCAGGGCTTCGCCTAAGCACTACAACGATATGATCGAGGTGGAATATAGTGGCAGGGGGCACCGCACACGGCTAAGGAACGATCTCAATGATCAACTTGTGTGTCTAGAGGTGCCCCCTGCCCCCGTATATAAAGGAGCCAAGGGGGAGGGGGCGGTCGGCCAGGAGGAGGGCGCAGGAGGAGTCCTACTCCTACCGGGAGTAGGACTCCCCCCCCCCCCCAATCCTAGTTGGAATAGGATTCCCCTGAGGGGAAAGAGAGAGAGAGGGGGCCGGCCACCTCTCCTTGTCCTAATAGGACTAGGGGAGGGGGGAGGCGCGCAGCCCACCTTGGGCTGCCCCTTTCACCTTTCCACTAAAGCCCACTAAGGCCCATATGGTTCCCGGGGGGTTCCGGTAACCTCCCGGTACTTCGGTAAAATCCCGATTTCACCCGGAACACTTCCGATATTCAAACATAGGCTTCCAATATATCAATCTTTATGTCTCGACCATTTCGAGACTCCTAGTCATGTCCGTGATCACATCCGGGACTCCGAACTAACTTCGGTACATCAAAATGCATAAACTCATAATAACTGTCATCGTAACGTTAAGCGTGCGGACCCTACGGTTCGAGAACAATGTAGACATGACTGAGACACATCTCCGGTCAATAACCAATAGTGGGACCTGGATGCCCATATTGGCTCCTACATATTCTACGAAGATCTTTATCGGTCAGACCGCATAACAACATACGTTGTTCCCTTTGTCATCGGTATGTTACTTGCCCGAGATTCGATCGTCGGTATTCAATACCTAGTTCCATCTCGTTACTGGCAAGTCTCTTTACTCGTTCCGTAATACATCATCTCGCAACTAACTCATTGGTTGCAATGCTTGCAAGGCTTATGTGATGTGCATTACCGAGAGGGCCCAGAGATACCTCTCCGACAATCGGAGTGACAAATCCTAATCTCGAAATACGCCAACCCAACATCTACCTTTGGAGACACCTGTAGAGCTCCTTTATAATCACCCATTTACGTTGTGAAGTTTGGTAGCACACAAAGTATTCCTCCGGCAAACGGGAGTTACATAATCTCATAGTCATAGGAACATGTATAAGTCATGAAGAAAGCAATAGCAACATACTAAACGATCGGGTGCTAAGCTAATGGAATGGGTCATGTCAATCAGATCATTCACCTAATGATGTGATCCCGTTAATCAAATAACAACTCTTTGTTCATGGTTAGGAAACATAACCATCTTTGATTAACGAGCTAGTCAAGTAGAGGCATACTAGTGACACTAACTTTGTCTATGTATTCACACACATGTATTATGTTTCCGGTTAATACAATTCTAGCATGAATAATAAACATTTATCATGATATAAGGAAATAAATAATAACTTTATTATTGCCTCTAGGGCATATTTCCTTCATAGAAAACAAGGCTTTGGTCATAGCTCAATATACACATTAGTCCCGATTGCATTATGGACCGGGACTAATGTGAGCATTAGTCCCGGTTCGAGCGGCTAAAGGCATTAGTCCTGGTTCAAATAAGACCTTTAGTCCCGGTTTGAGACACGAACAGGGTCTAAAGGGTGCGATGCCCTTTAGTCTCGGTTCGTGTCTCAAACCGGGACTAAAAGGGGTTCGTGTCTCAAACTCTACCACCCCCTCCCCTCCCTGTGTATCACCATTTCGGTTTTGAAAAAAAAAAAGAAAAGAAAATGATAAAAACTTCAAAAAAAATCCTTCGAAATGTAGTCATATTACTACATCTACTAGTTAGGAAAATTTAAAAACTTAAATTTGGACATGTTTTGCAAAAAGGTGTTATGAAAAAGTAAAACGGCTATAATTTTTGCATACGATGTCGGAAAAAACGTATAAGATATCAGAATGTTCAGCATGAAAATCCGCGCATGGTCGTGCAGTCTCTTGAGATCCCCTATTATGCCATCCAGCGGTTCCGGCGGTAGGCTCGCCCGCGACATGGTACATCGCCGCACCTTTGACCTGTACATGGTCTGCAAAATCGGTTGGCTGGCTGGTAGAATCTTTGGCAGCAACAGACCTTTCTTCGGTGGTCTCTTCCTCTCCTTTTTCTTTGGGTGACCTTCCAGACCCTTCCTTAACCCCGCCACCAGTGTTGTCAGACTAAGCACTGTACGACCCTCGGCTAGTCGACACTGCGTTGAGGCGGCATCTCGAAGTGAGTCCTATGAGGATTGCATCAAGAGAGACTTCTTGCAATCAACCCTAGCATCAGTCACTTTCATTCTGCACCATCTGATTTGCATCCAACCGCTCAAAATAGATCAAGTGTTGTTCATCTTCTTCCTCCTTTGCTTATTCCTTCTCATGCAGCTCCGGTCAACCTAGGCCTCTCCGCCTCCCTCTGCCCCCGGGCAGGTGGCTGTCACTAACTCACTGCCCCGCCCTTCTCTCGCCCTCCCCCACACCGTGCTGGCAGCTGCTCTAGTAGTCCCTCTAAGCCCCGCCGCACAACTCCGGCTATCCCCTGCACCCATGCATCTCCCACCCCTTAGATAGATAATGGAGCCATGGCTTCCCCCTGAGATAATTGGGCCATGGATTCCCATAAGATAGATAGTGAGGCTATTTCTTCTCCGGCGAGCTCAGGATGAACTAAGAAAAAGTGATTGATGCTTTAAAAAATTTCAGCCATATGAGAAATAGCAAATCCGCATATTTCCACATTTTACTACTCAGACAGTTGGGATGGACCAAGGCCCAAGATTACATTATACTCCCTCCGGTCCTTTTTACTCTGCATATTAGGTTTGTCCGAAATCAATCTCATTCAACTTTGACCAAGTTTATATAAAAAATTATATACATTCACATAACAACACCAATATCATTAGATTCATCTTGGAATATATTTTCATGTTATATTTATTAGATATTATAGATGTTAATAATTTCTAATATAAATTTGGTCAAACTTAATAAAGTTTGATTTTTGATAAATCTAATGTGCAGAGTAAAAAGGACCGGAGGGAGTACTCCCTTCGTTTCTAAATATAAGTCTTTTTAAAGATTTCAGTATAGACTATGTATGGAATAAAATGAGTGAATCTACACTCTAAACTATCTCTATATACATTCATATGTAGTCTATACTGAAATATGTAAAAAGACGTACATTTAGAAACGGAGGGAGTACATAAATACATACATACATGCATGCATACATACATACATACATACATACATACATACATAGATACGTACGTATATGGTAATAAGAATTTACCAACTATGATTTACTAATAAATATCAAGGTGACTAGCTAGATGGAAGTTCTTCTAAGAATTAATCATCCCTTGATATCACTTTATGATGACCACGACGATGGTGCTGAAGTGTTGTTGTCGTCCTGGAAGTGGAGGTAGAGCGGGACGCTGGGGGTGGGCTGGACGACCTGCGTTTGGGGGAGCGCGTCGGCAAGCAGGTCCTTGAAGGTTTGCGTGGTGCCCTGGGTGGAGATGACGGCGGTGAGGAGCCCCTTTGCGTCGCACTCGCCGTTGCTCATGGGCACTATGTACGCGGCGCGGAGCAGCCGGGCGAGCTCAACGGCGTCCTCCTGGCCGGACACGAGGGTGAAGGTGGCCAGGAGTTGCTGCTTGACGACGGGCGTGATGACCACGTCGGCGTGCAGCCCGCGGTCGCGCAGGAAGCCGGCGTTGTACATGCAGTGCGGCTCATAGTAGATGTTGTGTTTGCGCTGTCCCTTTCCGGTGGTGGTGACCATGTAGCTGTTCTCCGGGCGCTGCCACGGCGGCCCGTTTACGGGGCCGGGGGTGGCCAGCACCGTGGCTTCGGAGTCGGTGGTGGCACCGACGACCGTGGTGGACTGGCCCGGCTCCAGGTAGATGACGTCGTTGAAGGGGAGGGCGGCGAGGATGGGGCGCGCGTTCGGCGTGGCAACGACGGGGAGGTCGGGGGAGATGGCGGCGAGGCGGGTGAGCGTGCGGACGTGGCAGTGGTCATCGAGACTGGAGGTGATGAGGAGCAGGTCGACGACGGCGAGGTCCTCCTGGAGGTCCTGGAGGCCGTCTTTGGGGAGCGTCTTCTTGGCGCCGTCGAAGAGCCAGGGCATGCCGAAGTCGAGGTTGCCGACGAGGAGCGGGTCGACGAGGACGCGGAAGCGGCCGCCGTCCAGCTCCCACAGCCACCCGTTGAACTCTAGGTACGTCAGTTTCACCGTCGTGGCGGTTTTGGTGGTGGTGTTGGTGTTGGTGGAGGAGGACTCGCTGTTGATGCTGCTGCTGCTGCTTCTAATTCTCGTGGTGGCGCGGCGGATTGGTGGCACCCGGTGAGGTGACGGTGGTGGAGGAGCGTAGATGGAGGGATGAGGTGACCGGAAGAGGCCGGCCATGGGCATGGCTGTTCTCTCCATCGGCATTCGTCGTCTCGTCTACTCCAAACAAAGAGAAGAGCTAGCTTTTTATGGATTTTGTTTTTTTATTACTAATTAAGGTAACATGCACGTGTTTCCTTTAGTATTTTTGATGGTTCCTTTGGTGTTTGTATCCATCTGTGCGCGCCTGGGAATACAAACACGTCCAACTCACGCACACTGTAGAATGGAAGGAATCAGAAGGGGCAGCTGGACCATCAACTTCGCACTACAGAAACTGAAATGAAAGCCCTTGGATCTTCTGTCGCGTCCACCCAAGAGCAGCACAATCACAAGGACAAGAGCTAGTATCACGATTAGTCAACGAACAAGCAAAGGAACGGTATCGTCGTCACATTTACATGTATGTGACTGCATCCTGTTAGCTGGAATCTTCACGTTCGTAGACGGATCTATCAGCTCAGACACTGACCCTCGTTTTATTTATTTTATTTATTATACTAGCAAAAAAACAATGGATTATTAATAGGGAAATTATTCAACCCACCTGACCGATAACAATACCTGCGTCCGACGGTTCCATGACTGTCGGATGGATTTTAATCAGATGACTCAGAAGCAACGTATTATTACCTAGACTAATTTTCACAACTCAACCGTTGCTGCAATCTCCTCACCACTACATGTGTTATGGGATCTGGATCTGGATCCTCTCGAGCTCCCTGTCAAACCAATGGATTATTAATAGGGAAATAATTCAACCCACCTAACCCATAACAATACCTGCGTCCGCCGGCTCCATGACCGTCGGATCGATTTTAATCAATGTTTTAAATAGCGGGCTATGGTATATAGCGGCAGCCTTTAAAAACAGATATAGCGGGGCTATAACAAGGCTATAGCAGCAAATTATACATGAAATCAAATAACGGCAACATGCTCAAACCGCTATAACGGGGCTATAGCCGGCTATTTAAAACTATGATTTTAATCAGATGACTCAGAAGCAACGTGTTATTACCTAGACTAGCTTTCACAACTCAGCCGTTGCTACAATCCCCTCACCCCAACAAATGATCTGGATCTGGATCCTCTCGAGCTCCCTGTCAAACCGACGACTCCATGCGCTGCTTGCCGTCGGAAGCACACGGACGAGACCGCCGACAAGCACGGCGATGAGGCCGCCTCTTCCCATCTCCCCGTGTCTGTTGCAACCAGTGGCCATGGCTGCACGAGCACGCATGTCCGTTGCAACCAGTGTTCGGTCCGACTTGCACTCCGACTCGATCCATGCATGCATGCACGCCTTCTATAAGTGTTGGGCAAGCCAAGCCAAGGCAGCCCAATCAACAACTCCGACATCTACTCAGCCGTACGTACACCGATCGGCGGAAGGAAAAAACAAGCTCGATCGATCGGAGAGGTGGACGGATCAGCCAAAACAACCCATGGAAGCGACGGTCGGAGAGGCGGAGGCCACGACGGGTCGTCTCGAACCGGGCAAGTCATCAACGCCCCACCTCATAGATCACCAAGCCGACATCGTCCCCGACTTCCTCTACTTTTTATTCGACGACGAGGACCACACACAGACATATCCTTGTGCTAACGCCGAGGCAGCTGGAAGAGAACTACTTGGTCAGGCTAGCGATGGATGCTGAGTATGATGGTGACGATGAGGCTTGTGGTATTTGTGATGACCAGGAGGACGAGGAGGATGATCAGGATATGGCGACGCGTTAGAGATGGGTGCTTTATCGATTCTGGACAGTGTTTTAAACAGCTGGCTATGGCAAATAGCGGCGGCCCTTCAAATCAGTTATAGCAAGGCTATAGCCTAGCTATAGGTTTTGAGCAGGTGTCATTATGTGGAATAGCTGTTTAAAACTATGATTCTGGGCAATTATGGAAGATCCCTTTCGTTCTCCTGTGTCAATCGCTTAGAGATGTAATCGATTAGGATTGTTGTGTTGTGTGAGTATTTCGGTTTGTATTAATCAACGGTCTAAATTTGTTTGCATATATAATTGTCAAAATCTAGTCACTACACAAACTTCACGGTATATATTCCATATGTTCAGATAGAGTCACACAATTTATTGTACTCGAGGATTCAGCAAGATATGACAGAATTGGGCTAAGCTGACGAGCCCCAGGCTGCCGCGGCCTCGGCTTGGAGCGCCTCATGGAGCTCCTGGGCTACAGCGACTAGGAAACAGTCACCGCCGTGTCCCGCGAGCAGCGACACTGACACCGGGACGCCGTTACGGGTGCCCAGCGGGATGCTGATCTGGCAGAACCCCGACAGGCCGGCGATGGACAGCAGCGAGAAGGCCCTCGCCCGGAAGTCCTCCAGCAGTGCCGCGTCCAGGCATAGCTTCGGTGGGGCGCCGGGGACTGTAGGGATCGCCAGGATTCCATCGTCCTACAGTATGCAAATTCATTAAAACGGAGCAAAAGTGTATATATATAGGGATTATGAACAGTGTATGAGTTTACCTTTAGAAGAGTGGCTAACGCAGATTTGAATTCAGTCCTGACGGCATGAAGATCATCCATGGCAGATTCATCCTCCGATGCGATGGCCTCCTGCACCCGCTCTCGGATGCCAGGGCCGAGGTTTGGCTTCACCATGTTCACCCACTCCGCGTGGTTTGCTTTGAATTCAGACCTGAAAACATACGGTACATTTGATCTCATTCGTGTGCAAAAGTACAATTTATAGTGAACTGCTGGCATTTCCTTTACTAAGATGATTGAGTTCATCTGACGGTGGAGTCATGGTAATGGCACAATTTTATGATATCACGTGTGATTAAGAAGGTATGTTGTGATTGCACACCTTTGAAGGACTCGCATGACACGTGAGATGGCAGACAGAGGCGGCACACACGACGATGATGCTTCCACCGCAGACAAGTCGGTCATGAACTTGCCGATGCTCGGAACATTGCTGGAGACAAAATCACCAAGGTTTCCATTGTCCACCACTGCATCACCTGCCAAACACACCTCACAAGTTTCAGACACTTGTATATGTAAGTTGAGATGCCCTGCTCTGCTCTGCTCTGCCCTGCATCAAGTTCCAGAAAACCTATACTCTGCATTACCCTCCTCTGCTCCACTCTCCTATACTTACTGCCAAATATCTTGGCCGCTGAAGCGTTGAGGATCTCGTAGGTGTGGTCGTCCACAGAGCCCAAGATCTTGAAACAGTCTGCAGGAATGATGACACGGCTCGGTCGTCGTCGTATCTCGGCATCGACGTCGGTGGCAGCTGGCATCGGGGGCAGCATCACGTCGGTGACACGAAACAGCGTAGGAAGATCTCTAGCAAACCACCCTATAAGCATAATTACACTCGGATGTTCAGACACTTATACAACTGAATGAACAGATGGATAATGTGTCTGCTGAACACGGCTAGACTGAATTTACCGACAGTGTCGAACATCTGCGCCATGGGGACGACGTTCTCGGCGGAGACCACTCCGTGGGAGGGGCGGAGGCCGAAGATGCCGCAGTAGGCGGCGGGCACCCTGACGCTGCCGCCGGTGTCGGTGCCGAGGGCGAAGTCGGCGAGGCTGGCGGCGACGGCGACGGCGGAGCCGCTGGAGGAGCCGCCGGGGACGCGGCCAGGGGCGCAGGGGTTGGCGGGGGTGCCGTAGTGCGCGTTCTCGCCGTTGATGCTGTAGGCCATCTCGTCCATCACCGTCTTGCCCACGCCTGTGGCGCCGGCGGCGAGCGCGGCCAGAACGGCGGGGGCGGTTGCGGCGGCCGGCGCGTGCGTCCGGGCCCAGTCCGGGGTGCCGAAGCCGGTGACGCGGCCGGCGACGTCGAAGCTGCCATGAATCGACTAGTCAGTCAGTCAGATTGCTGAACATCGATGTGATCGAGGGAGGGAGAGAGGGAGCGAGGTCGCAGTACATGTCCTTGATAGCGAAGGTGAGGCCGTGCAGGGGTAGCTGCTGCTGCTGGTGGTCAGAGGAAGGAGGCGGCGGCAGGATGAATTTCTCCATGAAGGCGCCGTGGTCGTCGCCGTTGGCCTCCTCCATGGCTCTGCCGTCCTCCATGGCTGCTGTGCCTACGCTATGGATAACAGAAGGATGCCAAGGATATGGTCGACAGTTGACACGTCAATAATTCGGTTAGGCCATCTCTAATACAAGGAGTTAGAAAATGTGGGGACCTAATCATTTAAATTGTGCGTAAACATCTCATTTAAAACTTTTTTTACGAATACACCTTAAAGCGTATCATTGCATTAATAAAGGGAAGAAATTACAGGGTAGCGTCCTAGCCACGTACACAAATTGATGTGGCCGAGACCTTTGTGGAGCGGAAAACAAAGGGGATGCTCAGTTCCAACAATGGTAATTCAAGTTACAGGGATTAACTAATACAGTCCTTTAACTCCAGCAGCAACCCAAGAGTGAGCCTCTTCCTTGATCGCGCCTATAAGTGTCGAGGAAGAGGGCATGATCTTGTGAAGATTACGACATTGTGGTGCCGCCCAAGTGACTAGGCAGTTAGGACGGCAATGGTTGCCAGGCCACACCGTAGAGGTGTCGGAGTAGTGTCCAATATCGTGGACATCCAGTCAAAGAAGCTCAAGAATCCATCTGCGCGGGCGCGGGAGAACCGTACGACAACACTAAGAGAGAAGTTAATGCCAAGTAACACGAGCGAAGACACAACCTACCAGGATGTAGATCGGCGTCTCAGGCTTCCGGGAGCAGACGAAGGAAGTTGGCTCGTGGGGCAGTCTGCGGCGGCTAAGTGATAAGCGGAACATCTGTTCTGGGAGTACAAGCCGATGAAGAATTTGACCGAAAGGGGGCCTGGGTCTTCCAAACTAGGAGCCAGTGCTCGGTCGAGGTAAAACCCAAGAAATGCGCATTGTGGCACGGGGTCGCCAAGTAGACGTCGTTGTGAGTCCATCGCCATTGAATCGGGTCTGGCTGCGGTGTGAGCACCACCTATTGTAGTTGGCGCCAAATGTCAACATATTCGGTAGTGACGGTCGACCCAAGTAATCCCAAGATGTCAAGAATCCAGGCGCGGTCATGAAGAGCATGGGCAACCATGTGGGAGCGCCTCCTCCTACTTGACGCAATGGGTGTGAGGTCAATGATGGAACTGCCCTCGAGCCATGGGTCGACCAAAAAACGGCTAGAAATGTCGTTGCCAATGGTCTTGTTGTCAATGCCTGGAAAAACTATAGAACCACGGAGTCGGGCGGAGGCTGAAGATTAGGCCAAGGTCATGAATTTAATTGCCTTGATGGTACCTACTGATAAAGTTGTTTTTAGAACGGGATATTTGAGGTGGCCGAGGTTATGTCAAAGTTTGTCCACAATAAAAAAATCATGGTGCTTCAGCTTCTCTCTGATTCCATGTCTTATCACTCAGTGAAGCATATGAGAGCAAATTGCTTATATGATTTTAGAATATGGTCGTGGGTGATTGGTCCCGTGATGATAGTGCTCGAATGTCGCTCCCTTTTTTAAAGGCGTTGTTGTTGAAGAACCTCGTTGTCCTTGTGATGACATGAGATGGTTGGTACCAATATTACCATAGTGTTAGTTTTGTGAATCATAGATCTGATTGTTTTGGTTTTCTTTTTCTTTTTTCCTTCCTTAGCAATAGCTTTCGTCTTTTTTGACTTTGTTATTTGTTGGGATGTTTGCTTATGTGTGTTGTTGTAGACTGTGTGAATTCTAATTATGAGAGGCTAGATGTATGTTATTGTCTTTGTATCACTTGATGCTTTATTTAGGTGTCAATAAAATTCAACCATGTCGAATAGAACATCTGCCAGTACTAGTAGAGCAATGCCATTGCTTGAATTCACTGAGCTAGTTTGAGTTGCATGTGCCTAGTATGAGATCATCTTTGATTGACTTCCCAGATCGATAGTCTCAGTATCCTCATTACTCAATGCAGCTAGCTCCAGCTCTAGCTAGCACAAAAGTTGGTCAGATTGCTTACGACTCCCTCCAGTATATAAAAATGATGTCAAGCATTTGAAAAAGTGTTAAACAAGTATTTGAAAAATGTTAATTTAGCATTTGGAAATTTTTAAATGCGTACAGAAAAATGTTGACCATGTATTAAAAAAATGATGAAAAAAGTTGCTCATGTATATAAAAAATATTAATCAAGCATTTAAAAAATGTTGAACAAGTGTTTAAAAAATGTTAATCAAGCATTTGAAAGATGTTAAATGTGTATAAAAAAATGTTGACCATGTAGTAAACGAATGATGGAAACTTTGATCATGTATATAAATATGTTAATCAAGCATTTAAAAAACTGTGTTGAACAAGTCTTTGAAAAATGTTAATCAATCATTTAAAAATGTTAAATGTGTTTAAATTTTTTTGACCATGTGACCAAAAACAATGTTAATATTGCGTTTCATAAATGGTAATCAAGCATTTGAAAAAAGTTAAATATGCATAAAACAATGTTGACCATGTATTAGAAAAATTAATATTTTTTTGAAAATTTTAATCAATCATTTGAAAAGTTTAAAAATGTTGACTATGTATTTTGTATTTGAAAATGTTAATGAGCCATTTGAAAAACGTTAAAAATATGATAGAAAAAATGTTGAAAATGTATTACAAACTGTTAAGTTTGTATTGGGAAAATGTTAGACGTGTATTAGAAAAATGTTGTTTACATATAAAAAAACTGTAGAATAAAATCCTTAAGAACAATGAAAACCAAAAAAGAAACAAAATAAAACAAAGGAAAATGGTAATAAACAATAAAACCGAGGAAAAAAAGCAAAAAGGAATGAAAGGGAAAGAAAAAGCGGAGAAGAAAAAAGAAAAGAAAAGAAATAAGAGAGACTTTGACCGAGTGAGCTAACTCCTTTCAGCAGCCGCAGACAAACCGCCACCAAATACAACACCCGGAAAACATAAAAGAAAAACACTTGGTACCAGCCGTCTGATACATTCCAATCGCCAGACTAGTCTAGAGCCGTTGATTCCTCTTTCATCACACGGTTGAGATCTTCCACCAATTCCTGTACTAATTACTCGTTTTACACGTACATAAACGCCAATGACTCCACTAATCTCGCTACCCATTGCATAAGCATTAATTATCCCCAATCGTTTGACGGAGGGCTTTATCTCCCATGTCTCCCAATCTAGGGCGTCGTTTTCTCCTCTGTAATGCATCTTAGTCTCCGCTGCTTCCGATCCACGGCGCCACCAAGCTCTGGATCCACCATGGCGCACTATTCTTTTCTCTTGTGCCGCCCCAATTTTTCTCTAACGCCCCAACGCGATGAGCCCCCATCCTATCGCGTTGGAGCGCCACCCTCTCATTAGGCGGCTGTGATGCTCATCACTAGCCACCGGTGTTGTTCCCTCACCAGGCGATCCGAAAGATCAACAGCGGCGAGGATCAGCAACCACCTTTTTTCGCTGGTCTTTTATGCCTTGTTCATAGTCTTGTTGACTGGAATCGATGGCCGTACGCGAGACAGATTGCACAAAATATGTTGAGATTGCATTGATATGGTGCTTTCTAAATTTCTATGCTTCATATATATCATGCTTGTGCTCATTCATCGTGTACAATTTGTTTCATACGTACCATAATTGTGCTTCCTTGCTGTGTACAATTTGCTTCATATTGTTCTTCATACTTGTGCTTCCACATTATGGTAGTTTGCTTCGTAAGTTTCATGCTTTTGCTTCTACGATGTGTTCACTTTGCTCCATTTTCATGCTTCATATTAATTGTTTTTTTGGTTTCCTGTTTGTATTCATATCAAACAACTCATGCATCACACTTGTTTGCTACGGTGAGCATGACACGGTGGTTGATGATGGTGGACACGGCGTGGGGCATGAGATTGAGCATCTTTGTACCTTGTGTTCTTGTTATCGGCTTGGAGGCAAACTAGCTAGGAGGAAAACATTAATTATGGATTATGAAGCATGGTCCATAGCACTAGAAGCATGAATTTTGATTGATGGAAGCAAATTGAGAAGATTTGTATTTCTTGGAAACATGTCCCTAATGTGCTTGAAGCATGTGTACTCATGATAACGGTTTTTGTTTTAGTGGAAAGAAGGTCTTGTTTGATTGGAAGCAATTGTCTATCGGCCGAAACAAGACTTTGATGCTTTTGAAGTAAAAAATTAAATTCGATAAGAAACAAATTTCTATTGAAAGAACATGTAAGCTAAGTCGTTGTTAGATGGAAGCGTGCTCAATTCATTATGGAAGAAAATTCAAGTGCTGCAAAGAAAACAAAGCAATACATTGGCAACATGTTTGGGAACAACTTTGATTAAGCAAACTGATGAAAGGTGAAACTCATTCTGGAAGTGAACTTAAATAATAACGTAAATACCATCACATTGGATGCAAGTATATGTCATATTGAAGCACATTTCAGGACTAATGGAAGCATAATTTCTCTGGATGGAAGCCAATATTATCTCAGCGTGTGGTAGAAATATTCTTACATGGAGACAAATTTCATTTTCACCGGAAGGAAAATATATGAAGCTTTTTCTTTCCTTTTTCTTTGAGAGATTAAAGCAAATTTTTAGTTGCACTTTAAAAGTCACGTGTTTGCTTCGGCAAGGTAATTGCTTCGACAAGGTAATTGCCAGGCACAACCAATGAAGGCCAGACCTTAGATTTTTCACCCTGAATGTCCCGACTCGGCATCGAGGAGCACCACCAAAAATGAGTTCCTCCGGTGTTGCCGCCCTTACTTGACACTGCTGCTTCTGAGAGTTATCAAACACCTGGCTAACTCCATCACCTGGGCGGCCGCGTCCGTCTAACTGATTCTCCGATCTCAGCCACCATGACCTTCTCCATAGTTCTCTACACCATAGAAATCGAGAAGCTGACATGTCCCATGGTGTCAACAAAAATAGAGCTTCGCGTCACACCCTCATGGAACCTCGTACGCTGAAAAAGGACATGCACGAACGAATTCTATCTGATCAAGATATCTTGGGCGCGATCTCCGACGGTAGTTCCGGAACACATCGATGACCAGATCAAGGAGGATCGATCATGCAGGATGTTAGCATGATGTGATAGGAGCACAAGGACCACCACCCTTATTGTCACGGCAGCAGGCCCCCGCGCCGCCATGATCCATCCCTTCGCCGCCCGACCGCAGCCATGGGTCGAGCTCCACCAATCCACCTTGATCCAGATCCAGATCGGCGGGATTGGCAGCCCCTGCCGTTGCTGCAAGCCATCGGGCGGATCCCTCCATCACGCCCAGACAGGAGCATCGCCACGACCAACGCCTCGCAACACCATGCCACCAGGAGCATCACTGGACAAGAGCCGCGCCTGTTAGAATACAACTTGTATTAGGATTATGACTCCTACTCGGTTTGTAATAAGGCTAGATCAGGTGCGGCTTAGCTCTTATATATACTTCTTGTACTGGCACAATATTGCATCAACAATTATTCAATACAATTCTACATGGTATCAGACTTTCGATCCTAGGGTATGGCTAACCCGCTAGCCCCGCCACCGCTGCCGTCGCCCGGCTACTTCGAACGGCGTGCCGCCATCGTCGCCGCGGGCACGACCTCTTTCGCCTCTACCTCTACTCTAGCTCTACCTCCACCAATACCCCCTTCCATCTCCTTCACCGAAACCATCTCCGATATTAGCCCCTACATCCCCATAACCCTAGACCTCGCTACTCACAACTACTTGAAGGAAATATGCCCTAGAGGCAATAATAAAGTTATTATTTATTTCCTTATATCATGATAAATGTTTATTATTCATGCTAGAATTGTATTAACCGGAAACATAATACATGTGTGAATACATAGACAAACAGTATGTCAATAGTATGCCTCTACTTGACTAGCTTGTTGAATCAAAGATGGTTAAGTTTCCTAGCCATAGACATGAGTTGTCATTTGATTAACGGGATCACATCATTAGGAGAATGATGTGATTGACTTGACCCATTCCGTTAGCATAGCACTTGATCGTGCAGTTTGTTGCTATTGCTTTCTTCATGACTTATACATGTTCCTATGACTATGAGATTATGCAACTCCCGTTTACCAGAGGAACACTTTGTGTGCTACCAAACGTCACAACGTAACTGGGTGATTATAAAGGTGCTCTACAGGTGTCTCCGAAGGTACTTGTTGGGTTGGCGTATTTCAAGATTAGGATTTGTCACTCCGATTGTCGGAGAGGTATCTCTGGGCCCTCTCGGTAATACACATCACTTAAGCCTTGCAAGTAATGAGTTAGTTGCGGGATGATGTATTACGGAACGAGTAAAGAGACTTGCCGGTAACGAGACTGAACTAGGTATTGAGATACCGACGATCGAATCTCAGGCAAGTAACATACCGATGACAAAGGGAACAACGTATGTTGTTATGCGGTCTGACCGATAAAGATCTTCGTAGAATATGTGGGAGCCAATATGAGCATCCAGGTTCCGCTATTGGTTATTGACTGGAGACATGTCTCGGTCATGTCTACATAGTTCTCGAACCCGTAGGGTCCGCATGCTTAAAGTTTCGGTGACGATTGTATTATGAGTTTATGTGATTTGATGTACCGAAGGTAGTTCGGAGTCCCGGATGAGATCGGGGACATGGCGAGGAGTCTTAAAATGGTCGAGACATAAAGATCGATATATTGGACGACTATATTCGGACATCGGAAAGGATACGAGTGACTCGGGTATTTTCGGAGGTACAGGGGAGTTACGGGAATACGAGGAAGAAGTAATGGGCCTCATGGGCCAAGTGGTGGAAGAGAGGAGGCAGGGCGCGCGGCCCCCTAGCCCAAACCGAATTGGACTAGGGGGCGCCCCCCCTTTCCTCCTTTTCCTCCTTCTCCTTCCTTCTCCTTCTCCTTTTCCCTTCCCTTTCCTTCCCTCCTACTCCTACTACTTGGAAGGGCTCCTAGTTCTACTAGGAAAGGGGGAATCCTACTCCCGATGGGAGTAGGACTCCCCTAGGGCGCGCCATAGAGAGGGCCGGCCCCTCCCCTCCTCCACTCCTTTATATACGTGGCCAGGGGGCACCCCATAGACACACAAGTTGATCTTCGTGATCGTTCTCTTAGCCGTGTGCGGTGCCCCCCTCCACCATAATCCTCGATAATATTGTAGCGGTGCTTAGGCGAAGCCCTGCGACGGTAGAACATCAAGATCGTCACCACGCCGTCGTGCTGACGGAACTCTTCCCCGACACTTTGTTGGATCGGAGTCCGGGGATCGTCATCGAGCTGAACGTGTGTGCTAGAACTCGGAGGTGTCGTAGTTTCGGTGCTTGATCGGTCGGGCCGTGAAGACGTATGACTACATCAACCGCGTTGTGCTAACGCTTCCGCTTCCGGTCTACGAGGGTACGTAGACAACACTCTCCCCTCTCGTTGCTATGCATCACCATGATCTTGCGTGTGAGTAGGAATTTTTTTTGAAATTACTACGTTCCCCAACAGTGGTATCCGAGCCAGGTTTTATGCGTAGATGTCATATGCACGAGTAGAACACAAGTGAGTTGTGGGCGATATAAGTCATACTGCTTACCATCATGTCACACTTTGGTTCGGCGGTATTGTTGGATGAAGCGGCCCGGACCGACATTACGTGTACGCTTACGCGAGACTGGTTTTACCGCCGTGCTATGCACACAGGTGACTAGCGGGTGTCAGTTTCTCCAACTTTAGTTGAACCGAGTGTGGCTACGCCTGGTCCTTGAGAAGGTTAAAACAACACTAACTTGACAAACTATCGTTGTGGTTTTCGATGCGTAGGTAAGAATGGTTCTTGCTCAGCCCGTAGCAGCCACATAAAACTTGCAACAACAAAGTAGAGGACGTCTAACTTGTTTTTGCAGGGCATGTTGTGATGTGATATGGTCAAGACGTGATGAGATATAAGTTGTTGTATGAGATGATCATGTTTTGTTGAAGTTGTCGGCAACTGGCAAAAGCCTTATGGTTATCTCTCTATTGCATAAGATGCAAGCGCCAAATAATTGCTTTACTTTATCGCTATGCGATAGCAATAGTTGCAAGAGCAATAGTTGGCGAGACGACCATGTGACGACACATTGATATAGATCAAGATGATGGAGATCATGTTGTCATGCTGGTGACGATGGAAATCATGAAGATGCTTTGGAGATGGAGATCAAAGGCACAAGATGATGATGGCCATATCATGTCACATATTTTGATTGCATGTGATGTTTTTTATACATCTTATTTTGCTTAGTTCGACGGTAGCTTTATAAGATAATCTCTCACTAAATTATCAAGGTATAAGTGTTCCCTGAGTATGCACCGTTGTGAAAGTTCTTCGTGTTGAGACACCACGTGATGATCAGGTGTGATAGGCTCTACGTTCAAATACAACGGGTGCAAAACAGTTGCACACACGGAATACTTAGGTTAAACTTGAAGAGCCTAGCATATAACAGATATGGCCTCGGAATACAGAGACCGAAAGGTCGAGCGTGAATCATATAGTAGATATGATCAACATAGTGATGTTCACCATTGAAACTACTCCATCTCACGTGATGATCGGACATGGTTTAGTTGATATGGATCACGTGATCACTTAAGAAGATTAGAGGGATGTCTGTCTAAGTGGGAGTTCTTAAGTAATATGATTAACTGAACTTTAATATATCATGAACTTAGTCCTGGTAGTATTAGCATATCTATGTTGTAGATCAATAGCTCGCGATGTTGCTCCCAGTTTATTGTGTTCCTAGAGAAAAATTATGTTAAAAAATGTTAGTAGCAATGATGCGGATTGGATCCGCGATCTGAGGATTATCCTCATTGCTGCACAGAAGAATTATGTCTTTGATGCACCGCTAGGTGACAGACCTATTGCAGGAGCAGATGCAGACGTTATGAACGTTTGTCTAGCTCAATATGATGACTACTTGATAGTATAGTGCACCATGCTTAACAGCTTAGAATCGGGATTTCAAAGACGTTTTGAATGTCATGGACCATATGAGATGTTCCAGGAGTTGAAGTTAATATTTCAAGCAAATACCCGAGTTGAGAGATATGAAGTCTCCAACAAGTTCTATAGCTAAAAACATGGAGGTGAATAGCTCAAGCAGTGAGCATGTGCTCAGATTGTCAGGGTACTACAATCGCTTGAATCAAGTGGGAGTTAATCTTCCAGATAAGATAGTGATTGATAGAATTCTCTAGTCACCATCACCAAGTTAGTAGAACTTCGTGATGAACTATGATATGCAAGGGATAACGGAAACGATTCCCAAGCTCTTCGTAATGCTAAAATTAACGAAGGTAGAAATCAAGAAAAATATCAAGTGTTGATGGTAGACAAGACCACTAGTTTCAAGATAAGGGCAAAGGGAAGAAGGGGAACTTCAAGAAGGACGGCAAGCAATTTGCTGCTCAAGTGAAGAAGCCCAAGTCTGGTCCTAAGCCTGAGACTAAGTGCTTCTACTTCAAAGGGACTGGTCACTGGAAGCGGAACTGCCCCAAGTATTTGGCGGATAAGAAGGATGGCAAAGTGAACAAAGGTATATTTGATATACAGATTATTGATGAGTATTTTACTAGTGTTCGTAGCAACCCCTCGGTATTTGATACTGGTTCAGTTGCTAAGAGTAGTAACTCGAAACGGGAGTTGCAGAACGAATAGAGACTAGTTAAGGGTGAAGTGACGATGTGTGTTGGAAGTGGTTCCAAGATTGATATGACCATCATCGCACACTCCCTATACTTTCGGGATTAGTGTTGAACCTAAATAAGTGTTATTTGGTGTTTGCATTGAGCATGAATATGATTTGATCATGTTTATTGCAATACGATTATTCATTTAAGTAAGAGAATAAATTGTTGTTCTGTTTACATGAATAAAACCTTATATGGTTACGCACCCAATGAAAATGGTTCGTTGGATCTCGATCGTAGTGATACACATATTCATAATATTGAAACCAAAAGATGCAAAGTTAATAATGATAGTGCAACTTATTTGTGGCACTGCCGTTTAGGTCATATTGGTGTAAAGCGCAAGAAGAAACCCCATGCTGATGGACTTTTGGAATCACTTGATTTTGAATCACTTGATGCTTGCGAACCATGCCTCATGGGCAAGATGACTAAGACTCCGTTCTCCAGAACAATGGAGCGAGCAACTGACTTATTGAAATAATACATACTGATTTATGCGGTCCGATGAGTGTTAAGGCTCATGGCAAGTATCATTATTTTCTGACCTTCACAGATGATTTGAGCGGATATGGGTATATCTACTTAATGAAACACAAGTCTGAAACATTTGAAAAGTTCAAAGAATTTCAGAATGAAGTGGAGAATCATCGTAACAAGAAAATAAAAGTTTATATGATATGATCACAGAGGTAAAATATTTGAGTTAAGAGTTTGGCCTTCAGTTAAAACAATGTGAAATAGTTTCACTACTCATGCCACCAGGAACACCACAGTGTAATGGTGTGTCCGAACGTCGTAACCGTGCTTTATTAGATATGGTGTGATCTATGACGTCTCTTACTGATTTACCGCTATTGTTTTCGGGTTATGCATTAAAGATAGCTACATTCACGTTAAATAGGGCACCATCTAAATCCGTTGAGACAACACCGTATGAACTATGGTTTGGCAAGAAACCTAAGCTGCCGTTTCTTAAAGTTTGAGGTTGCAATGCTTATGTGAAAAAGTTTCAACCTGATAAGTTCAAACCCAAATCGGATAAGTGCATCTTCATAGGATACCCAAAAGAAAATGTTGGGTACACCTTCTATCACAGATCCGAAGGCAAGATATTCATTGCTGAGAATGGATCTTTTCTAGAGAAGGAGTTTCTCTCGAAAGAAGTGAGTGGGAGGAAAGTAGAACTTGATGAGGTAACTGTACCTGCTCCCTTATTGGAAAGTAGTTCATCACAGAAATATGTTCCTGTGACTACTGCACCAACTAGTGAGGAAGCTAATGATGATGATCATGTAACTTCAGATCAAGTTGCTACCGAACCTCGTTGGTAAACCAGAGTGAGATCTGCACCAGAGTGGTACGGTAATCATGTTCTGGAAGTCATGTTACTTGACCATGATGAGCCTACGAACTATGACGAAGCGATGATGAGCCCAGATTCCGCGAAATGGCTTGAGGCCATGAAATCTGAGATGAGATCCATGTATGAGAACAAAGTATGGACTTTGATTAACTGGCCCATTGATCGGTGAGCCATTTAGATTAAATGGATCTTCAAGAGGAAGACGGACGCTGATAGTGGTGTTACTATCTACAAAGCTAGAATTGTCGCAAAAAGGTTTTCGACAAGTTCAAGGTCTTGACTACGATGAGAGTTTCTCACTCGTATCTATGCTTAAGTCTGTCCGAATCATGTTAGCAATTGCCGCATTTTATGAAATCTGGCAAATGGATAAACAAAACTGCATTCCTTAATGGATTTATTAAAGAAGAGTTGTATATGATGCAACCAGAAGGTTTTGTCAATCCTAAAGGTACTAACAAAATATGCAAGCTCCAGCGATCCATCTATGGACTGGTGCAAGCATCTTGCAGTTGGAATATACGCTTTGATAAGTTGATCAAAGCATATAGTTTTATACAGACTTGCGGTGAAGCCTGTATTTACAAGAAAGTGAGTGGGAGCACTACAACATTTCTGATAAGTATATGTATGACATATTGTTGATCAAAGATGATGTAGAATTATTCTGCAAAGCATAAAGGAATGTTTGAAAGGAGTTTTTTCAAAGAAAGACCTTGGTGAAGCTGCTTACATATTGAGCATCAAGATCTATAGAGATAGATCAAGACGCTTGATAAGTTCTTCAATGAGTACATACCTTGACAAGATTTTGAAGTAGTTCAAAATGGAACAGTCAAAGAAGGAGTTCTTGCCTGTGTTACAAGGTGTGAAGTTGAGTAAGACTCAAAACCCGACCACGGCAGAAGATAGAGAGAGAATGAAAGTCATTCCCTATGCCTCATCCATAGGTTCTATAAAGTATGCCATGCTGTGTACCAGACCTATTGTATACCCTGCCCTGAGTTTGGCAAAGGAGTACAATAGTGATCTAGGAGTAGATCACTGGACATTGGTCAAAATTATCCTTAATGGAATAAGGATATGTTTCTCGATTATGGAAGTGACAAAAGGTTCGTCGTAAAGGGTTACGTCGATGCAAATTTTGACACTGATCCAGATGACTCTAAATCTCAATCTGGATACATATTGAAAGTGGGAGCAATTAGCTAGAGTAGCTCTATGCAGAGCATTGTTGACATAGAAATTTGCAAAATACTTACGGATCTGAATGTGGAAGACCTGTTGACTAAACTTCTCTCACAAGCAAAACATGATCACACCTCAGTACTCTTTGGGTGTTAATCACATAGCGATGTGAACTAGATTATTGACTCTAGTAAACCCTTTGGGTGTTGTTCACATGTCGATGTGAACTATGGGTGTTAATCACATGGTGATGTGAACTATTGATGTTAAATCACATGGCGATGTGAACTAAATTATTGACTCTAGTGCAAGTGGGAGACTGAAGGAAATATGCCCTAGAGGCAATAATAAAGTTATTATTTATTTCCTTATATCATGATAAATGTTTATTATTCATGCTAGAATTGTATTAACCGAAAACATAATACATGTGTGAATACATAGACAAACAATATGTCACTAGTATGCCTCTACTTGACTAGCTCGTTGAATCAAAGATGGTTAAGTTTCCTAGCCATAGACACGAGTTGTCATTTGATTAATGGGATCACATCATTAGGAGAATGATGTGATTGACTTGACCCATTCCGTTAGCATAGCACTTGATCGTGCAGTTTGTTGCTACTGCTTTCTTCATGACTTATACATGTTCCTATGACTATGAGATTATGCAACTCCCGTTTACCAGAGGAACACTTTGTGTGCTACCAAACGTCACAACGTAACTGGGTGATTATAAAGGTGCTCTACAGGTGTCTCCGAAGGTACTTGTTGGGTTGGCGTATTTCGAGATTAGGATTTGTCGCTCCGATTGTCGGAGAGGTATCTCTGGGCCCTCTCGGTAATACACATCACTTAAGCCTTGCAAGCATTGCAAGTAATGAGTTAGTTGCGGGATTATGTATTACGGAACGAGTAAAGAGACTTGCCAGTAACGAGATTGAACTAGGTATTGAGATACCGACGATCGAATCTCGGGCAAGTAACATACCGATGACAAAGGGAACAACGTATGTTGTTATGCGGTCTGACTGATAAAGATCTTCGTAGAATATGTGGGAGCCAACATGAGCATCCAGGTTCCGCTATTGGTTATTGACTGGAGACATGTCTCGGTCATGTCTACATAGTTCTCGAACCCGTAGGGTCCGCACGCTTAAAGTTTCGGTGACGGTTGTATTATGAGTTTATGTGGTTTGATGTACCGAAGGTAGTTCGGAGTCCCGGATGAGATCGGGGACATGACGAGGAGTCTCAAAATGGTCGAGACGTAAAGATCGATATATTGAACGACTATATTCGGACATCGGAAAGGTTCCGAGTGATTCGGGTATTTTCGGGGGTACAGGGGAGTTACGGGAATACGAGTAAGAAGTAATGGTCCTCATGGGCCAAGTGGTGGAAGAGAGGAGGCAGGGCGCGCTGCCCCCTAGCCCAAACCGAATTGGACTAGGGGGGCGGCCCCCTTTCCTCCTTTTCCTCCTTCTCCTTCCTTCTCCTTCTCCTTTTCCCTTCCCTTTCCTTCCCTCCTACTCCTACTACTTGGAAGGGCTCCTAGTTCTACTAGGAAAGGGGGAATCCTACTCCCGGTGGGAGTAGGACTCCCTAGGGCGCGCCATAGAGAGGGCCGGCCCCTCCCCTCCTCCACTCCTTTATATACGTGGCCAGGGGCACCCCGTAGACACACAAGTTGATCTTCGTGATCGTTCTCTTAGCCGTGTGCGGTGCCCCCCTCCACCATAAGCCTCGATAATATTGTAGCGGTGCTTAGGCGAAGCCCTGCGATGGTAGAACATCAAGATCGTCACCACGCCGTCGTGATGACGGAACTCTTCCCCGACACTTTGCTGGATCGGAGTCCGGGGATCGTCATCGAGCTGAACGTGTGCTAGAACTCGGAGGTGTCGTAGTTTCGGTGCTTGATCGGTCGGGCCGTGAAGACGTACGACTACATCAACCGCCTTGTGCTAACGCTTCCACTTCCGGTCTACGAGGGTACGTAGACAACACTCTCCCCTCTCGTTGCTATGCATCACCATGATCTTGCGTGTGCGTAGGAATTTTTTTGAAATTACTACGTTCCCCAACACTACTACCATTGGCGTCACGTCTTCGCGTTCACCTTGGACGATGCAATCTCTGCTCTCACGTTGCCGATGACTCTCTTCCTCAACTTCATGATCCGCAATGGGTCAAGGATGATCTCGCCATTATTCAATGGATCTACATGCGAGTATCCACAAAGATCTTCAATCTCGTCCACTGTAATGGTGCATGATACGTCTCCGTCGTATCTACTTTTCCAAACACTTTTGCCCTTGTTTTGGACTCTAACTTGTATGATTTGAATGCAACTAAACCAGACTGACGCTGTTTTCAGCAGAATTTCCATGGTGTTATTTATGTGCAGAAACAAATGTTCTCGGAATGACCTGAAACTTCACGGAGCCACTTTTCAGAAAATATGAAAAATACCTGCAAAAGATGAAGGCCAGGGGGCCCACCACCTGTCCACGAGGGTGGGGGCGCGCCCCCCTACCTCGTGGGCCCCCTGTTGCCTCTCCGACTCCAACTCCAACTCCATATATTGTGTTTCGGGGAGAAAAAATCAGAGAGAAGAAATCATCGCGTTTTACAATACGGAGTCTCCGCCAAGCCCTAAAACCTCTCGGGAGGGCTGATCTGGAGTCCATTTGGGGCTCCGGAGAGGGGAATCCGTCGCCATCGTCATCATCAACCATCCTTCATCACCAATTTCATGATGATCACCGCCGTGCGTGTGTAATTCCATCATAGGCTTGCTGGACGGTGATGGGTTGGATGGGATCTATCATGTAATCGAGTTAGTTTTGTTAGGGTTTGATCCCTAGTATCCACTATGTTCTGAGATTGATGTTGCTATGATTTTGCTATGCTTAATGCCTGTCACTAGGGCCCGAGTGCCATGATTTCAGATCTGAACCTATTATGTTTTCATCAATATATGAGTGTTCTTGATCCTATCTTGCAAGTCTATAGTCACCTATTATGTGTTATGATCCGTTAACCCCGAAGTGACAAAAATCGGGATACTTACCGGTGATGACCGTTGTTTGAGGAGTTCATGTATTCACTATGTGTTAATGCTTTGTTCCGGTTCTCTATTAAAAGGAGGCCTTAATATCCCTTAGTTTCCGTAAGGATCCCGCTGCCACGGCAGGGTAGGACAAAAGATGTCATGCAAGTTCTTTTCCATAAGCACGTATGACTATGTTCGGAATATATGCCTACATTATATCAATGAACTGGAGCTAGTTCTGTGTCACCCTAGGTTATGACTGTTACATCATGAACCGCATCCAGCATAATTCTCCATCACTGATCCATTGCCTATGAGCTTTCCATATATTGTTCTCCACTTATTTACTTTTCTATTGCTATTGCTATCCTCACTACAAAATACCAAAAACATTGCTTTTACTACTGTTACTTTTTGCTACCGTTACCACTACTATCATATTACTTTGCTACTAAACACTTTGCTGCAGATATTAAGTTTCCAGGTGTGGTTGAATTGACAACTCAGCTGCTAATACTTGAGAGTATTCTTTGGCTCCCCTTGTGTCGAATCAATAAATTTGGGTTGAATACTTTACCCTCGAAAACTGTTGCGATCCCCTATACTTGTGGGTTATCAAGACTATTTTCTGGCGCCGTTGCCGTGGAGCATAGCTCTATTCTTTGAGTCACTTGGGATATATATCTGTTTATCATTATGAAGACCTTGAGAGATCCAAAAACCAAGATCTATCCCTCAACTACGAGGGGAGGTAAGGAACTGCCATCTAGCTCTGCACTTGATTCACCTTCTGTTTTGAGTAAGCTTGCGACACCCACACCTGCTTCTGCTATTCGTTCTGATATGTCGCATGTTATTGATGATGCCACTTCTGCTATGCATGATACTTATGATGAAACTACCTCTATGCCTGATACTACTGTGCCACTTAGTGATTTTCTTCATGAACAACTTGCTAGGGCTAGAGATATTGAAAATATTGAATCTGATGATACTGATGAAAGTGATGATGAAGAATCACTTGTTATTCCTAAGGGTTATGTTTTTTACCAAGAAGCTTCTTTCGCTATTTTAGCTTGCAAAAATAGAAACGAACTCAAAAGGTTATTAGCTAAATGGAGTAAACAATCTCTAAATGCTAGAATGAAACCTGACCCTTCTTTTGCTACTTCACCTATCTGTGTTATTGATAAGGATTATGAATTCTCTGTTGATCCTGATATAATTACTTTGGTTGAATCTGATCATTTTCATGGTTATGAATCTGAAACTGTTGTGGCACATCTTACTAAGTTGAATGATATAGCCACCCTGTTCACTAAAGATGAGAGAACTCGTTACTTTTACATCCTTAAAATATTTCCGTTCTCATCAAAGGGTGATGCTAAGATATGGTTTAATTCTCTTGGTCCTGGTTGTGTGCCTAGTCCCCAGGATATGATTTATTACTTCTCTGCTAAATATTTCCCTGCTCATAAGAAACAAGCTACTTTAAGGGATATATATAATTTTGTGCAAATTGAAGAAGAGAGTCTCCCACAAGCTTGGGGGAGGCTTCTCCAATTACTTAATGCTTTGCCTGATCATCCTCTTAAGAAAAATGAAATACTTGATATATTTTATAATGGACTAACCGATGCCTCCAGAGATTACCTGGATAGTTGTGTTGATTCTGTTTTCAGGGAAAGAACACCGGATGAAGCTGAAATTCTATTGAATAATATGTTGACAAATGAAAATAATTGGACACCTCCGGAGCCAATTCCTGGGCCTATTCCTAAACCAACTCCGAAGAAGAGGGGTATTCTATTTCTCAGTCCTGAAGATATGCAAGAGGCAAAGAAATCTATGAAAGAAAAAGGTATTAAAGCTGAAGATGTTAGGAATTTACCTCCTATTGAAGAAATACACGGTCTAAATTTATCGCCTGTTCAAGAAACATATAATCTTAATCCATTACCTATTGAAGAAACTCATGGTCTTGATAACCCGACATAGGTAGTAAAGGTAAATTCTCTCTACAGATATGATAAAGCTGAAATCCCATTTACTAAATTTGCTAGCCCATGCTTAGATGAGTTTGATAAATTTATGGCTAAGCAAGAAGACTTTAATGCTTATTTTGGTAGACAATTGAAATACAATTCAAATACGCTTGAACACTTGGGTGATTATATGGCTAATGTCAAAGGTGAACTTAAACTTATTAGTAAACATGCTTTTGTGGTTACCACTCAAGTAGAACAAGTACTTAAAGCTGAAAATGATTTGCTCAATGAGTTGAATAGTAAAGATAATGATAATGTTGTTAGAGTGACTACTAGAACTGGTAGAATGACTCAGGAACCTTTGTATCATGAAGGCCACCCTAAGATAATTGAGCAAGATTCTCAGAGAAATAAAATAGATGCACCTAATCACTCTAAAAGGAAGAAAAAGAAAAATGATAGGACTTTGCATGCTTCTAGTGATCCTATTGTTGAAACACCTGAGAATCCAAATGATATTTCTATTTCTGATGCTGAAACTCAATCTGGTAATGAACCTGAAACTATTGACAATGTTAATGATAATGTTCATAATGATGCTCAACATAGTAATGATAATGATATAGAAATTGAACCTGCTGTTGATCTTGATAACCCACAATCAAAGAATCAACGTTATGATAAGAAAGACTTTGTTGCTAGGAAACACGGTAAAGAAAGAGAGCCATGGGTTCAGAAACCCATGCCTTTTCCTCCCAAACCATCCAAGAAAAGGGATGATGAGGATTTTGAGCGCTTTGCTGAAATGATTAGACCTATCTTTTTGCGTATGCGATTAACTGATATGCTCAAAACCAATCCTTATGCCAAGTACATGAAAGATATTCTTACAAATAAAAGAAAGATACTGGAAGCTGAAATTTCCACCATGCTTCCTAATTATACTTTTAAGGGTGGAATACCAAAGAAACTTCGAGATCCAGGAGTACCCACTATACCATGCTCTATTAAAATAAATTATGTTAAAACTGCTTTATGTGATCTTGGAGCCGGTGTTAGTGTTATGCCTATCTCTTTATATCGTAGACTTGATTTGAATACGTTGATACCTACTGAAATATCTTTGCAAATGGCTGATAAATCAACTGCTATACCTGTCGGTATTTGTGAGGATGTTCCTGTTGTAGTTGCAAACGTTACTATTTTAACGGACTTTGTTATTCTTGATATTCCCGAGGACGATAGTATGTCTATTATTCTTGAAAGACCCTTTTTGAATACTGCAGGGGCTGTTATTGATTGCACTAAAGGCAATGTCACTTTTCATGTTAATGGTAATGAGCATACGGTACACTTTCCGAGGAAACAACCTCAAGTTCATAGTGTCAACCCTATTGGAAAGATTCCATCGATTATATTTGGAGGTTTTGAATTTCCTCTTCCTACTGTCAAGAAGAAATATGATATTCTTATTATTGGGAATGTTCATATCCCCGTTGAGGTAACATAGTGTTATTCGAAATTTCTCCGGTTCCATGTTATTCGGAATGAGTTCGTTAACAAGGCTTGATCAACCTTGTTAGAGGATTCCTTTTGATGATCATGAGATGGATGAAACTAGATGGCAACTGTTATAGCCAGCTGACTAGACATTATTGTACTTGCTCTTAACGCGGCTCAAAACCTCACTGGGTCAGTGTTCCTTAACCGCTTGCAGTCGCAGTCCTGCTAGAGAAAAAGCATGGAAGAATGCATGGGTTCAAGAAAAGGAAAGAACGAAAGACATAAAATGTAAAAGAGCGAGAAAAGCATGAAAGCCATCGATCGATCTCATCATCTTTCTCAGGCCGTGTTTAATTTCTGGTTGGTTGGTATGCTCGCGGGGGCACTTGCTGTCATGTCACTCTGCACATATAATGTTTTAGGTGGTGCTCTCTGCATGCTCTGCACGTATGCATGCACGATAACTGACGTAGCTGGCTAGTAGTTGTAGAAACTGATGAACGTCCATTCGGATGCTAATGAATCGAAGCGGAACCTGATTTTGATTATGATCAAGTGCATCCATATCGATCATCTTGTTTTCACCTTGCTCGTCCAGGTCCAAAAATCGTTTAAACCGCCTTCACTTTGCTTTGCGTCCACGCTCAATGCCGCGCCCACCCGCCTGCAGTCCTGCATTGCATCGAGGATGTGTTTTCTATCTTGTTGTCGACATAGTGCACTTAAAACAACCGGGAGGGGTAGCTCGATGGAGTGGTCAAAATTACAGACACGAGCCAGCTGCTTTTATGCATGCTCGATTCTTCTTCTTTTTCTATTTTTTGAAGGAGGGCTAGACATCATCTAGACCATGAGGCCATCTCCATATCCACAATGATCATCACTTTGTCCCGTGCCGAGAGCATATGCCTGCAGACAGCGAGCCTTTCTTTCTTCTTCACTCACCGCTTCAGGCTTATAGCATCTCTAGCAGCCCCCGTATATTAGCAGCCCTTATATCACGGATAAGGGCCGAGAAATCAAAGGTTTGAGGGCGAAATCTTCTGCGACCGAACAGAGGCCGTATATGAAACCGTAAATTTTGGAAAAAAAGCATTCGCGGATGAAAATGAAGAACACATACTACATTCATAGTTTTGATCATAGGTACATTTGATAGTTATATTGTGATTTCTACAATCATACTACATTGTGACGCGGCTGTACCCTAAACTAGGCAAAAGCGGAGCTCACTGAAGCTCTCCGGGTATGGCGGCGGCGCTCACTCGTCATTGGAGGAGGAGACAAGGTCGATGTACTTCTTGTCTTGCTCCTCCTGCTCGCGGCGCCATGTTGCCTACTTCGCGTCGACAGGGGCGGATCCAGATTAGAAATTACCCAGTGTCCACATAAAAGAATGCATGCCTACATGTCAAATAATTCAATGATCTACACACTAAGTCAATGTATTACATTAAGCAAGTTCAAATTGGACCCGGTGCCGGTGACACCGGCTAGCTCTACATAGTTACGCCCCTGCGCGTCGAACTCACGCGCGGCGGCGGGCGCCTACTTGAAGAGAAGATCGATGAGCTCCTCGTCCTGCCGGCGACACGCGTCCTCCCCCTCCTGCTCGCGTGCAGTGCACTTGGTGGGCGCCGCCTCAAAGGCGTCTGCATCGGGCCCGACGAGGTAGTCCTCCGGGCCGATGACATCGTGGTTGCGCGGGCGCTCCTCCTGCGGCTCGATTTTGACTTCACGGAGCTCGCCGGGCTCCGTCTCCCTCTTCACCGGAAGCAAAGGCGCGCCGAAAGAGCTCCCTGCGCCGGAGCGCCACGCATGGCGGAGGTCGTACTCCTCCGTCTCACGTCGGAGGAGGGACGGTGGCACCGGGAGGCCGTAGTTGGTGTAGCGCTTGGCTGAGCGCTTGCGCGCCGTGTCGACGATGACGCTGCGCTTGCGCTCTGGGTCTTCGCCGCCACCACACCGGCCAGAACTCCAAATCATCAAAGATCGGATGGGTGGGGCGGTTGATTTCTCACCGGCGGCGAGAGATCGGAGAGGGGAGTGGGGAATCGCGGCGGCGGGGGGATAGGGTTTCGGCCCATATACTCGCGGCAAACCTGTAGATATATCGCGTGGGGAGGGTGGACGGTTTGCGAGCCATCATAAAATCTTTTACGGGCCGGGTGACTATACGGGCTCTGGTCTGGCCCAAAAAATAGGCCAGACCCATATAGTCACCAGATTTTTACAGCCTGCACAAATATAAGGGGTCTATTAGAGATGTTCTTCTCGAGCTTAGCTGCAATGCAGCTAAAGGTAGGGCAGTGGGCTGCTTGGATCTCCATCTTGGAGCGTATCTGCTGCTTCAGCAGCATCTCTTGCTTCAGTCGGATCTCGTATCTGCACCGATGCACTCGTCTTCTGTTTTGCTACAATGTAGTACTAGTACCGATTATTAACTAGTGGCAGCAACAGCAGTAGACTATATATCATTCACACCACACTCTCGCAGTCAGAGTGCTGTGCACTGGTGGTGCAGTGGTACAACAAGAGCTACCTAGATACTGCTGGACTGGACTCGATCGCTGGCGTAGGGTGGGCGAGGGCCCAGGAGGAGGAGGAGGCTTTTGGGTAAAAAGGAGGGCCTGCTTTTCTTTGTTGAATCTATCTTTTTGTAAGTATACTAGCTACCCAGGCCATCCCATCCCATCCGAGCTTTGCTACACACACGGGCAGAGATATTACGGGATCAATGGAGTGGCATACAGTTAGGGTCTTTTGATTGGATCAAATCAGGTGGAGGGGCCCACCCCAGGCTGAAACTCAGAGAGGGGAGCACAATATCCATCCCATCCCATCCCATTGTGTTGTGTAGGTTTGTCACCGTGCAAGGGCACAATATCTCTCTCTCTATCTTTTTCTCTTCATTTGTGCAGAAGCAAGCATTGGCCAAAAGAAGATAAAAAAACGAAAGTTACCTTCCGCTCGCGAGCTCATCTGAAATCGCGATTAACAGTAAGGGGCTGTTTGGTTATAGGACTAGCATTGCCACACTTTACCACACATTTTTGCCAAGCTTGCCTAAGGTTAGTTCATCAAAATGAAAGCCACAAGTTGGCAAGCCTAAGGGAATTTTGCCACACTTTTTGTGAGTATGCCATGTGGGGTCTAAGTGTGGCTTGCCAAAGGCGTGGCTTGAACCAAACACTCATCTAAGTTGGTCAAACTTGCCTAAGCTTAGGTGTGGCAATCTTTGGCAAAGTTAGTCTCAAACCAAACAGAACCTAAAATCCAAACAAAATGTAAAACATTTCAAAAAAAAAATCTTATTTTGTTTTCTTGCAAACATTGGCAAAAGTTCTCAGTGCTTGCAACGAAATGACATTCATGGAAGTCATGGAAAAAAATAACCAAGGCAGCCCTCCAGAATGTTTTTGAAAATAACACTTTTGGAGCATCATTCTTGTTTTTTTGCTATGACTTCCACAAATGTTATTTCGCGATGAGATTTTGCGGGCACTGAGAACCTTTTGTCAATGTTTGCACCAGAAGAAAATCAGAATTTTTTAAATCATTTTTCCTTTCTTTTTGGATTTTACTGTTCGAGCTCAGAAACACCACGTCGAAAAAAAAAGTTCCTTCCTTCTTGATGAGTTTTTGTTTGCAGGCCGGTTTCTTGATGGGTTTTGTTCGTTTGTTTGCCACACGCATGCACGCACGCACATAGGCACTCATTGCTGCCGCTGATCGACGCTGCTAAAGAAAGAAAGAAAGAAAGAAAGAAAGAAACGGCACCGAAAATTGGTAGGAGTACGCCTTATTATATGTTTTGTGTCGGTGGTACACGTACGCTACAAGGGAGGTACGAAATAGCATACGTACGTAACGGAGGTGGGTTCAACTAAGGGCCGTTGGTGGCGTTTACGTCCGCGGTGGCCGTCACACGATGGGAAGCGGTGGTTGTGTGGGCAGCGAGGGCATTTATTATGCCAGCGACCCAGACGCTCCGTCCGTATCTGCTCATTTTCTCATCGCCTCCAGTCCCCGCCCCCAAAATCGTGAGGAAGAACCCTCTCAAAAAAGAAAAAATCACGAGGAAGAACCCTAGATAGAGCTCATGGCGAACGGGAACCCAAGTTGCAGATGTAGTTCCATGCCCGAACTGCGAGAGGCGAGTCGTGACCTTCATCGCGAGAAGTGGTCAGTTCGAGGGGGAGCGGTTCTACAAGTGCCACAATCACAATGTACTCTGAACATTTGGCTTACAGTGTTGATTTCTTAGTGGATTTTTCTAATCCATGGCGGCCTAAGAAATGTGGTTGCGATTTCTACAGGTGGCAAGAAGCATACGCTGAACATTTGGCTTCGCTTGGACCGGCGGCACCTCCGCTGGCAAGCCTTCTTACCTTTTTGTCCAGCCGGGGCCTTCAGTTTTTCCTGATTCTTTAGAATGGGCCACCCACAAGCTCACTACTCCACAGTCGTTGTTGATGGCTAGTTCAACGGGCAGTGGCGCGTCGCTCACATCTCCCATGCTTGATTCAGCAGCTGATTGTGTGAGAACAGTATCCGTGTCACCATCCGGCGTGAAATCGGTGGCTTCAAGATTCGGCAGGGGGAACCTGCGAGGACGAAATCACTATTCTGACCCTTTGAACAAACTTTGTCACAAAATGAACTCGACGTGAAAGTATTTCACGATCTGACCCTTTTAGCAACGCCATAACCCGCGGCGTTTCTGCTTAAAGAAGAAACGCCGAGGTAGCTAGCGTTTCTGATCAAAAAAGAAACGCCGAGGTAGCTAGCGTTGCTGACCAGGTAAGAAACGCCGAAGGCGCTGGCGTTTCTGGCCATCATAGAAACGCCAAGGAACCATGGCGTTGCTGCCCTCTTTGGTCATAATTAATTAGCCTTATTAATTAGGTTGTTCATCCACGTTTCACATGCACATGAAAAAGGGCAGCAACGCCATGGTCATTGGCGTTTCTGTGATGGACTGCAACGCCAGAGCCTTCGGCGTTTCTTATCTGGTCCGCAACGCTAGCTACCTCGGCGTTTCTTCTTTGGTCAGAAACGCTAGCTACCTCGGCGTTTCTATGTTGGACAGAAACGCTGCGGGCTGTGGCGTTGCTAAAAGGGTCGGATTGTGAAATACTTTCACATCGAGTTCATTTTGTGACAAAGTTCGTTCAAAGGGTCAGAATAGTGATTTCGTCCAACCTGCAAGGACGACCAGGCATAGTTGAGGCGCTTGCTGCACAAGATTCAGAGCCACTCCTTTTTGATGAAGATGGAGAAGGAAGCATACCTGTTCACCGGATCTGAGAGGAACTCCAGCCCGTCGCCATAAGTTCTCCTCTGTATGCAGGGTGCCACAGATCAGTCAAAATGTTTTTTTTTTGTCTCCACAGCGGTTTGGGATGGAAAATGCACTAGGCCAAGCCTTGTCATTTAATTTTCACTGGACGGACTTTTCTTCCTTAACGGTCATGTGCCGCGCGATTGTATCATGCACCAAAGTGTACCAGTGGTACCGGAACAAGGGTAGGGGTGTGCCGCTGATGCCGTTTACGTTCACCGTCATCATTAATAGGAAGGATAATGTGACAGCAGCATGAAACCTATCTTTCAACAGTACGTCCATTTAAACAAGGGTATCAGGCAAACACAGTACACTTTATAGGCCAGCCAAATGCAAGTGAGTATGCACGATACAAACCAGTACTAGGTCAAATTCAGATGCACTTGCAATGCTTGCATACACGCATCATGGGTTGACATGGTTCAGTTCAGACAATTACAGATTATTTAGTAAGCTGATAGTACATAATACACATCAGGAAAGTGACATTGATCAACCAGGATACAGAAACAAACTTACCTTTTGCTCATTTTTTCATCAGGATCTCATTGTTCACACAGAAACAACATAGAAGTGCAGGTTTAGTTTCAGATTTCTGAAATCATTAAGAATGAAATACACCCGACCGTAAATGACATCAGGCTTGATAAGCAACCAAAAAGTAAAGCAGAGCTTTACATCTGGAGATATAAAATTTTCAGACATTTATAACCGTAATACATTCAGAGATGTGCATGAACAGCTATCAATTGATGTTTTTTATATATACTTTTTTGATTTCTGCTGAAGAATTCAGCGGCTGGCACGTGCAAATTTGAAGAATTCAGCGCTGACACGCGAGCACTATGCAAGTACACCTTGTGCTTCAGAATTCTATTTTTCCCAAATATGGCTTACATGAATATGTTGAGAGTTAAGCAGGATCAAGACCAAGAGAGGGTACCTTCTAGTTGGTCCTTGCGAATCGCCAGCCGACAAGCTCAGTGCTTCGCAGCCGTTATTCACGGCCAATTGGATTGACAGTGGGGGTGGGTCGTCGCCAACATCTCCCACGCTTGATTCAGCAGCCGACTGTGTGAGACAAGTACCTGCCTCACCGCCCGAAGTTAAATCGTTGGTTTCAAGATCCGGCCAGGGAAACCTGTGAGAAGAGCCGGCCATCCATTAGTTGGTCCTTGCAAAAGATTCAGACCTAGTGCTTCAACGAAGACCAAGTAGCAACCATACCCGTCGACAGGATATGTTAGGAACTCCAGTCCATTGCCGTTTTCTTCCGCCGCCGCCATGAACTCTGCTCTCTGCTCTCTGCTGATGGCGCCGCAGAGCATTCGTAATGAGGGAGCGGGCAGACTCGATGGAGTGCTCAAAATTACAGACGCTAGCCAGCTGCTTTTATGCATGCAGGCTCGATTCATGTTTTTTTGGAGTAGGGCATTGTGCTTTGTTTGAGATCAATGCGTCAATGGAGCTAGTGTGCAAAAGAAGGACTAGAAGAAAGAAAGAAAAGCGTAGACCTCTAGATCATCCATGATCCATCTCGGCACATCCACAATGATCATCACTTTCTCCCGTGCCGAGAGCATGCTGCATGCAACTGCAGGTAGGGCACTGGTAAGAAGAGCATGCAGACCAAACCTAAATCACACTCTCACTCTCTGCTCCTGAAAATGTTAGTATAGAATAGAAATGTTGGTATAATAATTTATTTATTTACCATGAAACTATTAAAATCGTGCTTTTAGATAGAAAAAAAAGTCTTCGAATACACCTAAGTTTGAAAGTACAATTAGCTTGAATATGCTTTGGCTTGTTTGCATACAAACAGAAAGAGAAGCAAGAAATCTGAATGCATCCGGATCCCACCATCTCCACATCCGCACTGATCCGAGAGCATGACTTTCTTTCGTCCATGTCTGCTGAGCCTGCAGCAGCAGAACTTTTTTTAAAAAAAATTTAAAATATATTTTTGAAGGGGGTGCAGCCGCAGGTAGATAGCGCAACAACACTGGATACTCCTGCTGCTGAGTTGGCTCACTGGACGATGTATGCCGCACGGAGGAGGGCTTTTGGGAAAAGATGACGTGCTTTTTGTTGCAACCAAGTCCATCCCATACCGCTGCGTTGGTGTGTCACAGCACCACCACCAGGGAACAATCTCTCAAACTCTCTCTTCTTGCTTTATCTATGGACGCAAAGCAAAAGCAAAGCATTTTTCTACTTTATGTTTAAACGAGTCTTGTTTGCTTGCCACACGCGCACACACACATAGCTAAAACAGAGCCTTATACGTACACATTCGAGGCAGCAACTCGCAGAGTTGTAAAGAAATATAAGAGCGTTTAGACAGGGCCGGCTCTGAGATTGGGGGCATCCGAAGTAACTGCAAGCACCCCTTCCGATCTGTCCCAATGGAGCAAAGATGTTCTTCTGTGCTTCGTATCTCTTCTAGCCAACTGGGCCTTGGGCCATTTTTTCTTCAGCCTATAAATTTTACATGAATGATTAACTGGTGGTGGGCTATTTTATTAAGAAAATGTGGGCCACATCAGATCACAGCAGGGAGCCCATCGATTTAGTAGTGCTTCCTCCCCTAAAAAAAGTAGTGCTTCCATGTTTTTTTGTGTGAAAAGTAATACTTGCATGCCTAGATACTTGTATGGAATTAAGGATCTCAACATGCTTGTATTAGCCAGGTGTTTACTAAAAGGAACCCGAAACATGATTCGTATACATATCTCAGCCATAGCGAAGCCAGAAGACACGACTGGTATTAACTGATTTATGTCATAGAACGTTCTCCTTATGCAATTAGTTTCGCCATACCAAACATATAATTTGACCTCCGCCACCCACACGGGTGTGCAGTTCGGCTTGTAGGAGTGTAAAGGCAACTTGACGTGATCTCCCGGGTGATCGCTCCCTACCCGACCAACACATGATCTCTTGTGCACCCTAGGCAAAGACACACCATCACCAGCTCCATGCCGCCACACGGATAGGAGACTGCACACCATCCATTTGTCAGCGTGACAATGCCATTTTACAGAAGATGTATCTCTAATTCTCTTTCTATTGATACCATCAACAAAGACTTTGTATCTAAGAATCTTTCTTTCTAAAAGGGCTTCATATTTTCATGTTGCCTTGGGCCCCTAAAATCTCAGGACCGGGCCTGCGTTGGATCACTACGGAGGGAGTACTTGACTGGCAAATATTAAGGCGGCTTGGTTACTAAACATTGGGCCAGGCTCCTTCCTGAGCTGCACTGTGCTTGACAAGCTTTTTATTTACAGCGGCCTACTTAATTAACACACGTGTGTCAGTGCCATGCCAACAGTTTCACTCTTTCTTGCAGTTGCAGGGATAAGAGATTCGTGGTTGCTACTTTCAGACTGCAAGTGCAGGGCCGGTTCTGTCTCTACGGCGCTTAAATCAAAGATTAATTTGCTAGTAGTACGTACTTGCAGGGACGGACGGACTGGTTTTCTCACGCTGATCAATCGTTCCTTCATCCTCCTGTATGCGAATCTAAGCAAGCAGCCGTGGGTCAGGTTATTCATAACCCCGTACGGTACCACTAGTCCACTACTGATCAATAGTAGAGTATCTCACTCGTCAGAGAGAATTAACTAGGCATTTCCAAAAGGGGCGCATATTCGGTCCTCGTATGCCTAATCTCTGTGATTTTTACTCCAACCCACTAGAGTACTAGTAATAGCACTTGGATGCTTGTAAAAATTAAAGTATAAATAATCACCTTAAAAAACCAAAAGTAAACTAAAATGTCATGCACAGTCAGCAGAAAAGTGGAATTTTTTTAAATGAGATAATTCGTGGCACAAGTTTGAGTAAAAATGTGAAAAATCTGCTAAATGGGGTAAATACTAGTATCACAGACGTGAAACTAAGAGGTAAAAAGAATGAAATTCACTCTCTTTTTTTTACTTACCGCCGGGAAACTAGCTAGTAGATGAACCTTCCTTGAGATGCTAAATGTTGAATAATACTTGAACGTGGGGTAGATGATTTTGAGTTTGGGGGTGGGGAGTGAAACGTGGTGCTGATTATGATCGATGGTGCAACAGGACATGGTAGGATGGGACGGGAGAACCAAAAACTTTGGTCGCCTTGCCTCCAAATCATCTCCTCCACTGCAAATGTTGTGTGTTACCGATGACTCAAGCACAACATGGCTTACCAGACTCGTTGCATTTCAAGTAAGTGCATCCTCTTCTTTATCTCAGTCATTTCACACACCTCCGCTTTGCTTTGCGTCTGTTCTCGGTAAAAAAAAACAGCTGTAAGACCTCACCTTTTCATTATTTCATTGAGAACATGCATCCACTACATTGCTGCATTTTTTAAACCAGAAAAGGCTAATATTATCTCGCTCAAATTTGTCCGCTTTGTGTCTGTTTTTCGGGTTGGCGCCAATTGTCACTCGGAGCTCCTTGGTGTCGGCAGAGGGGTGATTTTGCTCGCATCCTCCATTTTACACGTGACCGGGTCATTTATATATATTTTGAGAACTATATATATATATATATATAATTTAATCTATGATGATAAGTGATCGACTGCTAATGAACTTGCGTTGTGTCAAGTCATGCTTTGATGTGATTTGCTAGAGGAATGTTCTCACTCAAGGAGGGACTCTTTGTCTGTTCCTTTGCTGCTTCTGCTTTGACAGCCAGCGTCAGCTTCTTTGGACATGAATCTATCCATTCAAAGTGCAGGTGCCCAGAGAAAAAGAGTAAAGGGAACATACACCCAGTGAATGACCGTGGGGAGCGTGTCACGGGTGTATGAAAATACGTAGGGGCTATTTGGTTCTAGGCATAACAATATAACAATGACACACTTTGATATATAATGTTGCCACACTTGACTAAGATTAGTTCTTTAAAATAAGAGACACAAATTGGTAAGTCTAAGAAAATCTTGTCATCACTTTTTGAGTGTATATGATATGGGACCCTAGTGTGGCTTACCTATGGTGTGGCTTGAACCAAACAACTTGATCAAACTTGATTAACTTTAGGTGTGGCAACCTCAGGCGAATTTAGTCTCAAATAAAACAGCCCCGTAATGACCATATTTACTTGCCGGTGCATGCGTGCATGAGATGCATTTCTTTTTGTTTTCAATGTAAAGCCGGGAGGGAGTGGTAAAAAGTCCCTCAGCTCTAGTAAGAAACTAGCTAGTTTTATGCATGCATGCATGCTTGATTCTTCTTCCTTTTTCTTTGGAAGGAGGGGTAGCCACTACTAGTACAGGAGAATAGGAGATGGATCATCGATAACCAAAACCATCCCTGGTAGAGAAAAACGCATGCAAGAATGCCTTTCATCAACCAAGAAAGAAAAAGGCAGGCTCGTCTAAAAAAATGGAATGGAAAAGAAAGGGAAAAGGAGGCAGAAAAGCAAGAAAGCCGCCCATCTCATCATGCATCTCCACACCCACGATGATCCATCCTCACGTGCTGGAGAGCATGCATGCACTCAGTTGTTCAGGTTTGTTGGGAGGGCTAGCCGCACTGCAGACGGCAGTGCAAGAGCAGCAGCACGACGAGGCCAGATGGCTGGCTGGCTGGCTCGCATCAATCCTGCTGTGGCAGACAGCAACTGCAACGCACGGATTTGCTTGGATCTTTGTCATCTGCTGCTGCATCTCGGATTGCTCCAGATACATTAGGAAGTCTTCAGATAAATAACTACTTCCTTTATTTTTAAAGTTAGTATAAAATTGGGTCATCTATTTTGGAATGAAAAAAGTAGTGGGCAGTGGCAGCAGCCTATCATCTCACTACGTTCTATGTGCAAGCACAGTCACAGGACATGGGTGAGTGAGTGAAAAACAAAAGCAAAGCGAGCATTGGCCAAAAGAAAAGAAATGATCTCGATGAGTTTTGTTTGCCACACGCACACTCTGCTGCTGCTGCTGCTGCTAAAGAGCAAAAGGGTATGGCAGAAGCAAAGCATCGCGGTAGAGCGGCCATGCATGCGTGCGTCTTGTGTGAGCACGCGTGAAATTAACAAAGGCTTCTTCTCTTCTTCTTTTCTTTACAGGCAGGCTATGTGTACGAGTTACCTTTGCTCTCTGCAGAACGCAGACTTGTCGGGCTGCACGCACGTACCAATCGCTACTTCAGCCTCAACTGAACTGCACTGCACTTGACAAGCTTTCCAATTACTTACTACCCAGTAGTGCAACTGTTACTCAATAGTGGTAACTTAAAGAGAACGGGCGTTGCAGCACCCGAGCATCAGTGCTCTCTATATTTGACTTTTTCAAATTCGTATTTTTAAAGTTTCAAAAAAATGTGAAATTATTTCCCGGAATGCATGTACACATTCCGAATACCCGTTGCAAGTTTCGGTACAAATCTCGTTTTGTTTTGGACTATAGAAAAAAAACAAATTTCTGGCAGTATATAGGAGGAAAAAGGTGCCATTTCTGTCAGAAATTTCTCTTTTTTGTACTTCTCAAAATACAAAGTATTTCATCTCTAAATTTCTATCAGTCCTTAGGAATATGTGTACGTATTCACATATTTGTTTTAAGATTTTTTTTGAGCATCGGAAGTATGTTTTTCAAAAAATTCAAATATCAAGAGCAACGAAGCTCGGTAGCTGCAGGCACTTTTCGTAACTTAAACTCGATCAAACCCTCCTGTGGATGCCTACCTGGCTCCAACTCAGACTCCTTTTCTCACAGGGACCCCATTCATTGTTAAGGCGGTGTTGCCGGCTGCTAGTGGTACAAACCTAGAGCTCCGTGCCACATGCATGCTGCTGATAACAATCACTTATTACTCCCAGTGAGTGAGTGAACAATAGTGTTCGTGCGTGCAGCAGCAGCAGCTAAAGTCAGAGTGCAATCTCTGGCTGTCACCGCCTGTCATGGCACTGTGCATACGCCCTGTTGCTCTATAGCATTTGCCCAATGTTTCTTTCAGATGATGTTACGGTGTTGGTCATCTCAACCAAGTACTGCTGCTTGTTACATTTCGATTCAACGCATCGTCTTGTTTTTACTACACCTGATCTCGCCTCAATCATTTCGCACACCCTCTCAAAAAAAAAATCATTTCGCACACCTCCACTTTGCTTTTCTCCTGCTCTGCTTTGTGTCCGTTTCTAGTTAAATTTCCGGCTCGCTTCAGTGCTTGTAGTCATCGTTTGGTGGTCTATGGATCTGGATGTAATTTTTATTTCTGGTGTTCGTTATACTGCCATGATTGAAGATGAATAGACTGAAAAAGTTTTTTGCAAAAAAAAAACTAAAAACTCGACTTTTCCATTGGCACATGCCTCTGCTTCATTACTGCGCCTTTTCATCCAGCCACCCATCGGCCACGGCCATCAGTCATAGTACTATGTCCCGCTGTTCTTGAACTGATCAATTATATGTCTAATCTAGTATGCTTACTTCTCATACTGCTAATTAATTTGTGAGAGAGAATAATGTTCTCACCCAGGGACTATTTGTTTCTTCTTTTATTTTCCACATGACCTCGACAGGGGGAAACGGCACTGACTGACTGCTGGAGCACTATAAGGGCATCTACAGCATGGACTCTCAAATGGCACCCATCAGTCTTACCATGCAGTCTGCACGTGTTTTGCAATCCAACGCGATATCTTATTTGTCCGCGAACCGATTCAAATGTCTGTTTTCCTTGCAAACCGAAGCAAACGGGGGGCATTCGGGCCGCTACCACGCCCGTGTCCGACATCCCAGGCAGACCATATGCGTTGTACTCCCTTCAGTTGAGCTCGACAGAAAGAATGAATGACAACCATTCAGAGTGCAGCCAAAATAAAAAGGGCCTGAAATGAGTAGCTTTTTTGTTTTCACATGAGCTCGAGAGAAGGAAAGAACTACATTAACTGACAGGAGCATTAGCACACTACTCCCTTCAGTTGGACTCATAAGTCAGGCACGGATTTTTAGGTCTTTAATTTAACTAGTGAAACATGTATAACATTTTATTAAAAAAAGCACCTCTTTAAATTTATTGTTGAATGTAGTTTCTAACCATATAATTTTGCAGAACATTATACATGTTTTATTAGTCAAATCAAAGACCTAAAAACTTATGCCTGACTTATAAATCTTGTAATAACATCACGAGGAATTCGAAAATAAATTAAGAAAATACGAGCACCGTATATGGGACTTGAACCCGGCTGAACGGGTTCCACCATAAGCTTGGGCTCCAGATGTATGCTTGGTGGCCCGACCTAAAAGCCCCAAACACACTAAATGCCTCAAAATTAAGGTTCTAATATAAACACAGGTATAACTTCTTTATTTTCAGGAAATAAATAAATATAATGATGTGTTCGTTGAGAGAGGCAAGTTGGAGCAGGCAAGTTCAAAGTTAAGAGCTAGGTGTGAAGGGGGTAATTTGGTAAGGTCGGGGTATGGGGTTTCGAGAGAAGAGGTGGGTGAGCATCTATTTTTGCTTGATATCCGGCTCACCGGATCTCGCACATAAAAAGAAAGAGAGGATTGGGCGGGAGGGGACATCCATCCGAGGGTGAGGGGAAAAAGAGTCGAACGGCTCGCCAACTTTAAAGTCATACAGTACCATATGGATACCCACCGTTTGCTTTCCACACAGGGTTTTGATCATTCCACAAGCCTTGAGCATGGCCAGCCCAACCCTGGAACTCGGCGGTTGGGCCAAGCTTGGGCTCCAAATTATGGCCCGAAGGCCCCCAAAGCCCGAAATGCCTAAAAACTAGAGTTTCAACAGAAATGCTGGTATAATAATTTTTTTCAGGAATTCAGTATTATTAGTATTATTATTCCGGGAAATTTTATTAAAAAAGGGAAAAGAGAGGAGGAAAAGAACTGCATGGGCTCACTACATGATGGCCTGCTAGGAGGAGTGCTTTTTGGAAGAAGAAAAAAAGATAGCCTGCTTTTTGTTGATACTCCCATCCCATCCCGGTGTGTCACAGTGCCAGGGAACAATCTCTCAAACTACTTTATCCCTCTTGCTTTATGTATGGATGCAAAGCAAAAGCAAGCATTGGTTGCTTTGTGTTTAAACAACAGCAGTTTTGTTTGCCACACGAACACACAGACGCGTGCATAGGTTCGTTGCTGATAAAGAAAGAGCAAAAGGATATGGATATGACTCCTCTGATCCATATTAGTTATAGCTGATTTAGTTGGATCACAAAAAGTACTCCATGTGTCTGAAAATACTTATCGGAGAGGTTAAATAGAAATGAATGTATTTAAACTAAAATACGTCTAGATACATTTATTTATCTGAAAAGTATTTTCAGAGAGAGTGAGTATTTGATTTGCAAATATTAAGGCGGCTTGGTTAAACATTGAGTCAGACTCCCTCCGTCCTCAACTGCACTGCACTTGACAAGCTTTTTATTTGTTTATAGCGCCACTGCTACTAGTAAACATCTGTCAGTAACAACAGTTGCAGTCTTGCTTGCAGGGATAAGAGATTCGTGCTTAAATCAAGCTTAGTAATTTGCTAACTGAATCCTTATCCTGCTGTATGCGAGTTGAAGCAAGCAGCCGTGCACAGTCAGATTACTTATTACTCCGTCAGGTACCACTGCTAATCAATAGTGGTGTATCTCACTCGTCAGAGAGAATTAACTAGCACGGTAAGGCCTCATTCGGTTTGGAGGAAACCAAAATATAGGAATTAGGAGTAGTATAAGAATTTGATAAGATGGCACTTGCCATCCTAAAGAATTGTCTTGCCTCGTTTCTACACATAAAATGAGTTTTAAGTGGATGTGTAGAATACTCCAAAAATAGAGAAAATGAATAGTATTCCTATGAAATTTCTTTTTTTTCGAAAAGGGGATACCCCGGCCTCTGCATCAGAGCGATGCATACGGCCATCTTATTAAATCAAATAAGTTTCAACAAGGTCTCAAAGTCTCCTACTGAAAAGTGAACAAAGCTCACACAGAGCCAACATGGGCTAGAAACACAGACTAGCCATATAAAAGACGCCACAACCGGCTGGCTGCAAAAACGATAGGTAAACTAATTGCATATCCTATTACATGATCGCCATCCAACCGGTTGAAGATATCCCGAGCTACCATCTCCCAGCGGATAGATCCAGTAACCAAACGCTCCCTGGCCTCCGTCGGAGTGAGTAGCGACCACGAACGGATCAACGCCGTGGCTCTGAAAATAACCTGCAAAAAATGAATATGTGTTGTCCTGTTAAAAACCAAATCATTTCTGCAATTCCAGAGCGCCCACACCAAGACACAGACTCCTACACGAATATGTCTCGCTAACTCGGGCTCTACCCCGTTAAGCCACGTTCCAAATAACGTGTTGACTGAATTCGGTGGAGTAATATTAAAAGCAATATGGATCGTCCTCCATAAAACTTTAGCTAGCGAGCAATTAAGAAAAAGGTGTTTGATCGTCTCATCCCGATCACAGAAGCTACACCTAGTAGATCCTGTCCAATTACGCTTTGTCAAGTTGTCCTTGGTTAAAATAACTTGTTTATGCAGAAACCACATAAACACTTTGATTTTCAAAGGGACTTTGACAGCCCAAACATGTTTGGAACTAGGAATCGAGCTTGAATTGATAACATCAACATACATTGATTTAACAGTAAAAACTCCAGACCTAGTAAGCTTCCAGCATAATTCATCTGGTTGTTGGGAAAGCTGAATGTCCATCAGTCTCCTTACTAGATGCAGCCATTCTTCCCAACGATTACCCACTAATGCCCTTCTGAACTGAATATTAAGGGGGATCGACTGTAATACCGTGGCAACAAAAGTCTCACATCTTTGAACTATACGATACAAAGACGGGTATTGGATTGCTAAGGGTGTCTCTCCGAGCCAAGTATCCTCCCAGAATCGCGTACTGGCACCGTCACCAACAATAAACTTTGTCCTATTAAACAAGGACAACTTTACTTTCATAAGCCCTTTCCAAAAGGGTGAATCAGTCGGTCTTACTGTCACCTGAGACAGAGTTTTGGTTTGAAGATACTTGCTACGGAGGATTTGCGCCCAAGTGGCGTTAGTTCCACTTGATAACTTCCACAACCAGTTGCTGAGAAGACATCTGTTCTTAACTTCAAGATTCTCAATACCAAGACCCCCTTGGTCTTTCGGTCTACAGATGATGTCCCATTTGGCTAACCGGTATTTTCTTTTAACCTCATCACCTTGCCAGAAGAAACGCGATCGATAGAAGTCCAGTCTTTTCCTAACTCCAACTGGGACTTCGAAGAACGACAAAAGAAACATAGGCATACTCGTGAGAACCGAATTTATCAGAATTAAACGGCCTCCGTACGACATGAGCTTGCCCTTCCAGCAACTCAGTTTCTTTTCAAATCGATCCTCGATGCACTTCCACTCTGTGTTTGTCAGCTTACGATGGTGGATTGGTATTCCTAAGTAGGTGAAAGGCAAAGCCCCCAAATCACACCCGAACAATTGCCTATAAGCCCCTTGTTCATCGTTGGCTCTACCAAAGCAGAACAACTTGCTTTTGTGAAAGTTAATTTTTAACCCGGTCAATTGTTTAAATAAGCATAACACCAGCTTCATATTTCTCGCCTTTTCCAAGTCATGCTCCATAAAGATGATTGTATCATCAGCGTATTGGAGGATGGACACACCTCCATCAACTAGATGAGGTACCAGGCCACCCACTTGACCAGCCTCCTTGGCCCTTCCTATTAGAATTGCCAACATATCCACTACAATGTTAAACAAGATAGGGGACATCAGATCCCCTTGTCGCAGGCCCTTTTGTGTCTGGAAATAATGACCGATCTCATCATTCACTTTGATTCCAACACTCCCTTTTTGCGTATATGACTCAACCTGGCGTCGCCGGATTTCATCAAAGCCTTTCATACGCAACGCCTGTTGTAGGAGTGGCCATTTTACTTTATCGTACGCTTTCTCGAAATCCACCTTAAAGATGACTCCATCCAACTTTTTCGAGTGAATTTCATGGAGTGTTTCATGCAGGACCACCACCCCTTCTAGGATGTTCCTGTCCGGCATGAAAGCAGTTTGGGAATGCTGCACCACAGAATGCGTAATCTGTGTGAGCCGATTAGTCCCAACCTTGGTGAAAATTTTGAAACTAACATTGAGAAGGCAGATCGGCCTAAACTGCTCGATTGTCACAGCATCCGTTTTCTTAGGAAGCAGTGTTATTGTTCCAAAATTTAAGTGAAATAACTGAAGCTGTCTAGAGAAAAGATCGTGAAACATTGGAAGTAAATCCCCCTTAATAATGTGCCAACATCTCTTGTAAAACTCCGCCGCGAATCCATCAGGCCCGGGAGCCTTATTGTTTTTCATCTACGATATAGCATCAAACACCTCCGTCTCCGAGAATGGGGCAACCAGAATATCATTATCACGAGCAGTTAGTTGAGGCACATCCTCAATCCTGGACTCATCGAGGGATACACAACTGTCCTCCGGAGGTCCAAATAGCTGCTTATAATATTCGGTGATACAAAATTTTAGGTTGTCCTGCCCTACAATCGTTCCTTCCTCTTGCTCAAGCTGAAAGATTCTCTTCTTTCTGTGCTTGCCATTAGCAATCAAGTGAAAGAATTGAGTGTTTGCGTCCCCCTGGACCACTCTGCGAACCTTAGCCCGCAACGCCCACTTCAATTCTTCCTCACAGAGAAGTTCTTTCAACCTCATCTCCGCCTCGAGCTTAAACTGGAGCTCCGTAGATTGCAAAATCATGGACTCGACTTTTATATCTAGGGCCTGAATCAGAGAAAGGAGCCTTTCCTTTTCAACTTTATAAACCCCACTAAGGTGCTTAGCCCATCCCCGTAGCAAACTTCTCAAATGCCTAATCTTGTTCTATCAACGCTGGCAAGAGGTCGTGCCTCCTGCATCTTTAGCCCATTCCCTGGCTACCAGATCCAGGAAGCCTTCTCGTTCAAACCATGCAAGTTCGAAAGAAAAGGTGTTTTTGTTTCCCACATTGTTTGGCTCACCTGAGTCCACGAATAAAGGTGTGTGATCCGAGATTCCGCGCGAGAGAGCCTGGACCGTTACGACAGGGAACTTTTGTTCCCACTCGACACTCGCGAGAACTCGATCCAGCTTCTCATACGTCGGGTTTGGCAACGCGTTAGCTGAAGGAAATATGCCCTAGAGGCAATAATAAAGTTATTATTTATTTCCTTATATCATGATAAATGTTTATTATTCATGCTAGAATTGTATTAACCGGAAACATAATACATGTGTGAATACATAGACCAACAGAGTGTCACTAGTATGCCTCTACTTGACTAGCTCGTTAATCAAAGATGGTTATGTTTCCTAACCATGAACAAAGAGTTGTTATTTGATTAACGAGGTCACATCATTAGTTGAATGATCTGATTGACACGACCCATTCCATTAGCTTAGCACCCGATCGTTTAGTATGTTGCTATTGCTTTCTTCATGACTTATACATGTTCCTATAACTATGAGATTATGCAACTCCCGTTTACCGGAGGAACACTTTGGGTACTACCAAACGTCACAACGTAACTGGGTGATTATAAAGGAGTACTACAGGTGTCTCCAATGGTAGATGTTGGGTTGGCGTATTTCGAGATTAGGGTTTGTCACTCCGATTGTCGGAGAGGTATCTCTGGGCCCTCTCGGTAATGCACATCACATAAGCCTTGCAAGCACTGCAACTAATATGTTAGTTGTGAGATGATGTATTACGGAACGAGTAAAGAGACTTGCCAGTAACGAGATTGAACTAGGTATTGGATACCAACGATCGAATCTCGGGCAAGTAACATACCGATGACAAAGGGAACAACGTATGTTGTTATGCGGTCTGACCGATAAAGATCTTCGTAGAATATGTAGGAGCCAATATGGGCATCCAGGTCCCGCTATTGGTTATTGACCGGAGACGTGTCTCGGTCATGTCTACATTGTTCTTGAACCGTAGGGTCCGCACGCTTAACGTTACGATGACAGTTATTATGAGTTTATGCATTTTGATGTACCGAAGGTTGTTCGGAGTCCCAGATGAGATCACGGACATGACGAGGAGTCTCGAAATGGTCGAGACGTAAATATTGATATATTGGAAGCCTATGTTTGGACATAGGAAGTGTTCCGGGTGAAATCGGGATTTTACCGGAATACCGGGAGGGTTACCGGAACCCCCCGGGAGACTAATGGGCCTATTGGGCCTTAGTGGAAAAAGAGAAAAGGGGCAGCCCATAAGCTGGCCGGCGCCCCCCCTTTCCCCAAGTCCTAGTAGGACTAGGAGAAGGGGCCGACCCCCCCTCTTTCTCCTTTCCCCCCGAGAGTCCTAATTGGATTAGGATTGGTGTTGGGGAACGCAGTAATTTCGAAAATTTTCCTACGCACACGCAAGATCATGGTGATGCATAGCAACGAGAGGGGAGAGTGTTGTCTACGTACCAACACATACCGACTGCGGAAGCGATCACACAACGTAGAGGAAGTAGTCGTACGTCTTCTTCCCGATCCGACCGATCCAAGCACCGTTACTCCGGCACCTCCGAGTTCTTAGCACACGTTCAGCTCGATGACGTTCCTCGGGCTCCGATCCAGCAAAGCGTCGAGGAAGAGTTCTGTCAGCACGACGGCGTGGTGACGATCTTGATGTACTACCGACGCAGGGCTTCGCCTAAGCACTGTAACGGTACGATCGAGGTGGAATTTGGTGGCAGGGGGCACCGCACACGGCTAAGGAACGATCTCAAGGATCAACTTGTGTGTCTTGGGGTGTCCCCTGCCCCCGTATATAAAGGTTGGAGGAGGGGGGCCGGCCGGCCAGGGAGAGGGAGGCGCAGGGGAGTCCTACTCCCACCGGGAGTAGGACTCCTCCCTCCAATCCTAATCCAATTAGGACTCTCGGGGAGAAAGGAGAAAGAGGGGGGGCCGGCCCTTCTCCTAGTCCTACTAGGACTTGGGGAAAGGGGGGGGGCGCCGGCCAGCTATGGGCTGCCCCTTTTCTCTTTTTCCACTAAGGCCCAATAGGCCCATTAGTCTCCCGGGGGGTTCCGGTAACCCTCCCGGTATTCCGGTAAAATCCCGATTTCACCCGGAACACTTCCTATGTCCAAACATAGGCTTCCAATATATCAATCTTTACGTCTCGACCATTTCGAGACTCCTCGTCATGTCCGTGATCTCATCCGGGACTCCGAACAACCTTCGGTACATCAAAATGCATAAACTCATAATAACTGTCATCGTAACGTTAAGCGTGCGGACCCTACGGTTCGAGAACAATGTAGACATGACCGAGACACGTCTCCGGTCAATAACCAATAGCGGGACCTGGATGCCCATATTGGCTCCTACATATTCTACGAAGATCTTTATCGGTCAGACCGCATAACAACATACGTTGTTCCCTTTGTCATCGGTATGTTACTTGCCCGAGATTCGATCGTCGGTATCCAATACCTAGTTCAATCTCGTTACTGGCAAGTCTCTTTACTCGTTCCGTAATACATCATCTCACAACTAACATATTAGTTGCAGTGCTTGCAAGGCTTATGTGATGTGCATTACCGAGAGGGCCCAGAGATACCTCTCCGACAATCGGAGTGACAAACCCTAATCTCGAAATACGCCAACCCAACATCTACCATTGGAGACACCTGTAGTACTCCTTTATAATCACCCAGTTACGTTGTGACGTTTGGTAGTACCCAAAGTGTTCCTCCGGTAAACGGGAGTTGCATAATCTCATAGTTATAGGAACATGTATAAGTCATGAAGAAAGCAATAGCAACATACTAAACGATCGGGTGCTAAGCTAATGGAATGGGTCATGTCAATCAGATCATTCAACTAATGATGTGACCTCGTTAATCAAATAACAACTCTTTGTTCATGGTTAGGAAACATAACCATCTTTGATTAACGAGCTAGTCAAGTAGAGGCATACTAGTGACACTCTGTTGGTCTATGTATTCACACATGTATTATGTTTCCGGTTAATACAATTCTAGCATGAATAATAAACATTTATCATGATATAAGGAAATAAATAATAACTTTATTATTGCCTCTAGGGCATATTTCCTTCAGTCTCCCACTTGCACTAGAGTCAATAATCTAGATTACACTGTAATGATTCTAACACCCATGGAGCCTTGGTGCTGATCATGTTTTGCTCGTGGAAGAGGCTTAGTCAACGGGTCTGCAACATTCAGATCCGTATGTATCTTGCAAATCTCTATGTCTCCCACCTGGACTAAATCCCGGATGGAGTTGAAGCGTCTCTTGATGTGTTTGGTTCTTTTGTGAAATCTGGATTCCTTTGCCAAGGCAATTGCACCAGTATTGTCACAGAAGATTTTCATTGGACCCGATGCACTAGGTATGACACCTAGATCGGATATGAACTCCTTCATCCAGACTCCTTCGTTTGCTGCTTCCGAAGCAGCTATGTACTCCGCTTCACATGTAGATCCCGCTACGACGCTTTGTTTAGAACTGCACCAACTGACAGCTCCACCGTTTAAAGTAAACACGTATCCGGTTTGCGATTTAGAATCGTCCGGATCAGTGTCAAAGCTTGCATCAACGTAACCTCTTACGGTGAGCTCTTTGTCACCTCCATATACGAGAAACATATCCTTAGTCCTTTTCAGGTATTTCAGGATGTTCTTGACCGCTGTCCAGTGATCCATTCCTGGATTACTTTGGTACCTCCCTGCTAAACTTATAGCAAGGCACACATCAGGTCTGGTACACAGCATTGCATACATGATAGAGCCTATGGCTGAAGCATAGGGAACATCTTTCATTTTCTCTCTATCTTCTGCAGTGGTCGGGCATTGAGTCTGACTCAACTTCATACCTTGTAACACAGGCAAGAACCCTTTCTTTGCTTGATCCATTTTGAACTTCTTCAAAATCTTGTCAAGGTATGTGCTTTGTGAAAGTCCAATTAAGCGTTTTGATCTATCTCTATAGATCTTTATGCCTAATATGTAAGCAGCTTCCCCGAGGTCTTTCATCGAAAAACTTTTATTCAAGTATCCCTTTATGCTATCCAGAAATTCTATATCATTTCCAATCAGCAATATGTCATCCACATATAATATTAGAAATGCTACAGAGCTCCCACTCACTTTCTTGTAAATACAGGCTTCTCCAAAAGTCTGTATAAAGCCAAATGCTTTGATCACACTATCAAAGCGTTTATTCCAACTCCGAGATGCTTGCACCAGTCCATAAATGGATCGCTGGAGTTTGCATACTTTGTTAGCTCCCTTTGGATCGACAAAACCTTCTGGTTGTATCATATACAACTCTTCTTCCAGAAATCCATTCAGGAATGCAGTTTTGACATCCATCTGCCATATTTCATAATCATAAAATGCGGCAATTGCTAACATAATTCTGACGGACTTAAGCATCGCTACGGGTGAGAAGGTCTCATCGTAGTCAACTCCTTGAACTTGTCGAAAACCTTTCGCGACAAGTCGAGCTTTATAGACAGTAATATTACCGTCAGCGTCAGTCTTTTTCTTGAAGATCCATTTATTCTCAATTGCTTGCCGATCATCGGGCAAGTCAACCAAAGTCCATACTTTGTTTTCATACATGGATCCCATCTCAGATTTCATGGCCTCAAGCCACTTTGCGGAATCTGGGCTCACCATCGCTTCTTCATAGTTCGTAGGTTCATCATGATCTAGCATCATGACTTCCAGAACTGGATTACCGTACCACTCTGGTGCGGATCTCACTCTGGTTGATCTACGTGGTTCAGTAGTATCTTGTTCTGAAGCTTCATGATCATCATCATTAGCTTCCTCACTGATTGGTATAGGTGTCGCAGAAACAGTTTTCTGTGATGTACTATTTTCCAATAAGGGAGCAGGTACAGTTACCTCGTCAAGTTCTACTTTCCTCCCACTCACTTCTTTCGAGAGAAACTCCTTCTCTAGAAAGTTTCCGAATTTAGCAACAAAAGTCTTGCCTTCGGATCTGTGATAGAAGGTGTATCCAATAGTTTCCTTTGGATATCCTATGAAGACACATTTCTCCGATTTGGGTTCGAGCTTATCAGGTTGAAGCTTTTTCACATAAGCATCGCAGCCCCAAACTTTAAGAAACGACAACTTTGGTTTCTTGCCAAACCATAGTTCATAAGGTGTCGTCTCAACGGATTTTGATGGTGCCCTGTTTAACGTGAATGCGGCCGTCTCTAAAGCATAACCCCAAAACGATAGCGGTAAATCAGTAAGAGACATCATAGATCGCACCATATCTAGTAAAGTACGATTACGACGTTCGGACACACCATTACGCTGTGGTGTTCCGGGTGGCGTGAGTTGCGAAACTATTCCACAATTTTTCAAATGTACACCAAACTCGTAACTCAAATATTCTCCTCCACGATCAGATCGTAGAAACTTTATTTTCTTGTTACGATGATTTTCAACCTCACTCTGAAATTCTTTGAACTTTTCAAATGTTTCAGACTTATGTTTCATTAAGTAGATATACCCATATCTGCTTAAATCATCTGTGAAGGTGAGAAAATAACGATATCCGCCACGAGCCTCAATATTCATCGGACCACATACATCGGTATGTATGATTTCCAATAAATCTGTTGCTCTCTCCATAGTACCGGAGAACGGTGTTTTAGTCATCTTGCCTATGAGGCACGGTTCGCAAGTACCAAGTGATTCATAATCAAGTGGTTCCAAAAGCCCATCAGTATGGAGTTTCTTCATGCGCTTTACACCGATATGACCTAAACGGCAGTGCCACAAATAAGTTGCACTATCATTATTAACTTTGCATCTTTTGGCTTCTACATTATGAATATGTGTATCACTATCTTCGAGATTCAACAAGAATAGACCACTCTTCAAAGGTGCATGACCATAAAAGATATTATTCATATAAATAGAACAACCATTATTCTCTGATTTAAATGAATAACCGTCTCGCATTAAACAAGATCCAGATATAATGTTCATGCTCAACGCTGGCACCAAATAACAATTATTTAGGTCTAATATTAATCCCGAAGGTAGATGTAGAGGTAGCGTGCCGACCGCGATCACATCGACTTTGGAACCGTTTCCCACGCGCATCGTCACCTCGTCCTTTGCTAGCGTCCGCTTATTCCGTAGTCCCTGTTTCGAGTTGCAAATATTAGCAACAGAACCAGTATCAAATACCCAGGTGCTACTGCGAGCTCTAGTAAGGTACACATCAATAACATGTATATCACATATACCTTTGCTCACTTTGCCATCCTTCTTATCCGCCAAATACTTGGGGCAGTTCCGCTTCCAGTGACCAGTCTGCTTGCAGTAGAAGCACTCAGTTTCAGGCTTAGGTCCAGACTTGGGTTTCTTCTCCTGAGCAGCAACTTGCTTGCTGTTCTTCTTGAAGTTTCCCTTCTTCTTCCCTTTGCCCTTTTTCTTGAAACTAGTGGTTTTGCTAACCATCAACACTTGATGCTCCTTCTTGATTTCTACCTCCGCAGCTTTCAGCATTACGAAGAGCTCGGGAATAGTCTTGTTCATCCCTTGCATATTATAGTTCATCACGAAGCTCTTGTAGCTTGGTGGCAGTGGTTGGAGAATTCTGTCAATGACGCAATCATCTGGAAGATTAACTCCCATCTGAATCAAGTGATTATTATACCCAGACATTTTGAGTATATGCTCACTGACAGAACTGTTCTCCTCCATCTTGCAGCTATAGAACTTATTGGAGACTTCATATCTCTCAATTCGGGCATTTGCTTGAAATATTAACTTCAACTCCTGGAACATCTCATATGCTCCATGACGTTCAAAACGTCGTTGAAGTCCCGATTCTAAGCCGTAAAGCATGGCACATTGAACTATCGAGTAGTCATCAGCTTTGCTCTGCCAGACGTTCACAACATCTGGCGTTGCTCCAGCAGCAGGCCTGTCACCCAGCGGTGCTTCCAGGACGTAATTCTTCTGTGCAGCAATGAGGATAATCCTCAGGTTACGGACCCAGTCCGTGTAATTGCTACCATCATCTTTCAACTTTGCTTTCTCAAGGAACGCATTAAAATTCAACGGAACAATAGCACGAGCCATCTATCTACAATCAACATAAACAAGCAAGATACTATCAGGTACTAAGTTCATGATAAGTTTAAGTTCAGTTAATCAAATTACTTAGGAACTCCCACTTAGATAGACATCCCTCTAATCTTCTAAGTGATCACGTGATCCAAATCAACTAAACCATAACCGATCATCACGTGAGATGGAGTAGTTTTCAATGGTGAACATCGTTATGTTGATCATATCTACTATATGATTCACGCTCGACCTTTCGGTCTCCGTGTTCCGAGGCCATATCTGTATATGCTTGGCTCGTCAAGTATAACCTGAGTATTCTGCGTGTGCAACTGTTTTGCACCCGTTGTATTTGGACGTAGAGCTTATCACACCCGATCATCACGTGGTGTCTGGGCACGACGAACTTTGGCAATGGTGCATACTCAGGGAGAACACTTCTTGATAATTTTAGTGAGAGATCATCTTATAATGCTACCGTCAATCAAAGCAAGATAAGATGCATAAAAGGATAAACATCACATGCAATCAATATAAGTGATATGATATGGCCATCATTATCTTGTGCTTGTGATCTCCATCTCCGAAGCACCGTCATGATCACCATCGTCACTGGCGCGACACCTTGATCTCCATCGTAGCATCGTTGTCGTCTCGCCAATCTTATGCTTCCACGACTATCACTACCGTTTAGTAATAAAGTAAAGCATTACATCGCGATTGCATTGCATACAATAAAGCGACAACCATATGGCTCCTGCCAGTTGCCGATAACTCGGTTACAAAACATGATCATCTCATACAATAAAATCAGCATCATGCCTTGACCATATCACATCACAACATACCCTGCAAAAACAAGTTAGACGTCCTCTACTTTGTTGTTGCAAGTTTTACGTGGCTGCTACGGGCTTAAGTAAGAACTCATCTCACCTACGCATCAAAACCACAACGATAGTTCGTCAAATAGACTCCGTTTTAACCTTCTCAAGGACCGGGCGTAGTCACACTTGGTTCAACTAAAGTTGGAGAGACAGTCTTCCGCAAGCCATCTGTGTGCAAAGCACGTCGAGGGAACCGGTCTCGCGTAAGAGTACGCGTAAGGTTGGTCCGGATCGTCTCACCCAACAATACCGCCGAACCAAAGTATGACATGCTGGTAGGCAGTATGACTTGTATCGCCCACAACTCACTTGTGTTCTACTCGTGCAAATAACATCAAACCATAAAACCTAGGCTCGGATGCCACTGTTGGGGAACGCAGTAATTTCGAAAATTTTCCTACGCACACGCAAGATCATGGTGATGCATAGCAACGAGAGGGGAGAGTGTTGCCTACGTACCAACGCAGACCGACTGCGGAAGCGATCACACAACGTAGAGGAAGTAGTCGTACGTCTTCTTCCCGATCCGACCGATCCAAGCACCGTTACTCCGGCACCTCCGAGTTCTTAGCACACATTCAGCTCGATGACGTTCCTCGGGCTCCGATCCAGCAAAGCGTCGAGGAAGAGTTCCGTTAGCACGACGGCGTGGTGACGATCTTGATGTACTACCGACGCAGGGCTTCGCCTAAGCACTGTACCGGTACGATCGAGGTGGAATTTGGTGGCAGGGGGCACCGCACACGGCTAAGGAACGATCTCAAGGATCAACTTGTGTGTCTTGGGGTGTCCCCTGCCCCCGTATATAAAGGTTGGAGGAAGGGGGGCCGGCCGGCCAGGGAGAGGGAGGCGCAGGGGAGTCCTACTCCCACCGGGAGTAGGACTCCCCCCTCCAATTGAAGGAAATATGCCCTAGAGGCAATAATAAAGTTATTATTTATTTCCTTATATCATGATAAATGTTTATTATTCATGCTAGAATTGTATTAACCGGAAACATAATACATGTGTGAATACATAGACCAACAGAGTGTCACTAGTATGCCTCTACTTGACTAGCTCGTTAATCAAAGATGGTTATGTTTCCTAACCATGAACAAAGAGTTGTTATTTGATTAACGAGGTCACATCATTAGTTGAATGATCTGATTGACATGACCCATTCCATTAGCTTAGCACCCGATCGTTTAGTATGTTGCTATTGCTTTCTTCATGACTTATACATGTTCCTATAACTATGAGATTATGCAACTCCCGTTTACCGGAGGAACACTTTGGGTACTACCAAACGTCACAACGTAACTGGGTGATTATAAAGGAGTACTATAGGTGTCTCCAATGGTATATGTTGGGTTGGCGTATTTCGAGATTAGGGTTTGTCACTCCGATTGTCGGAGAGGTATCTCTGGGCCCTCTCGGTAATGCACATCACATAAGCCTTGCAAGCACTGCAACTAATATGTTAGTTGTGAGATGATGTATTACGGAACGAGTAAAGAGACTTGCCGGTAACGAGATTGAACTAGGTATTGGATACCGACGATCGAATCTCGGGCAAGTAACATACCGATGACAAAGGGAACAACGTATGTTGTTATGCGGTCTGACCGATAAAGATCTTCGTAGAATATGTACGAGCCAATATGGTCATCCAGGTCCCGCTATTGGTTATTGCCGGAGATGTGTCTCGGTCATGTCTACATTGTTCTCGAACCGTAGGGTCCGCACGCTTAACGTTACGATGACAGTTATTATGAGTTTATGCATTTTGATGTACCGAAGGTTGTTCGGAGTCCCGGATGAGATCACGGACATGACGAGGAGTCTCGAAATGGTCGAGACGTAAAGATTGATATATTGGAAGCCTATGTTTGGACATAGGAAGTGTTCCGGGTGAAATCGGGATTTTACCGGAATACCGGGAGGGTTACCGGAACCCCCCGGGAGACTAATGGGCCTATTGGGCCTTAGTGGAAAAAGAGAAAAGGGGCAGCCCATAAGCTGGCCGGCGCCCCCCCCCCTTTCCCCAAGTCCTAGTAGGACTAGGAGAAGGCCCCCCCCCCCTCTTTCTCCTTTCTCCCCGAGAGTCCTAATTGGATTAGGATTGGAGGGAGGAGTCCTACTCCCGGTGGGAGTAGGACTCCCCTGCGCCTCCCTCTCCCTGGCCGGCCGGCCCCCCTTCCTCCAACCTTTATATACGGGGGCAGGGGACACCCCAAGACACAAAAGTTGATCCTTGAGATCGTTCCTTAGCCGTGTGCGGTGCCCCCTGCCACCAAATTCCACCTCGATCGTACCGTTACAGTGCTTAGGCGAAGCCCTGCGTCGGTAGTACATCAAGATCGTCACCACGCCGTCGTGCTGACGGAACTCTTCCTCGACGCTTTGCTGGATCGGAGCCCGAGGAACGTCATCGAGCTGAACGTGTGCTAAGAACTCGGAGGTGCCGGAGTAACGGTGCTTGGATCGGTCGGATCGGGAAGAAGACGTACGACTACTTCCTCTACGTTGTGTGATCGCTTCCGCAGTCGGTCTGCGTTGGTACGTAGACAACACTCTCCCCTCTCGTTGCTATGCATCACCATGATCTTGCGTGTGCGTAGGAAAATTTTCGAAATTACTGCGTTCCCCAACAGTGGCATCCGAGCCTAGGTTTTATGGTTTGATGTTATTTGCACGAGTAGAACACAACTGAGTTGTGGGCATTACAAGTCATACTGCCTACCAGCATGTCATACTTTGGTTCGGCGGTATTGTTGGGTGAGACGATCCGGACCAACCTTACGCGTACTCTTACGCGAGACCGGTTCCCTCGACGTGCTTTGCACACAGATGGCTTGCGGAAGACTGTCTCTCCAACTTTAGTTGAACCAAGTGTGACTACGCCCGGTCCTTGAGAAGGTTAAAACGGAGTCTATTTGACGAACTATCGTTGTGGTTTTGATGCGTAGGTGAGATGAGTTCTTACTTAAGTCAGTAGCAGCCACGTAAAACTTGCAACAACAAAGTAGAGGACGTCTAACTTGTTTTTGCAGGGTATGTTGTGATGTGATATGGTCAAGGCATGATGCTGATTTTATTGTATGAGATGATCATGTTTTGTAACCGAGTTATCGGCAACTGGCAGGAGCCATATGGTTGTCGCTTTATTGTATGCAATGCAATCGCGATGTAATGCTTTACTTTATTACTAAACGGTAGTGATAGTCGTGGAAGCATAAGATTGGCGAGACGACAACGATGCTACGATGGAGATCAAGGTGTCGCGCCGGTGACGATGGTGATCATGACGGTGCTTCGGAGATGGAGATCACAAGCACAAGATGATGATGGCCATATCATATCACTTATATTGATTGCATGTGATGTTTATCCCTTTTATGCATCTTATCTTGCTTTGATTGACGGTAGCATTATAAGATGATCTCTCACTAAAATTATCAAGAAGTGTTCTCCCTGAGTATGCACCGTTGCCAAAGTTCGTCGTGCCCAGACACCACGTGATGATCGGGTGTGATAAGCTCTACGTCCAAATACAACGGGTGCAAAACAGTTGCACACGCAGAATACTCAGGTTATACTTGACGAGCCAAGCATATACAGATATGGCCTCGGAACACGGAGACCGAAAGGTCGAGCGTGAATCATATAGTAGATATGATCAACATAACGATGTTCACCATTGAAAACTACTCCATCTCACGTGATGATCGGTTATGGTTTAGTTGATTTGGATCACGTGATCACTTAGAAGATTAGAGGGATGCCTATCTAAGTGGGAGTTCCTAAGTAATTTGATTAACTGAACTTAAACTTATCATGAACTTAGTACCTGATAGTATCTTGCTTGCTTATGTTGATTGTAGATAGATGGCTCGTGCTATTGTTCCGTTGAATTTTAATGCGTTCCTTGAGAAAGCAAAGTTGAAAGATGATGGTAGCAATTACACGGACTGGGTCCGTAACCTGAGGATTATCCTCATTGCTGCACAGAAGAATTACGTCCTGGAAGCACCGCTGGGTGACAGGCCTGCTGCTGGAGCAACGCCAGATGTTGTGAACGTCTGGCAGAGCAAAGCTGATGACTACTCGATAGTTTAGTGTGCCATGCTTTACGGCTTAGAATCGGGACTTCAACGACGTTTTGAACATCATGGAGCATATGAGATGTTCCAGGAGTTGAAGTTAATATTTCAAGCAAATGCCCGAATTGAGAGATATGAAGTCTCCAATAAGTTCTATAGCTGCAAGATGGAGGAGAACAGTTCTGTCAGTGAGCATATACTCAAAATGTCTGGGTATAATAATCACTTGATTCAGATGGGAGTTAATCTTCCAGATGATTGCGTCATTGACAGAATTCTCCAATCACTGCCACCAAGCTACAAGAGCTTCGTGATGAACTATAATATGCAAGGGATGAACAAGACTATTCCCGAGCTCTTCGCAATGCTGAAAGCTGCGGAGGTAGAAATCAAGAAGGAGCATCAAGTGTTGATGGTTAGCAAAACCACTAGTTTCAAGAAAAAGGGCAAAGGGAAGAAGAAGGGAAACTTCAAGAAGAACAGCAAGCAAGTTGCTGCTCAGGAGAAGAAACCCAAGTCTGGACCTAAGCCTGAAACTGAGTGCTTCTACTGCAAGCAGACTGGTCACTGGAAGCGGAACTGCCCCAAGTATTTGGCGGATAAGAAGGATGGCAAAGTGAGCAAAGGTATATGTGATATACATGTTATTGATGTGTACCTTACTAGAGCTCGCAGTAGCACCTGGGTATTTGATACTGGTTCTGTTGCAAATATTTGCAACTCAAAACAGGGACTACGGAATAAGCGGACGCTAGCAAAGGACGAGGTGATGATGCGCATGGGAAACGGTTCCAAAGTCGATGTGATCGCGGTCGGCACGCTACCTCTACATCTACCTTCGGGATTAATATTAGACCTAAATAATTGTTATTTGGTGCCAGCGTTGAGCATGAACATTATATCTGGATCTTGTTTAATGCGAGACGGTTATTCATTTAAATCAGAGAATAATGGTTGTTCTATTTATATGAATAATATCTTTTATGGTCATGCACCTTTGAAGAGTGGTCTATTCTTGTTGAATCTCGAAGATAGTGATACACATATTCATAATGTAGAAGCCAAAAGATGCAAAGTTAATAATGATAGTGCAACTTATTTGTGGCACTGCCGTTTAGGTCATATCGGTGTAAAGCGCATGAAGAAACTCCATACTGATGGGCTTTTGGAACCACTTGATTATGAATCACTTGGTACTTGCGAACCGTGCCTCATAGGCAAGATGACTAAAACACCGTTCTCCGGTACTATGGAGAGAGCAACAGATTTATTGGAAATCATACATACCGATGTATGTGGTCCGATGAATATTGAGGCTCGTGGCGGATATCGTTATTTTCTCACCTTCACAGATGATTTAAGCAGATATGGGTATATCTACTTAATGAAACATAAGTCTGAAACATTTGAAAAGTTCAAAGAATTTCAGAGTGAGGTTGAAAATCATCGTAACAAGAAAATAAAGTTTCTACGATCTGATCGTGGAGGAGAATATTTGAGTTACGAGTTTGGTGTACATTTGAAAAATTGTGGAATAGTTTCGCAACTCACGCCACCCGGAACACCACGGCGTAATGGTGTGTCCGAACGTCGTAATCGTACTTTACTAGATATGGTGCGATCTATGATGTCTCTTACTGATTTACCGCTATCGTTTCTGGGTTATGCTTTAGAGACGGCCGCATTCACGTTAAACAGGGCACCATCAAAATCCGTTGAGACGACACCTTATGAACTATGGTTTGGCAAGAAACCAAAGTTGTCGTTTCTTAAAGTTTGGGGCTGCGATGCTTATGTGAAAAAGCTTCAACCTGATAAGCTCGAACCCAAATCGGAGAAATGTGTCTTCATAGGATATCCAAAAGAAACTATTGGATACACCTTCTATCACAGATCCGAAGGCAAGACTTTTGTTGCTAAATTCGGAAACTTTCTGGAGGAGTTTCTCTCGAAAGAAGTGAGTGGGAGGAAAGTAGAACTTGACGAGGTAACTGTATCTGCTCCCTTATTGGAAATTAGTACATCACAGAAAACTGTTTCTGCGACACCTATACCAATCAGTGAGGAAGCTAATGATGATGATCATGAAGCTTCAGAACAAGATACTACTGAACCACGTAGATCAACCAGAGTGAGATCCGCACCAGAGTGGTACGGTAATCCAGTTCTGGAAGTCATGATGCTAGATCATGATGAACCTACGAACTATGAAGAAGCGATGGTGAGCCCAGATTCCGCAAAGTGGCTTGAGGCCATGAAATCTGAGATGGGATCCATGTATGAAAACAAAGTATGGACTTTGGTTGACTTGCCCGATGATCGGCAAGCAATTGAGAATAAATGGATCTTCAAGAAAAAGACTGACGCTGACGGTAATATTACTGTCTATAAAGCTCGACTTGTCGCGAAAGGTTTTCGACAAGTTCAAGGAGTTGACTACGATGAGACCTTCTCACCCGTAGCGATGCTTAAGTCCGTCAGAATTATGTTAGCGATTGCCGCATTTTATGATTATGAAATATGGCAGATGGATGTCAAAACTGCATTCCTGAATGGATTTCTGGAAGAAGAATTGTATATGATACAACCAGAAGGTTTTGTCGATCCAAAGGGAGCTAACAAAGTATGCAAACTCCAGCGATCCATTTATGGACTGGTGCAAGCATCTCGGAGTTGGAATAAACGCTTTGATAGTGTGATCAAAGCATTTGGCTTTATACAGACTTAAGGAGAAGCCTGTATTTACAAGAAAGTGAGTGGGAGCTCTGTAGCATTTCTAATATTATATGTGGATGACATATTGCTGATTGGAAATGATATAGAATTTCTGGATAGCATAAAGGGATACTTGAATAAAAGTTTTTCGATGAAAGACCTCGGGGAAGCTGCTTACATATTAGGCATAAAGATCTATAGAGATAGATCAAAACGCTTACATAATAGTTCAAAATGGATCAAGCAAAGAAAGGGTTCTTGCCTGTGTTACAAGGTATGAAGTTGAGTCAGACTCAATGCCCGACCACTGCAGAAGATAGAGAGAAAATGAAAGATGTTCCCTATGCTTCAGCCATAGGCTCTATCATGTATGCAATGCTGTGTACCAGACCTGATGTGTGCCTTGCTATAAGTTTAGCAGGGAGGTACCAAAGTAATCCAGGAATGGATCACTGGACAACGGTCAAGAACATCCTGAAATACCTGAAAAGGACTAAGGATATGTTTCTCGTATATGGAGGTGACAAAGAGCTCACCGTAAGAGGTTACGTTGATGCAAGCTTTGACACTGATCCGGACGATTCTAAATCGCAAACCGGATACGTGTTTACATTAAACGGTGGAGCTGTCAGTTGGTGCAGTTCTAAACAAAGCGTCGTAGCGGGATCTACATGTGAAGCGGAGTACATAGCTGCTTCGGAAGCAGCAAACGAAGGAGTCTGGATGAAGGAGTTCATATCCGATCTAGGTGTCATACCTAGTGCATCGGGTCTAATGAAAATCTTCTGTGACAATACTGGTGCAATTGCCTTGGCAAAGGAATCCAGATTTCACAAAAGAACCAAACACATCAAGAGACGCTTCAACTCCATCCGGGATTTAGTCCAGGTGGGAGACATAGAGATTTGCAAGATACATACGGATCTGAATGTTGCAGACCCGTTGACTAAGCCTCTTCCACGAGCAAAACATGATCAGCACCAAGGCTCCATGGGTGTTAGAATCATTACAGTGTAATCTAGATTATTGACTCTAGTGCAAGTGGGAGACTGAAGGAAATATGCCCTAGAGGCAATAATAAAGTTATTATTTATTTCCTTATATCATGATAAATGTTTATTATTCATGCTAGAATTGTATTAACCGGAAACATAATACATGTGTGAATACATAGACCAACAGAGTGTCACTAGTATGCCTCTACTTGACTAGCTCGTTAATCAAAGATGGTTATGTTTCCTAACCATGAACAAAGAGTTGTTATTTGATTAACGAGGTCACATCATTAGTTGAATGATCTGATTGACATGACCCATTCCATTAGCTTAGCACCCGATCGTTTAGTATGTTGCTATTGCTTTCTTCATGACTTATACATGTTCCTATAACTATGAGATTATGCAACTCCCGTTTACCGGAGGAACACTTGGGGTACTACCAAACGTCACAACGTAACTGTGTGATTATAAAGGAGTACTACAGGTGTCTCCAATGGTATATGTTGGGTTGGCGTATTTCGAGATTAGGGTTTGTCACTCCGATTGTCGGAGAAGTATCTCTGGGCCCTCTCGGTAATGCACATCACATAAGCCTTGCAAGCACTGCAACTAATATGTTAGTTGTGAGATGATGTATTACGGAACGAGTAAAGAGACTTGCCGGTAACGAGATTGAACTAGGTATTGGATACCGACGATCGAATCTCGGGCAAGTAACATACCGATGACAAAGGGAACAACGTATGTTGTTATGCGGTCTGACCGATAAAGATCTTCGTAGAATATGTAGGAGCCAATATGGGCATCCAGGTCCCGCTATTGGTTATTGACCGGAGATGTGTCTCGGTCATGTCTACATTGTTCTCGAACCGTAGGGTCCGCACGCTTAACGTTACGATGACAGTTATTATGAGTTTATGCATTTTGATGTACCGAAGGTTGTTCGGAGTCCCGGATGAGATCACGGACATGACGAGGAGTCTCGAAATGGTCGAGACGTAAAGATTGATATATTGGAAGCCTATGTTTGGACATAGAAAGTGTTCCGGGTGAAATCGGGATTTTACCGGAATACCGGGAGGGTTACCGGAATCCCCGGGGAGACTAATGGGCCTATTGGGCCTTAGTGGAAAAAGAGAAAAGGGGCAGCCCATAGCTGGCCGGTGCCCCCCCTTTCCCCAAGTCCTAGTAGGACTAGGAGAAGGGGCCGCCCCCCCCCCCCCTCTTTCTCCTTTCTCCCCGAGAGTCCTAATTGGATTAGGATTGGAGGGGGGAGTCCTACTCCCGGTGGGAGTAGGACTCCCTTGCGCCTCCCTCTCCCTGGCCGGCCGGCCCCCCTTCCTCCAACCTTTATATACGGGGGCAGGGGACACCCCAAGACACACAAGTTGATCCTTGAGATCGTTCCGTAGCCGTGTGCGGTGCCCCCTGCCACCAAATTCCACCTCGATCGTACCGTTACAGTCCTTAGGCGAAGCCCTGCGTCGGTAGTACATCAAGATCGTCACCACGCCGTCGTGCTGACGGAACTCTTCCTCGACGCTTTGCTGGATCGGAGCCCGAGGAACGTCATCGAGCTGAACGTGTGCTAAGAACTCGGAGGTGCCGGAGTAACGGTGCTTGGATCGGTCGGATCGGGAAGAAGACGTACGACTACTTCCTCTACGTTGTGTGATCGCTTCCACAGTCGGTCTGCGTTGGTACGTAGACAACACTCTCCCCTCTCGTTGCTATGCATCACCATGATCTTGCGTGTGCGTAGGAAAATTTTCGAAATTACTGCGTTCCCCAACATATACATGTTCCTATAACTATGAGATTATGCAACTCCCGTTTACCGGAGCAACACTTTGGGTACTACCAAACGTCACAACGTAACTGTGTGATTATAAAGGAGTACTACAGGTGTCTCCAATGGTAGATGTTGGGTTGGCGTATTTCGAGATTAGGGTTTGTCACTCCGATTGTCGGAGAGGTATCTCTGGGCCCTCTCGGTAATGCACATCACATAAGCCTTGCAAGCACTGCAACTAATATGTTAGTTGTGAGATGATGTATTACGGAACGAGTAAAGAGACTTGCCAGTAACGAGATTGAACTAGGTATTGGATACCGACGATCGAATCTCGGGCAAGTAACATACCGATGACAAAGGGAACAACGTATGTTGTTATGCGGTCTGACCGATAAAGATCTTCGTAGAATATGTAGGAGCCAATATGGGCATCCAGGTCCCGCTATTGGTTATTGACCGGAGACGTGTCTCGGTCATGTCTACATTGTTCTCGAACCGTAGGGTCCGCACACTTAACGTTACGATGACAGTTATTATGAGTTTATGCATTTTGATGTACCGAAGGTTGTTCGGAGTCTCGGATGAGATCACGGACATGACGAGGAGTCTCGAAATGGTCGAGACGTAAAGATTGATATATTGGAAGCCTATGTTTGGACATAGGAAGTGTTCCGGGTGAAATCGGGATTTTACCGGAATACCGGGAGGGTTACCGGAACCCCCCGGGAGACTAATGGGCCTATTGGGCCTTAGTGGAAAAAGAGAAAAGGGGCAGCCCATAAGCTGGCCGGCGCCCCCCCTTTCCCCAAGTCCTAGTAGGACTAGGAGAAGGGGCCGGCCCCCCCTCTTTCTCCTTTCCCCCCGAGAGTCCTAATTGGATTAGGATTGGAGGGGGGAGTCCTACTCCCGGTGGGAGTAGGACTCCCCCTACGCCTCCATCTCCCTGGCCGGCCGGCCCCTCTCCTCCAACCTTTATATACGGGGGCAGGGGACACCCCATGACACACAAGTTGATCCTTGAGATCGTTCCTTAGCCGTGTGCGGTGCCCCCTGCCACCAAATTCCACCTCGATCGTATCGTTACAGTGCTTAGGCGAAGCCCTGCGTCGGTAGTACATCAAGATCGTCACCACGCCGTCGTGCTGACGGAACTCTTCCTCGACGCTTTGCTGGATCGGAGCCCGAGGAACGTCATCGAGCTGAACGTGTGCTAAGAACTCGGAGGTGCCGGAGTAACGGTGCTTGGATCGGTCGGATCGGGAAGAAGACGTACGACTACTTCCTCTACGTTGTGTGATCGCTTCCGCAGTCGGTCTGCGTTGGTACGTAGACAACACTCTCCCCTCTCGTTGCTATGCATCACCATGATCTTGCGTGTGCGTAGGAAAATTTTCGAAATTACTGCGTTACCCAACATTAGCCCAGGTAAACTTTCTACCAGAAAGCTCTATCTCTCTCAGATCCAAGCTTTCAATAATGGTATTGAACATATATGACCATCTCCCACCAAAATTATCATTATTCTCTTCATCTCTCCTCCTAATGATATTGAAGTCACCCCCAACCAAAATTGGGAGCTGCTCGGATCCGCAAATTCGAACAAGGTCCGCCAAAAACTCCGGTTTAAACTCGGGTTGTGCGGCACCATACACCGCCACCAGAGCCCAGTTAAAACCATCGGCTTTGGACCTGGCCCGAAATGTAACCGCAAAGTCACCCATCACTACACTACGAACTTCCAGTGAATCGCAAAGCAAGATCCCACCCGATCTTCCTCGCGGAGGAAGGCAATGCCAATCAAAATCGACACCACCCGATAAAGTATTGAGAAACTGGGGCGCAAAATTATCCCTACCAGTTTCAGAAAGAGCAATGAAATCTAATCGATGCTCAAGAGACGCCTCAGCAAGGAACCTTCTTTTAGCCAAGTCCTTAAGACCTCTGCTATTCCAAAAGATTCCTTTCATAGGTCATCATGATATTTTTTGGCCGTTCGAATCCTAGCACTCCTACGAACCGCGGAAGCCGCATAAACCTTCCACTTCCACTTACGCTTGGGTTTATCATGGTCCTCCATCCGGTCCTCATAACCGGGATCAGTTGGTCTTGCTACTGCATCCTGTAGAACTACATCCTCCTCCTCAGAATCAGGAGTGGATGGTGCAAGATCCGCACACAAATTATCGAGCACTCTTACCCCTAACGCATCAATCTCTGCATCGTTCATAGGTTTTACTGCTGCTAGGTTTCGAATAATATCTATAGCGCGTTCCGCTTCCAAATCTAGGAGATCATTAACCGAGTTAGAAATTTCATTACTAGTACTCCCTAGCGAAACTCCTAACTGGTTGGCATTATTAATAATCTCATCATTAGAAAAATGCAAAATAGAATTAGACATGTTGACTGACATACCAGTGGTGACCTCAACGTTCTGTACGCGTTTCCTACAAACCGAATGCATCTATAGAAAATTTTCCTATGAAATCCTTATTCCTACGTTTTTCCTCTAGAAATCCTCCAAACCGAATGAGGCCTAAGTAGATCGATCCTCTGGTGTCTCTCTGAAACTAATTGATGGATGGATGGTGTACTACTTTATTACAGTTGCTTTGTGCTCAGCCCCTTTTTTGGGCCCATTGTTAGCTCAACTCCAACATGGACCCCTATTCGGGCCTGGTATATTCGACATTGTGGTAGATGATAATATGTTGTGTGATCATACACAACATAATTTGGAGGATAAGGGTGAGACAGTTCACCATGTTTTAGATTTTGAACAGTTGGATGGTACTATCCAGCTTCCATGCCAGGAGGCGGAAATGTTTGAGAAAATTTTCTAGATGCTTCATTAGATTCACAACAATGCCCTAAATTAACCGTGAACAATATAACTTTTGTGGCATATAATTTATGTTTTACAAGTTAAATCTATAGTAAAAGCTTAACAAAAAGTGCAATAAACCCGGAAAAGTATTTCTATACTCACTGCATTTCTAATCTCTGTTACTTACCCTCGGGAAGCTAGCTAGTACTGTATAACTGATAAACCTTCCATGAGATGCTAAATGTTGAATAATACTTGAGCTGAGGTGGGGGTGGAACGTGGTGCTGATTATGATGGATGGTGCACGAGGACGTGGTAGGATGGGACGGGAGAACCAAAAACTTTGGTCGCCTTGCCTCCAAATCATCTTCTCCACTCCAATGTTTGTGTGTTACCGATGACTCAGGTTACTCAAGTACCACTACTTACCAGGCTTGTTGCATTCCAATTAAGTGCATCCTCTTCTCTTTACTCAATCATTTCACACACCTCCGCTTTGCTTTGCGTCTATTCTCGGTCAAATTTTCAGCTGTAAAACCCCACCTTTTCATTGAGAGCATGCGTCCGCTTTATTACTACAGTTTCTAAACCAGAAAAGACTAATATTATCTCGCTTAAATTTTTCCGCTTTGCGTCTGTTTTTCGGATTGGCTTGAATCGTCACTCGGAGCTCCTTGGTGTCAGCGGTGGGGCGCTTTTGTTGACATCCTCTATTTTACACGTGACTAGGTCATTACTCACTGTCTTTTTTTGTGGCGTTTCGACCACTTCTCTGCTTCTACTCTTGTTGGCTTTGTTTGTTATGTACTCTTTGATTAATTTGTATGAGGATTTCTTCAGCACGTTGTATGGTTCGGCCGTGTGGATTTTATATATAATAACTATAAAGTGGACCGTTTAGAGAAAGTTGGAAAAGAAAGCCACGAGTGGGCAATCATCCGTCCATCTGACGACATTCATCAATCAATCTGATGACAAGCTGGCCTTTAACTAATCAGCACAACAACATAGTACGTACGATTAATGGTAGTATATAGCTAATGTAATCCATGATGATTAAAAAGACACTATTCAAGTTGACACTTAACTTGCAGCAGTGACCGTGGCGAGCGTGTCACCGTGCAACGTGATCGGTATGAAAACACGTATCGAGCTGGAAGTTGTGTTGGTGCACGAGCAACACCATATTTTAATTGTGTTGGTGCACTGCGGCCACCTCACTCACTCACCCAGCGCAAGATTAACCAGTGGCCGCAGCCAATTATGTCACCACACACTCACAGTCACAGCATGGGTGAGTGAGTGAGTACTACTAGCCGTGCTCTGCACTAGATACTCACCGGAGAATGAGGCTTTGGGAAAAGAGGGCCTGCTTTGCTTTAAGGTCGTACTGAATCTTTTTGCTTGTTGGTACTATATTCCATGGCATGCAACCCAGGCCAAACCTCCTGTGTTGTGTGTTGTGTGGTGTGTCGCAGTGGCAGGGAACAATCCCTCACCCTTTACGCAACCCAAGCAAAAGCAAAGCGTTTGGGCCTTCATCCCCAATGAAGGAAGGGAAAGGGGGCTGATGTATACGTGTTTAAGCAAATTTTGTTTTGTTTAAGCAGATAGATACAGACCTGTTTGCTGGTAAAGAAAGAACAAAAGGCACAAAAGGATGTCTGCATCAATCCATCCCTCCATCCCCTGAAAGCAGCAGCAGAGGGGGAAAAGGCAGGGCGCCCATGCGTGCGTCCTTGTTGCCCGAGCGCGCGTGCCCGCCTGTTTTTGTTGTGCGTGCGTGAAACAAGATGAGCTTACAGAGGAAATCCAATTCGGCTCCCGTGTGGACGTGTTCCTGCCCGTGAAAAATGATTTTTGAGATGTGAAAAAAGAACCCCAACAGGTTTTTATGTGTTCTTAGTCTTTTTTTTTGCAAAAAACTGTCGATCTATTCATCTTCAATCATGGTAGTACAACGAACACCAGAAATAATAAAAATTACATCCAGATTTATAGACCACCTATCAACGACTACAAGCACTGAAGCGAGCCCAAGACGCACCGCCATCATCGCCGCTCCCTCGCCGGAGCCGGGCACGACTTGTTGTAATAGACAGTCGGGAAGTTGTCGTGCTAAGGTCACATAGGACCAACGCTCCAGAACAGCAACCGCCGCCAATGAAGAGAATTTTAGATCGGCAGGATCCAACCTGAAGACATGTGAACAAAAACGAACTAAGATTGGATCCGCCAAAGACAACCACCGACCAAATGTGACATATGTCCATACCTCCACCGCTAGCTGTGTGAATTTGATCGTTGCCGAAGTATTTCTCCCTCATGGCTAGCTTCTCCAACTCATTGGTGACATGATCTGTGGTTCATGAATCTGCATACCATATGGTACTATCTCCACCGCCTTGTTCTCTCATAGCAGCCGCAACATGACGTGAGTCAGGAACGTAATCCTCATCATAACGGTGCCAGCAGTCCAATACTTCATGGCCTACTTTCTTGCATAGTTGACACCGAACACGGTTGGAGGAGGAAGATCCAAAGGAGGCATGATTGTTGGTGTAGCTACCCCCTCCAGATCGGTTGGGGGGCATTGTTATTGCCATAGTTGCCCCCATTAGGACGCGCACCTGAGTTGTTGCCGCAACCACGACCACCTCCACGGCCTCGTGATGCAGCATGAACAGAAGATTGACGAACATTAATGCCATGCAGTAGATTGGGGCGAGCATCGAAGCTGAGCAGCTGGTTGAAGAGCTCCTGTACTGTCACGGGTTCAACCCGCGCCGCAAGCGCTGAGACAACAGGGTTGTAGTCGATGTCGAGGCTGGCCAGAACTTGCAAGACGATCTCGGCGCTGCCTAACGGTGCTCCTGCATAAGCAATCTCATCGGACAACATCTTGATCTTGGCAAGATAGTCTGCCATGGTTAGGTTACCTTTTTTCAGGTTTGAGAGCTCAATGCGTGTGTTGATGGCTTGAGCCTGAGTTTGTGCAGCAAACGTGGCGTGGATCGCTGCCTACACCTCCGCCGGGGTTTGCAAAGTTACCACCTGTGCAAGGATCTCGCGACACAAAGAGCCCATAAAAAACCTTGAACTTGATGTTGTTGTGCGTACCAGAAGAATCTCGCGACGTTGGCGGTCTGTTCCTCCTTCCCGTCCTTGGTGACGGTGATGGTTTCTGGCGGCGCTGGGCTCGTCGGATCAAGATGGTGCGCCATCTGCGCATCCTTGACTTGTGGAAGCACAATGGCTTTCCACATGAGGAAGTTGTTCTTCGTAAGCTTCTCCTGTGATGGTGGTCCGAGAGCCATGGCGTGGGAGCTATTGGATGACGGGGCGGCGAAGGTTGACGATGAGGCGAGGAAGGTGGTGAGGGCGCTCATGGTACTGGATTGGGTGGAGGCGGAAGTCATGGCGAGGCTTTGGGATAACTTGATCGAGGCTTGGTCTGGCTAGATGCGATCTCTCCTTTGATCTAGGAAGAAGATGCTCTGATTACCATGTAAGATTTGTGGGAAGCGTTAAACCCTTTTCTCGGGCTGCACTTTATATATATAGGGCCGATGCCGTAGATTACAAGTTGATCGATCGGGAGATCGATTACATCACGAGATAGAGAAGGTCGGTACAGGAGAGGATAGAGAGAAGAAAGAATATGAGAAGTTAAACACTAATCATATTACAATTGTATTCTAACAGCGAGATCCGCCAGAGACACACCTCCACATGCCCTCCGACAATGCTAGACACACCATTGGGACGGGGGCTAGGCGGGGAAAACCTTATTCCACCTTCAATAAGCCGCCGTCGTCTCGTCTTCTTGAACAGGACACAAACCCTAACAAAACTTGAAGAAGCATCTGAAAACGGAGCCCTCTCATCTTCTTGCCCCTTTTGTTTTAGAGATTGTTGTCAATTCATGAATAGCATTCAAATATCTCTAGTACGACAATAGTTCAAACTCAACGAGATAACTGGGTGTTCAACCAGTTTTTCAGAACCATATATTCAAAATTTAACGATACTAGAGTTGGAATCGGCTGAGCTTCATCGAACAATGTAGGTTCATGAATGACCTGTCCTCGGTCCTGTAGTACATCATGGCAATGTGTGCAAGCCATACAACATGCAGAGCAACATTGAGTGAATGGATGAATTAACCAACATGTAGAGTAACATGAAGCAACACTTACGATCTCCATGGTTGCTGAGCCTGGTGGTCACCTTGTCTCCACTCAGTGAATCACACTTCAAAACTTCATGAAGGAGCTGCATATGGTGTACCACTAATATGTTACAGACTTCACATTGCGTTCATGAATGACTGTGCATGTCATATGGCCCAAAGTTCTTTCGCTTATGAAATGGTCAACCACGTCAAGCTTTGCCAAAAGTTCGGGCCCTTGTTCGTTGATGAGTTATATTTTTACACTCATTGACCCTTGTTTAAACTGAGATATTTCATTTTAAACGAGATATTCGCTCCGATATTGCTACTAATGACTAATGAATGCAAAGAAATCCATAATCCTCTTTTTGATGTGTTTCCACAAGAAATGGACTAAAGAGGGAAGAAATCACGTGTGGAAATGAAAATGAAGGAGAATAGAAGAAGAAGGAATCAACAGGAGGAGATTCTGCGAAGACAGAGCAAAAGACGACGTTCCATATGGGCGTGTGCGCATATATGAGTGCCCATATGGCATGGAAACCGAGGCAGGTCGTCCACTTGAATAACTATCGAAATGTTCAACAGAGGAGGCCAGAGGAGAGCGTCAACAACAGCCAGAACACACCATCATCATCTTCGTCCACAAACCCTAGTCATCGCCATCTCCATCTCCATAGCCACCATCACCACCATAGTGCTTTCTCATCTAGTTCATACATGTAATTGTGCATCACACGAGGCATCCATTGTAAGGCATATTTACAATCAATCAATCTTCAAGATGTGTTCTTCAATGTTTTCTTCTCGCGATCTGATCTCCATGTCTGAGTAGTTCGGTAAGGTATGGGCTGAGGCATGAGCCCTGCAACCCTCTGTATTTATTGTGGGAATCAATGGAAGTGCTTTGACTTACCACCCTGTATGTGTGAAATAAAATTGTTCCGTGGATGTCTCTTGTCTTGTCCGCGATCTTCATCCCCGCAGGTACCCAGAATCATGGAGATCGCGCACCGGTGAGGTTAGGGGCAAGGAGACCGTGAAGTGTTATACCAAACACCGGTGACAATAAGGTTCAGTAGGGTAACATGGTCGTATTCTTGGAATACATGAGGTGTAGTCACTGAACGTCCAAAGCTCTTGTCTGATTTCATCATCTTACTTATCGAGGCAACTCCGCGCAATGGATACGGCCTGAGTGAGACAACTGATTCTTAATGCAGGATTCATACCAGTCAAGATGTTACTTGGACACATTCTTCACTTCGATTCGTAATAAGCACATCTTAATGGATGACTTCCAATGCATAAATTTACCGCAACTGTTTATACTGCAGTATCTCTGCCCTCAGAGACGGTAACTTAACTCGATCGAACCATCATGTGGCTGCCTACATGGCTCCAACTTATTAGACTCCTTTTCTCGTAGAGACCCCATTCATCGTTAAGGCACTGTTGCCGGCTGCTAGTGGTACAGACCTAGAGCTCCGTGGCACATGCATGCTTATCATCAGTACTTATTAGGCCAACTCCACAGCGCGATCTTATCCTATCCGTTCCCGTCCGTTTGGGATAAAACGAATAAACGAGACGGCCCAACGCGCGGACGCAAACGGACTTTTGTCCTTTTTGTGTCTGCTTTCGACCCATCCCCGGTCCAAGTTTGCGCCGGTTTTGGAGTGAAACGGACAGCGTGCGGACGAGCGGGACGCACGCGCTTGTCCTCCCCTGGCCCGTCTGTCGGTGGGCGAAACCAAAACCCCCCACGCCCATTTGCCGCCATTTCCCCCAAACCCTTCCACGTCCCTCCCGCCGCCCCTCTCTCCCCCGGCCATGGCCGATGCGCCGCCAAGTTCCGGCGGCCTGGCCGTCGACCCGCCCACAAAGGTGAAGAAGAAGGCGCCAAGGAAGCCGCGGTCGGAGTGCACGCCGGAGGAGATCGCCAAGTTGGACGCGGAATCGGCGAAGAGGACAGAACGGAGAGTGGCCGTCAAGGTCAATGCCGCCGCGGCCAAGTTCGCCGCCCAGCGCGAGGAGCTGGAGGCCGCACGGCGCAATGCCGCTGCCGACGAGAAGCAGGACCTCGTCAACAAAGCGCACGCCATCCTCATGCTTGGCATGGGCCGTCCGGCCGGGTTCCCTGCAGCGGCCGTCGGCCCGGCGAGCACAGGCTCGTCGGTCGCCCGGCCTACGCACTGCCAGTCGCTGACGGCACGCGTCGTGCCCATGTCGTCCGGCTTTCCTCCGCCAAGGCACGACGGCCAGACCCGTTTCTCGGCGTCGCCGGACGTGGGCTTGTTCGCGCCGTCCACACCGCGCCCCGCGACCGTCATCGACCTCAACGTCATGCCTGGGTCCAGCAGCGGCGGGCGGCCGTCCGTCGAGATGCAGAGAAAGCAGGCACGGGCACCGTTCACGGGCACCATGTCGCCCCCCCCCCCCCCCGCGCGTCTCGTTTGACGGAATGCCAACCCCAACGCCAACGGTCGATGACCCCTTCTACAACCAGTACATGGAGGACGTGATCTTCGAGGGTGGGCATGGCCGTGCCTACGACCCCGAGGAGACCCAAAGTCGGGATGGCCGCGCCGAGTACGTGCCCGATGAAGAGGTCGACGACCGTGCTGACTACGACCATGTTGACTCGTGGCATGAATACGATGACATCTATGTCGAAGGTGATGAAGAAGAAGACAATGACGTTGATATTAGTGGCGAGCCATTGTTCATCGACGAGCTCACCCAAAGAGCGGAAGCACAAAAGAAGAGGAAGAGCATTCGCACGGGTTCATACACAAAAGATGAGGACAAGTTGATTTGCCAAGCTTGGATGGAGATTAGCCAAGATCCGAGGACCGGCGCGCAACAAAAGGGCATTGTTTTTTGGACGAGAGTCCACAAAACATTTCATGAAAGGAAGATGTTTGAGCCCTACCAATTTACAAGCAACCGTGGCATCGGCTCGATTCAAAAGAGATGGCGGTTCATCCAACAAGAGTGCAACAAGTATTGCGCCGCATTAGAGAGCGTTGAAGCATGGCCCGTGAGTGGTCTCGGCGTTGGGGACATGGTATGCTCTCCTCTTCCTAGCCCTTTTCTTGCTACGACCATGACACTTCGGCTGTATATATGTTTGGATGTTCACTTTTTGTTGATCATGTGATTTAGGCATTTCAATCTTTGGAGGCATTCCAGGCCCGACACAATGACAAGCCATTCACTCTTACGCATTGTTGGACGATTACCAACAATTGCCCTAAGTTCAAGGACCAATACCGTGAACTACAAAGGAAGAGAGGACTAAAGACGGCCAAGTACGCCGGAGGTGGAGATGGCGAGGCCTTGAAGAGGCCGAGGGGCAAGACCAACCCCAAGGTTGATGACATACGTGATGCCTCATCCATGGCATTGCATGCCACTTTGCATGGCATGATGTTCCAAAAGGATGTGAGGGGCGAGAAGAAGCGGCAAAGTAAGGAGGAGCAAATGAAGCAATACCTAGACCTTCAAACAAAGAAGCTTGAGATGGAGGAGGCGGCCAAGAGGAGGAAGATCGACATGAATGAGGCGGCTCGGTAAAGGCAGCTCGACATCGAGGCCGACAACGTCAAGGCCAGGCAGAGGCAGCTCGACATCGAGGCCACGAACGCCGCCACCAAAGCGAAGGAGGTGGTCCTTGCGATCATGAGCGTGGACTTGTCGAAGATGAGCGACAAGACGAGGGCCTGGTTCGAGGCCAAGCAGAAGGAGATGCTCGAAGCCGAAGGCCTGAACTAGGCCGTTCGATCGGCCGTGGCCGTTCTTTTTGGAGGCTGGCATGGGTGCCCACCGCCTGCTGGGCCGCTGGCTGTGTGCCGGCGAGAAAACATTCATTTTGGTGGCCGGCTGTGTTGCCGGCCGCTGGCTGTGTTGCCGGCGAGGACAACTATTCATTTTGGAGGCTTGCTGTGTTGCCGGCCGCTGGCTGATGTCGGCGATGGACGTGTAGGCCGCTGGCTCTGTTGCTGGCGTGATGAATCGGGGCCGTTGGCCTGAACTAGGGCTTGGCATTTGAAACGTTGCTTCTGGTTTTTTAAATAGACGCGGACAGGATGGGGCAAATGGATGCGGCCGCGCGCTAGGCGCACGGCCACCGCATTCCAGGACACGCCCGGACACAATCCCAAATCGCTACCCAAACGGACAGAATCCGGACAAAACAGACGTCCGTTTGGCGTCGCGCGGTGGAGTTGGCCTTACTCCCGGTGAGTAAACACCTGTCATGGCACGGTGCATACGCCCTGTTGCTCCATAGCATTTGCCTACTGTTTCTTTCAGATGATGATGTTACGGTGTTGGTCATCTCAACCAAGTACTGCTACTGCTACTGCTTGACTGCGTGTCCCATTTCAATCAAACGCGCCGTCTTCTTTTTACTACACGACTGCACCTCAATCATTTGACGCACACCTCCGCTTTGCTTTTCTCCGCCTCTGCTTTGCGTCCGATTCCAGTAAATGTTTCAGCAGTAATAAAAAACCCGCCTTTTTCATTGGGCATGCCTCTGCTTCATTACCGCGCCTTTTCATCTATCCATCCATCTGGCCACGGCCATCAATCATACCGATACTATGTCGAGCTGTTATTCAACCGATCAATTAGAGAAAATGCAACACGCCGACCCGAACGGATGACGATTTTGTCCGTGTGTGGGTCGAGCATGCGCAACGCTGGCCCAACTCATTTTAACAGCGCATGAACAAAAAAGAACAGAAATATTTTGAAAATAAAAACAAACATTAATTAAACATTAAAACCGACCACAAAGGCCGGCGAGAGTCCACGCATCCACATTACATTAACTTAAACATTAAAAAACTAAACTACAAGGTGGCGCTTTGCCCTAGGCGTCCCCGTCGTCGACGTCGGGGCCGGTGAGGTCGATCGGCATCGGCGCAGGGCCGGCCCAGGAGAACGCCGTGTTTCAGACGACGGCGATGTCAGGCGCGGGCTATGCCATCGCAGCCTGTGCCTGGCGCGCCTCCTCCTTCGCCTCGCGCTGCTCCTACTCGGTGTCGCGCTCCAGCTGCTCGAGGTAAGCGCCGTCGCGGCGCTCCTCGGCCAGCCGTCGATGGCGCCATTCTCGGTGTACGCCGCCTCCTGCCTCGGCGTCGCCCCCATCCAGATCTCCGAGGCGCTCACCCACTCGCGCACTACTCCCGTCCACGAGTAGTGCTAGATGGGGGTTGGCTCCAGCTCGGCCTTGACTGGGGACGGCGGGGCTAGCGGCGGCACAACGCAATCGCCGGCCGCGGACAGCGCCATGGCCTGGTTCGGAAGACTTTGCGGACGCCGCGCCGTCTGCCCTCCTCATGCTCGAAGGCGAACCAACGCGCCCAATAGGGCGAGTTGGCGTCGTAGGCGGAGTCGCGGCGCGACTCCGCCGTCAGCATCGCCCGCCGGCGCCGCACCTCCTCCGCGTGCGCCCCTGCCGACCGCTGTGCCGCCGGCGCTGGGATCATCTCCGGATCTAAGTGCCAGTAGTGCGGCAGGGTGACATCGGGGTAGGGGAGAGGGGTGGCGGGGGGGGGGGGGCGGAGGCGGGGGGAAGGGGTGGCGAGGTCTTGCCCTTGGCTTTGCCGTTTCCGGAGAAGAAGCCTATCGTGCCGATGGCTAGGTGGCTAGGGTTGCTGCCGACGGGGGAGCAGAGGGTGACGAGATGGGGACGGGGGGCTTGTGGAAGCGGAAGAGGACAGCTCCCCGCATGCTCGGCTTAAAAAAAGTCGACCACCGTCGCTGACGCATGGGTACGAGGTCATAAATTAAGCTGACCAAACTGACCTCGATAGTTGGACGGTCGCTAGGTGAAGATGCGGCAGACACCGAGGAGGTGCGCGATGCATCCGTTTCGCGTCCGAGCCGATGCATTTCTGCCGCAAATTTGGGCCGCAAATGAATCGGCGCGGAGGCAAAGCAGACGTGTTTTGGGTTTGAGTCGGTGCGTTGGGCCTTCACTTTTGTCCGTGCCAACTCGAACAGACGCAGGCGAACAATTTGGGTCGCTGCGTTCGAGTTGCTCTTATATATGTCTAATCTAGTATGATTAGTTCTCATACTGCTAGTAATTAACTTGCGTCGTGCCATGTCATGCCTGATGTGATTTGTGACTTGTGAGAGAGGAGAATGTTCTTACGTAGGGACTTTTTTGTTTGTTCTTTTATTTTTCGTTCACATGACCTCGACAGAGGGGAAGGGCTGCCCTGACTAACTAAAGCAGGACATCTCCAACGTGAACCATCAAATCACATTTATCCATCCAAATCATACAGTTCGGACGTGTTTTGCCATCAGCGCTGCTATACACACGATAAAAATGTGCCCGATTCCTGCCCGATCCTACACGGCAGCGCTAGCGCGAGCGTGCATGCATGGGATTTGAACGTGAAGGGAGTGTCTTTTCACAGATCGTGCGTCAAAGTATCGTCTGTCAAGCAATTTCGTAAACACAAAGCAAACCCCTTTCTTCTTTAGCCAATGCTTGCTTTTGCTTTGCATCCATGCATAAAGCAAGAGGGATACAGTAGTTTGAGAGATTGTTCCCTCGCACCGTGACACACCGGGATGGGAGTATGAACAAAAAAACCGGCAATCTTTTTTTTTCTTCCAAAAAGCCCTCCTCCTTCCATCCATCGTCCAGTGAGCCCTCACATTTTTATTTCTCTTTTTCTTTTCCCTTTCCTTTTTAGGCAAACAGGCTAATTGTACTTTCCAACTTAGGTGTAGCCAATCATTTTTCTATTTAAAAGCATTATTTTCATCATTTTAGGTGAAAAATAAAGTAAAATATTATACCAGCATTTCCATTGAAACTCTAGGTTTTAGGCATTTCAGTCTTTGGGGGCCTTTAGGCAGTAATTTGGTGCCCAATGTTGGCCCAACCGTCGAGTTTCGGGGTTGGGCTGGCCATGCCAAGGCTAGTGGAAAGATCAAAACCTTGTGGTAAAAGCGAAATGGGTATCAATATGGTACGACTTTAAAGTTGGCGAGCCATTCGACTCTTTTTCACCTCACCCTCGGATGGATGTCCCCTCTCGCTCAAACCTCTCTTACTTTTTATGTCCCAGATCTGATGAGCCGGATATCAAACAAAAATAGATGCTCACCCACCTCTTCTTCCCTCGAAACCTCATACGCCGACCTTAGTGAATCATTCCCCTTCCTACCTAGCTCCTAACTCTGCACTCACCGGCTCCAGCTTGCCTCTCTCACCGAACGATTATTATATTTTTATTCCCAAAAAATAAAGAAATTATACCAATGTTTGTATTAGAACCTTAATTTTTGAAGCATTTCGTGCGTTTGGGGCTTTTAGTCCGGGCCTTCGGGCCTTCAGGCATTAATCTGGAGCCCGAGCTTGTCGTGGAACCTGTTCAGCCGGGTTCAAGTCCCATATTGGGCGTATGGTGTTGGTAGTACTTATTTATTTATTTCCAAATTCCTCGTGATGTTACTATGAGATTTATAAGCCGGGCACATATTTTTAGGTCTTGGATTTGACTAATAGAACATGTATAATGTTCAACAAAAGTTATATGGTTAGAAACTACGTTTGACAATAAATCTAAAGATGTGTTTTTTATAAATTGTAATACATGTTTCACTAGTTAAATTGAAGACCTAAAAATCCATGCCTGAGTTATAAATCCAACGGAAGGGAGTAGTGTGCTAAGAGCATCTCCACTAGGCCCCCCAGGAGCACTTTTTCAGTGCCGGCGGTCGAAAAATGTTCCACTCACGCCCCCACGATGTCAATTAGCGTCAGATTTGGCGAAAAACCTGGCCGGCGCTCTCACCCCAAACCCAGGATCCCGGGGGGCAGCTGGGGGAGGAGAGAGAGTGTTTTGAATGTGGTTGGGCCCGCCGTCAGCCTCCCACTCCCTCTCTCCCCACTTTTCGTCCGAGATCCACCCACGTGCTTCTCTCTTCTCTTCTCCTTCTCTCCACCCAGGGACGGAGCAGGGCGGGCAGCGGGGCGAGAGGTGTGGGGTGCAGGCCAGGGGCGCGTGGCCACGACGGACGGTGCGGGGAGGCGGCGGACGCCCTCAACCTCCTCGTCGTCTCCTCCAGCGACGCTGTGGGCGGGCGCGGGCGGCGATGCCTGCCATGGGCGGCGCGGCCTGCTCTGGACGCAGTCGACTAGGTGAGGCGGCGAGCAGAGGTGCACAGGCGCAGGTCGCGGCTAGCACGGACGGGGCGGCGGCGAACCGAGCCAGGGCGTCGGCCTCAAGCGTGGCACGGGCGCTCGAGGCGAAGTAGCTCAACGCAAAAGAGGCCTCGGCCGCCGTTCGAGTCAAGCGAGCTGGGATTCGGGGATGCGCTCGTGGATGGAGTAGGGCAAGATGGGACGGAGACTCGACCGCGGTGGAGGCCAGGCGGTCTCGCGGGCGGCCTCGAGGGCAGTTTGGCGGCGGAGGGCAAGCAGGCCAGTGCGGCGGGACGAGCGGGCGCGCGCGGGACGAGCTGCAGGGGCGTGCGGGCGCGGCGAGCTCCAGGGGCGCGTGGGCGCGGCAAGCAGGCCGGCGGGGACGACATGGCAACGGCCGCGGCGAGCAGGCTGCCGTGATGGTGGCGGTGCGGTGGAGTGAGGGAGATGAGGTGGCACACGGAGGAAGAAGAGACAGATGTGCTGGGATGAGGGGACGGCTGGAAGAATCTTCGTTCACAATGTAAAATTTTCGCCGGGGCCTCTCATGGAGGCCGAAAAAACGCCTCCTCGGAACACAACGGCTGGAAATGCTCTAATGCTCCAGTCAATCAGTGCAGTTCTTTCCTTCTATCGAGCTCATGTGAAAAGAAAAAAGCTACTCCTTTCACCCTTTTCATTGTCACTGCACTCTGAATGGCTGCCATTCTTTTTTTTTGTCGAGCTCAACGGGAAGGGAGTAGTGTGCATATGTTGAAGTAAAATGCACTCGTGCTCATTGGACTTATCATATAAGCTCATTTTGGTCACTGTACTCAGAAATACGGTCACTATATACATGTTGAGATGATTATACGGTCACTGCAGATCGTACGATCTGCAGTGCGTGCGTGGCAGCGGTCTAAATGCGCGTGTGGCAGTGGTCTGAGTGCCCGCAAAGCCTCCCAGTTTTCTTTTGGTTTGCAAGGAAAACGGACATCCAAATCGGTTTGCGGACAGATAAGGTGTCGTGTTGGATGGCAAAATGAAATTGCTTGACAGACGATACTTTGACGCACAATCTGTGAACAATGCTCCCTTTACGTTCAAATCCCATGCATGAACGACGCTCCGCAAAATTGTATAGCAGCGCTGTTGTGTTTAAACAGGGGAAGTTTTTTTTGATGCACGAACACACAGACGTATGCATTAGAGCAACTTTAGCAGATCCCACATCTTTCCGGTCCGCAAAACGTGTTTGTAGTTCACGCAAAAACGCTTTTGCAGGCCGACGCGGACGGCCACAGTTGCATACCCTGGAATATTCTTTTTTACGGGTCCATTATGCGGCGTCTGATCTGGCGCAGCTCCTCCCGACCGGCAAAACTTAGATTTGCAACTTAAATTGATCTAGCATAATGCATTTCTTTGCTTTTGCAACAACATTAGGTACAAAAGACATCACCAAATCTTTGCTAGAATAACAAAACCAATGAAACCAAGAACCACAAGTATGCATTTCAGAAGATTTCCAACTTCCATAACTGCTCCCACTAGTTGGACTAATATCTTCTCCATGCATTCGTTGTTGATCTGTGGATTCTTGATTTTGTAATCTTCTTTTTTCATCTTTGGTTCGAAAGAAGTAGACGTTGCTTCCCTTCTAGTTGCACATGCAGCCGCATCATTGCCTTCGATTGTACTAAGGAGTGCACCAACATCTATTAAGTTTCTTTCTATCAACAAATCAATGTGTTGGCCTTCCCAAAACCAAAATGAGCATCCATCGTCCTACACAAAAGAATGAGCAAGCTCGAAGTGAGCTACCGCAATTGAACTAAAGAATGAGCTATGAAACGAGCTACCACAAGTGCACGTACCCCGTCGTTTTCGCATTTGAAGAACACCCATCCTGGGTGCTTTGGCGTGCCCGATGTGAGCCGCAGCACTTTCTACGTGCAGTCGTCGCACTCTATGAGCGGCATCGGCAAGCCACAAAGACGTTGCGCGAGCGCCGAGCCCGGTGGATGGCCGAACGAATCCATGCCCGCAAACCTTCGGCGGCAGCAGGAGGACGAACCAGTACCTGCATGCGGCGATGCGCCCTTGCCTGGGTTGCGGGAGAGGCTCCCCGACCACTCCATCGCTTGGGGCAGCAACCGGCGGCCCGAAAAGCCAAATCCGGCGCCCCGCGATGAAGAGCCGCAGATCTGCAAATCCGGCGGCCTGCAGACGTAGGGGGGAAGGGAGGGGAGGCCTCGTGCGCGTGGCGGCCTTTCGGCGTGCTCATGTCGGCTGCTTTCGCCAAAATCTTGGGCGGCGGCCGGCGGCGGCGCGAGGGGGAGAGGAGAGGTGGTTGGTGGGAGAAAGCGCGGGATGAAATGTCCCCCACCAACCACTTCCGCTTATATGCAGGGCACCGAAGCCATGAGGGGGAAACCTGTGTTTTCCCGAGTTGGGCTCGGGATTTTGCCGCACCCTCTAAATTTTTTTGCGGGCCGGGGCGTGATATGAGGTCTGATCGGGCTGGTTTTTCCACCCCGACCCGCATTTTGGTGGTTATTTTACGGGTCTGGGCAGGATGCAGGGTCTGCTAGAGTTGCTCTTAGGTTCGTTGGTCCATCATTATTCTTCTTCTTCCTCTTGGAGGCAGCAGCTTGCAGACGTGTATGCACGTACGTAGTACTTGACTTCCAAAATATTAATTAAGGCTGCTTACTTAAACATTGGGTCACACTCCTTCCTTCCTCAACTGCACTTGACAAGCCATTTTACTTATTTACAGCGCCCTGCTACTAGTAAACATCTGTCAGTAACAACAATTGCAGTCTTGCTTGCAGGGATAAGAGATTCCTGATTGTCAGAAGGGAGAGAGAGGGATTTGGTGGAATAGTCGTTATATTGCTTGAGCCTCGTGGGTATATATATAGGAGTGCATGGTCAACTTGGAGTAGAAGACAAGCTGGAATATATCCTAGTCTATCTCGTATTTCCTAACTAAACATAATACTCAACATCCCCCCGCAGTCACAACGGTAGCGGCGCAGATGATGAGATTGGAGAAGAATCTGAAGGCAAGCCGACAGACACCCCCCACAGTCATAACAATCAACGCATCGCGGAACTCATGACTGGAGTGGAAACCGACGAGTTTGCTCAAGCAAAGCGGTAGCCCTTTGTGCCGATGTCGATGTAGCCGAGAGTGTAGGGTGGTGTAGCCATTGTTGAGGTAGCCGTGCGAGGGACGCCGTGGTCGATGTCGAGTCGGGGTGGACGGTGTAGAGGTAGTCGTCGTGGACCGGGAAGAGGAGCGGCAGCGGCGGCCTGAGGAGGCGGTGGCGGCTAGGTCAGAAGTGCGGCGACGGTGCTCGAACTAGGCGAGGAAGAACCCGACAGCATGACGAAGACCAGCGCGGACGGTGACGTTCCCGCACCAAGGAAGGCGGCGCTACGCATATCACGTGGAAGTCAATGCGTGTGGATGGCGGTGGACCGCGGGCCGCAGCGTTACGGCCCGAAGGGGCGACGCATCAACGGCGGGCTGGTCGGGGCAACGACGGGGAAGACCTCAGGGCGGTTGCCGGGATCGCATGCCACGCCCGCTACGGCCCGACGGGGCGACGCAGCGGCAGCACGAGGGTCGGTGCAGCCTCGGGGATGGACTGGAGCGGACGGCCTCGGTGCGGCGGTTGATCGCGGACCGCGGCACTACGGCCCGAAGGGGCGACGCAGCGGCAGCGCACGATGTGGTGCAACCATGGGAACAACCTCAGGGCGGCGACGTGGACCACGTGCCGCGACAGCGCGGATCGATGCAGCCACGGGGGGGACCACGGGGCGGCGGCGCTGCTGCCCGATGGGGCGTCGCAGCGGCAGCCCGTTGCTCGATCGTTGTAGAGGCGCGAGATGATGAAGACAATCTTCACGAGATTTTACACAACACGTCCGGTTGATCAGACCGAAGGCATGCGTCGAAGAACAAGACAGTGCAACAACATGCAATGGGACATGATCATGTACTATACTGAAAAGTAGATCTCGACGTGAACGCACGCGACCAGCCTTCACCGTGTAGAACCCAATGTGCATGAAAAGCCAGCCAGCCACGGATGCAGGCCCGGCCAACACCACGCAGCCCGTACATGGTGCTACCTCTTGAGCACTGCGTTGGATTTCCTTGAAGAAGAAAGGATGATGCAGCAAAGTAGCGTAAGTATTTCCCTCAGTTTTTGAGAACCAAGGTATCAATTCAGTAGGAGGCTATGCGCGAGTCCCTCGTACCTGTACAAAACAAATAACTCCTCGCAACCAACGCGATAAGGGGTTGTCAATCCCTTCATAGTGACTTACGAGAGTGAGATCTGATAGAATAATATTTTTGGTATTTTTTTTGTGTAAAAGATGCAAAGTAAAATAAAAGCAAAGGAAATAACTAAGTATTGGAAGATTAATATGATGAAGATAGACCCCGGGGCGACAGGTTTCACTAGTGGCTTCTCTGAAGAGCATAAGTATTTTATGATGGGTGAACGAATTACTGTTGAGTAATTGACAGAATTGAGCATAATTATGAGAATATCTAGGTATGATCATGTATATAGGCATCACGTCCAAGACAAGTAGACCGACTCCTGCCTGCATCTACTATTATTACTCCACTCATCGACCGCTATCTAGCATGCATCTAGAGTATTAAGTTCATGAAAAGAGAGTAACGCCTTAAGCAATATGACATGATGTAGAGGGATAAATTCATGCAATATGATAAAAAAAACATCTTGTTATCCTCGATGGCAACAATACATTACGTGCCTTGCTGCCCCTACTGTCACTAGGAAAGGACACCGCAAGATTGAACCCAAAGCTAAGCACTTCCCCCATTGCAAGAAAGATCAATCTAGTAGGCCAAACCAAACTAATAATTCGAAGAGACTTGCAAAGATAACCAATCATACATAAAAGAATTCAGAGAAGATTCAAATATTGTTCGTAGATAATCTTGATCATAAACCAACAATTCATCGGTCTCAACAAACACACCGCAAAAAAAAGATTACATCGAATAGATCTCCACAAGAGAGGGGGAGAACATTGTATTGAGATCCAAAAAGAGAGAAGAAGACATCTAGCTAATAACTATGGACCCGAAGGTCTGAGGTAAACTACTCACACTTCATCGGAGAGGCTATGGTGTTGATGTAGAAGCCCTCCGTGATGGATGCCCCCTCCGGCGGAGCTCCGGAACAGGCCCCAAGATGGGATCTCATGGATACAGAAAGTTGTGGCAGTGGATTTAGGGTTTTGGCTCCGTATCTGATCGTTTGGGGGTACGTAGGTATATATAGGAGGAAGGAGTACGTCAGTGGAGCAACAGGGGGCCCATGAGGGTGGAGGGCCTCCCTGTTGGTTGCTTGACGTAGGGTCCAAGTCTCCTGGGTCTTGTTCGTTCCAAAAATCACGTTCGTTTCATTCCGTTTGGACTCCGTTTGATATTCCTTTTCTTCGAAACCCTAAAATAGGCAAAAAAAACAGCAATTCTGGGCTGGGCCTCCGGTTAATAGGTTAGTCCCAAAAATAATATAAAAGTGGATAATAAAGCCCAATAATGTCCAAAACAGTAGATAATATAGCATGGAGCAATCAAAAATTATAGATACGTAGGAGACATATCAAGCATCCCCAAGCTTAATTCCTGCTCGTCCTCGAGTAGGTAAATGATAAAAAAGATAATTTTTGATGCGGAGTGCTACTTGGCATAATTTCAATGTAATTCTTCTTAATTGTGGTATGAATATTCAGATCTGAAAGATTCAAGATAAAAGTTCATATTGACATAAAAATAATAATACTTCAAGCATACTAACTAAGTAATTATGTCTTCTCAAAATAACATGGCCAAAGAAAGTTTATCCCTACAAAATCATATAGTTTAGTCATGCTCCATTTTCGTCACACAAGAATGCTCTCATCATGCACAACCCCGATGACAAGCCAAGAAATTGTTTCATACTTTTGTAATCTCAAACCTATAAACTTTCACGCAATATATGACACTACAAGAAATATGTCAACTTGTGACCTTCTATCAGTGACCCTGGAAGAATTGGTCATAGATCTATGACCATTTTAGACCAATTGGTCAAAAGCTGTTCGGGGGGTTCCAAACCCTAAACCATTGCGACCATTTTGGTCAGAAAGGTCGTAATTTCCTTACACGAACTGGTCATAAAGCAAACAGCGCTAGTCCGCTACCTTATTTCTAGTTGTTAACGACAAATATAGATGGTCATAGCCTTGTAAATTGTGGTGGGTCGCTATGACTAGGCGCCACCTCATCAGTTTTGCCTATGTGTCATGTCCATGTGGCAGTTTTTGCCCTAGGTTGTGAAGCAACCTATATTTCTGTCATTCCCAAAATTCCCAAAAAATCTCATAAATTCTTTGGGTCATATCTTCGTCAAATATGTAAAAACCTTCCTTGCCTAGTTCAAAAATAATTCAAAAATATTCATTTTCCTATTCTGTTCAGAGTAACAGTTTGTGAAGGAAGTACCACTTTGCCATGTCCAAATAGTATCCATTTTCTAGAGTGCTTTCCTATGCCCAAATAACCGTCCTCCACCAAATGCCATCTCAATCCATTCATTATTTTGAGCCGAGCTTCAACATTTGTATTTATGTCCAGTGTGGTGGTTTGCAAAGCAAGTACCACCTAGGTTCCTCCTTTTGAGCTAAAAATTTGTGAAGATGGTCTTCTTAGTAACTGATCATCCTCAGCCAAAACTCACGCCCATTAGCCATGTACATTTCCCGTACCGCTAATCAAACACTTGGCTGCTTATTCATTTTTGAGCATCGATCGGTCTCCTCGTGAGAATCTTATGTTGTGATTTTCTTCCTAGCACCTACCTGGGGAGTGCCCAACCCACTAGACATGCCTAGGCCGCCCAGAACACATGGCAACGCGACGGTCATGCGGTGACCACGCGGCGTGCATGCGAGCTTACGCGCTCTAGAGTTGGGGCCCTCGGCCACCGTCCAAACCTCGATGTCTCTCGATAAAACCATGTATTTCTGATTAAATAGATACTTATTTACCTAGAAATGATTTTTAGAAAAAATAAAGAGCAAACTATGACGCAGCTTCAGTTCAAATTTGACCCGCTTCCAACTGAATCGACGGGAATTTGTCTTTTTCACCAGAGGTGGATCAAAAATTTTGACACCCAACCATTGTCAATTTTGCATTAAATATGGCCTAGTATTTTATAAAATTGACTAGGTCCAATTTTGCAACAAATATATGGTAGGTCCTTCACAAAAAAAACTCATTTCAGGCACTCGGAAAATGGAAAATGGTTTTTTCGTCCAAAGAAAATGAAAACTTCCTTAGGCAACATTGTTTGCCATTTCAATATGCACCCTTGTGCACAATATGAGATCATTTGAACAAACTATGCCATGTATGTGGCCATAAGATTGATCATTTGGCTTGAAAGCCATGAATCTTCACACTTGATAGCTCATTTATTAAAACTCTTTTTTTTTAAAATAATTACTGTATTACAATTTTATTATTTTTCCTGAAAACTTGTTCACATATAATGACACAATGCGAAGGTTTTCCATTTTTTTGATTTTTTTTTTGAATTTTTTATGCCCGTTTCAAAATGCGGTCAAAACGGCGGGCTTGACCGTTCCTAGCTAGTGGTTGAATATTGGAATTTTTTTGGTGTTTCTCTGATTAAATAGATACTTATGTACCTAGAAATGAGTTTTAGAAAAAAATAAATAGCAAACTATGAGGCAGCTGCAGTTCAAATTTGACCCGCTTCCAGCTGAATCGGTGGGAATTTGTCTTTTTCACCAGAGGTGGATCAAAACTTTTGACACCCAACCATTTTGTCAATTGTGCATTAAATATGTCCTAGTATTTTATAAAAATGATTTGGTACAATTTTGCAACAAATATATGGCAGGTCCTTCAGAAAAAAACCTCATTTCGGGCACTCGAAAAATGGAAAATGAATTTTCCGTGCAAAGAAAATAAAAACTCCCTTTGGCAACATTATTTGGAATTCCAAGATGCACCCTTGTGCACAATATGAGATCATTTGAACAAACTATGCCATGAATGTGGCCATAAGATTGATCGTTTGGGCTGAAATACATGAATCTTCACACATGATAACTCATTTCTGAGAACACTTTTTTAAAATAATTACCGTATTACAAGTTTATTATTTTTCCCGGAAACTTGGTCACTTATAATGACACAATGCGAAGGTTTTCCAATTTTTTGATTTGTTTTTGAATTTTTTATGCCCGTTTCAAAATGCGGTCAAAACAGTGGGCTTGACCGTTCCTAGCTAGTGGTTGAATATTGAAAAAATTTTTGGTGTTTCTCTTATTAAATAGATACTTATGTACCTAGAAATGATTTTTGGAAAAAATAAAGAGCAAACTATGAGGCAGCTACAGTTCAAATTTGACCCATTTCCAGCTGAATCGACGGCAATTTGTCTTTTTCACCAGAGGTGGATCAAAACTTTTTTCACCCAACAATTTGGTCAATTGTGCATTATATATGTCCTAGTATTTTATAAAATTGATTTGGTCCATTTTTGCAAGAATTATTTGGTAGGTCCTTCACAAAAAACCTCCTTTTGGGCACTCGAAAAATGGAAAATGAATTTTCCGTGCAAAGAAAATGAAAAATTCCTTAGGCAACATTGTTTGGAATTCCAAGATGCACCCTTGTGCACAATATGAGATTATTTGAACAAACTATGCCATGAATGTGGCCATAAGATTGATCATTTGGCTTGAAAGCCATGAATCTTCACGCATGATAGCTCATTTCTGAGAACACTTTTTTAAAATAATTTCTGTATTACAAGTTTATTATTTTTCTTGGAAACTTGGTCACATATAATGACACAATGAGAAGGTTTTCCAATTTTTTGATTTTTTTTGAATTTTTTATGCCCGTTTCAAAATGCGGTCAAAACGGCGGGCTTGACCGTTCCTAGCCAGTGGTTGAATCTTGGAAAACTTTTGATGTTTCTCTGATTAAATAGATACTTTTGTACCTAAAAATGATTTTTGAAAAAATATAGAGCAAACTATGAGGCAGCTGCGGTTCAAATTTGACCCACTTCCACTTGAATCGGCAGAAATTTCTCTTTTTCACCACAGGTGGATCAAAGCTTGTGACACCCAAATATTTGGTCAATTGTGCATTAAATATGGCCTAGTATTTTATAAAATTCATTTAGTCCAAAGTTGCAACAATTATTTGGTAGGTCCTTCACAAAAAAACTCATTTTGGGCACTCTGAAAATGAAAAATGATTTTTTCGTCCAAAATAAATGAAAACTTCCTTAGGCAACATTGTTTGCCATTCCAATATGCACCCTTGTGAACAATATGAAATCAGTTGAACAATTTTTCGTTCAAATTTCCCCACTTCCTACTGAACGGGTGAAATTTGTTTTTTTATAAGAGGTGGATCAAAAGCTTTTGACATGTAACTATTTGGTCAATTTTACATGAAATGTGGTCTAATATTTTTGAAAAATGGAGTTGCGCTATTTTGGAACAAATATTTGGTAGCTTCTAAAAAAACCTTTTGATGCACTCGAAAAATGGAAAATCATCTTTTTGTGCAAAGAAAATGAAAGCCGTCAAACTATGGCATCGTTTGCCATTCTAAGATGCACATTTATGAAAAAAAACAAGATCATTTTGACAAACTATGCCATTGTTATGTTTAAAAAATTCAAAGTTTTGGGTCCAAAATTTTGAGATTCAAGTGCGTTTTAGCCGGCCAATGAGATGCGAGGAACCGCTTTCACGCGGATCACCAAATTGAATGCAATCTGAGCCATCCATCACGCATCCCTCCAATGGTGGAGCTTCTCCCGAGAATCAAAAACCCTAACCCACCCACCCACCCTCCCCTCGACCCCCCAGATCCCCACCCGCCGCCACCCCCACTCAGCCACTCCCCCCAGATCCATCCTCTCCTTCCTCGCAACCCCAAACCCGGCCCCGCCGCCGATCTCCACTCCCCCAAACCGAGCCCCACCCCGCCGGCGACCTCTGCCTTCCTCTCCCCTCGCCACCTCGCCTCCCCTCGCCGCCTCGCCTCCCCTCGCCGCGCCCCTCTCCGCGCTGGCGCCCTCCTGGAGCGCGGCGGTGGTGCTGGCCTCCTACCTCCGTCCCGCCCGTCGCCCTACCACTGCTATTTATTTCACCCCAAATCGCCATTGCCCACAGCAGCAAGGAATCAAGATCCAATCCCCTACACTCCTCCCCCCGGCAAGAGAGAACCAGCCAGATCCGTCCAGTTCCATGGCGACCGCCGGCAACGCCCCCCGCTCCCGCCAGCGCCAGCACCTCCGCCATGGAGATGGAGATGGGGATGGGGACGGAGATGGAGCTCTTCTCCTATCCCCAACCACGCAGCGCAGCGACAGAGGGCCTAGGGTTTCAGTCCCCTCCAACACCAGCTGGTCCGGTCCTCTCCGGCGAGCGCGCAGCATCTCCGACGACGGGCAAGGTAGGTAAGCCCATCCTCATCCCGAAACCCTAGCCCCTCCTCCTCAATCCCCTCATCTTCTTTCGGATTTGTTGGTCTGATCCATGTTGTTGGTTTGTGCAGGTCATCACCATGGGACGGGTTGAGGCTGTCCATGGAGGAGGAGCACCATGGCGGGCTGTGAAGGAGGAGCACCATGGAGGAGGAGGCACTTCCCTCACTCACTCTCTCTCTCTCTCTCTCTCTCTCTCTCTCTCTCTGTTGAGGCCATGGCCATGGTCAGCCAGGTCTGTCTTTTTTCTCCCTTTGCAATCTCTTTCTCATCCTGATTTGAACATGTTTACTGCCTATTTTGGTTTGTGGTCTGATCTGTATGGTTGGTTTGTGCAGGTCTATCACCATGGAACGTGCTGCTTCTGCTGCTATGAAGGAGGAGCACCATGCCATCGCCATGGAAGGCCCTTCCCTCTCTTCGTTGATATACATCTTGGGTCATCAGGATCTTGCCTTCCTTATTTTGCTGCCTCGTTGGTGAAAAGATTAGCCTTGTGAGTGGGAGAAAAATAACATGGACCTTTGCATCTATCTGTTTTCATTGTCTTGATTTATTCAATCTCAATTTGCCATCCTTCTCTTGATTGATGCAAGAGGCAAACACACTTGGAATGTGCAGGAAATGTTGCATTATCTCATTTGGACATGCATATCATCATACTCCAGCACTTGCACTTCATTGGATTCCTTGTTAAGTTACTCGGGTTGCTTAAGTTTATTAACCTGATAGGTACAAATAATACAAAAACTTATGGTTAGATCAGTTCAAGATTGCTTGGCCAAGTATGATACTTCAAGAATCCGTGTGATGCACAATAATTTAGAGTGTCCGCTGTTGACAGATAGATCAGCTCTTGTCCTAGTTAGTAAAACTTATGGAAAATATTTGCATGTTATTAGGTGTTTTGTACTGTCAGACTGCTGTAATTTTAGAATTGTGCATGTCAGGTGAGCTTGGGCTCCTTTCTATGTATAGTATAATTTTGTGACCTAGAACTACCACAGATCTGTTTGCGCTAGATGTTTCGACTGTTTTATTGTTATAAATTTGTGCTCTGCGTGAAGAACTTATAAGAAAGTGTTCCAATTCTTATCTGTCAATTTGTTTTGTAGATTCTGTACTGAACTGTTAATTTGTGTGAAAGTTTCTGTACTGCAATGTTTTATTTCTTTGAGGGAAAATGTCTCACAACTTGTGATGTACCCAGGCTCGCACCAAGATCTTGAGCATCTGGGACCAGGCAGACATTGTCAAGGTCAGCGAGGTCGAGCTCAAGGACACAACGGCAGCAGCAGCAACAAGGTTCGCCCCGCCTCTCGATTTCATCTTCTTCCACTCTATTGCCTGCTGATGCTCGTGGACTCCTTCTTCTACAACTTATCATCATCTCCTATTGATGTGTGCTCGTATTGTGTCAAGGAAAGGAATTCAAGGCCATGGGAGCTGCTTCTAGTATAGGACGTGCTGGACCTGCTGCTGCTGCCGGTTGTGTTACCCGACCAAGTCCCCAAGCTGCATCCTGGTTCGTTTAGCTAGTTCGTTTAGGTTGTCTCCCCCATCTTAGTCGGAGTTTGTTTGTTCTGTTGTAAACTATGCCAGATCTATGTTTTGCACTCCTGCAATGTTATGACAGTATACTGATTGCAGGCTTCAGTACCATGCACTGGCAAAAGTCCCGTATTTTATTGATCTATTAACTTGTAGCTGTACCTTTTGAATTCTACCCACACTTGTACTGTACTATTGTGGGATCCGTTTATGATTTTTTCTATATAATAATAACATTGCTGGAGATAGGCATGTATTCTCTTTTTACAAGTAAGATTTAAGATGTGTTTATACTCTTCATGATCATCTGCCATGTAGTAATTGTTATTTTTTGTGACTTCTAAAAGCATTGTACTAGTTGAATTTGTGTTATCATTCTGAAGAACTTGTCCTTTTTATTGAATGGTCTCTTCATAATATATTTGCTCCAGTTATTTGATTCTTCTTTGCTGATTCATGTAACAGGGCGTCCTGACTATGAGCAAGAGCAAGAGCAGGTGCATGTGCCTGTTTGTAATTCTAACGAAGGAACTCCATCTTGAAGAATATAGTGCTTGTAGAGCTTGTAAATTAGTTACTCCACTTGTAGAGTTATTTGTAGAGCAAGAGCTCCATACAGAATCTGATTCTATACTGAATCTGGCTATTGTTATTTGAAGTATTATATGTGTTTTTTGTTAGTGCCAATTTAAATATTGGTTATTTATTTACTGTCAAAATGAAATGAGGAATATGATCCTGAAAAGTCGGACCCACATGCTAGAACCTGACAACTTGGACCCACTTATGAGAACAAGGTAACTGGGATCCATCTGACTAGTGGACCCATGATACATATAAAAAACATGAGAGGCCCAGCAAAGAAATGGCCCAGAAAAATACATGATCAAAAAGAAAATCTGCTGTTAAAAGGGCCACGCAAAGAAATTAATAAGGCTGAATTGTTGGGCCAGACCCATGTAGCTAATAAAAGCACAGGAAAAAAATACAGTAAAAAGGCCGAATTGTTGGGCTAGGCCCATGTAGAAAACCGAATTGGACCGGGCTGAATCTTGTGCCACATCAGCTTGCCACGCTGGATGCCTACGTGGCCTGGGGAGGTTGCTAGTGAACAAAACGCCACAGTAGGAATATTTTGGTCGTAAACATCCACGACCTTCTCACAGAGAAGGTCGCTATAGTCAGTTTATGACCGCCAGCTTTTGACCTTTTGTTTTTGGTCAAAAAAGGTTGCAAATGAAAAATAATGACCTTTCAGTGACCAATAGTCAGGGTCACAAGTTGACATATTTGTTGTAGTGTGAGCGCGAGCCGTGGACATAGCACCATGGGTGGAATAGAATTTGATGATGGGGGTTATGTGGAGAAGACAAAAAAGGAGAAAGTCTCACATCAACGAGGCTAATCAATGGGCTATGGAGATGCCCATTGATTGATGTTAATGCAAGGAGTAGGGATTGCCATGCAACAGATGCACTAGAGCTATAAATGTATGAAAGCTCAACAAAAGAAACTAAGTGGGTGTGCATCCAACTTGCTTGCTCACGAAGACCTAGGGCACTTGGCGAGGCCCATTTTTGGAATATACAAGCCAAGTTCTATAATGAAAAACTCCCACTAGTATATGAAAGTGACAAAACAAAAAGACTCTCTATCATGAAGATTATGGTGCTACTTCGAAGCACAAGTGTGGCAAAGGATAATAGCATTGTCCCTTCTCTCTTTTTTGGGGGGTGGGGCCTTCTCTTCTTTTCTTTTCTTTTATGGCCTTTCTCTTTTTTTTCCTCACTTGGGACAATGCTCTAGAAAATGATGATCATCACACTTCTATTTATTTACAACTCAATGATTACAACTCGATGCTAGAACAAAAGATGACTCTATATCAATGCCTCCGACGGTGTACCGGGATATGCAATGAACCACGAGTGACATGTATGAAAGAATTATGAATGGTGGCTTTGCCACAAATACTATGTCAACTACATGATCATGCTAAGCAATATGACAATGATGAATATGTCTTGATAAACAGAATGGTGGAAAGTTGAATGCAATATATCTCGGAATGGCTATGGAAATGCCATAATAGGTAGGTATGGTGGCTGTTTTGAGGAAGATATAAGGAGGTTTATGTGTGAAAGAGCGTATCATATCACGGGGTTTGGATGCACAGGCGAAGTTTGCACCAACTCTCGATGTGAGAAAGGGCAATGCACGGTACCGAAGAGGCTAGCAATGATGGAAGGGTGAGAGTGCGTATAATCCATGGACTCAACATTAGTCATAAAGAACTGCTACCTCTTGAGCACTGTGTTGGATTTCCCCGAAAAGGAGAGGATGATGTAGCAAAGTAGCGTAAGTATTTCCCTCAGTTTTTGAGAACCAAGGTATCAATCCAGTAGGAGGCTACGCGCGAGTCCCTCGTACCTACACAAAAACAATAGCTCAACGCAACCAACGCGCTTAGGGGTTATCAATCCCTTCATAGTCACTTACGAAAGTGAGATTTGGTAGAGATGATAAATAATATTTTTGGTATTTTTGGTATAGAGATGCAAAGTAAAAAGTAAAACGCAAAGTAAAAGCAAAGCAATAATAAAGTGATGGAGATTGATATGATGAGAAAGAGACCCGGGGGCCATAGGTTTCACTAGTGGCTTCTCTCAAGAGCATAAGTATTCTACGGTGGGTGAACAAATTACTGTTGAGCAATTGACAGAATTGAGCATAGTTATCAGAATATCTAGGTATGATCATGTATATAGGCATCACGTCCGAGACAAGTAGACCGACTCCTGCCTGCATCTACTACTATTACTCCACTCATCGACCGCTATCCAGCATGCATCTAGAGTATTAAGTGAAAAATAGAGTAACGCCTTAAGCAAGATGACATGATGTAGAGGGATAGTTTCATGCAATATGATAAAAAAAACCCATCTTGTTATCCTCGATGGCAACAAGACAATACGTGCCTTGCTGCCCCTTCTATCACTGGGAAAGGACACCGCAAGATCGAACCCAAAGCTAAGCACTTCTCCCATGGCAAGAATAACCAATCTAGTAGGCGAAACCAAACTGATAATTCGAAGAGACTTGCAAAGATAACCAATCATACATAAAAGAATTCAGAGAAGATTCAAATATTATTGATAGATAGACTGGATCATAAACCCACAATTCATCGGTATCAACAAACACACCGCAAAAAGAAGAGTACATCGAATAGATCTCCACGAGAGGGGGGAAAACATTGTATTGAGATCCAAAAAGAGAGAAGAAGCCATCTAGCTACTAACTATGGACCCGTAGGTCTGAAGTAAACTAGTCACACTTCATCGAAGGGGCTTGGATGATGATGTAGAAGCCCTCCGTGATCGAGGCCCCCTCCGGCGGAGCTCCGGAACAGGCCCCAACATGGGATCTCGTGGATACATAAAGTTGCGGCGGTGGAATTAGGTTTTTGGCTCCATCCCCGATCGTTTGGGGGTACATAGGTATATATAGGAGGAAGGAGTACGTCCATGGAGCTTCGAGGGGCCCATGAGGCACGCGCGCGCCCTAGGGGGGCGCCCTCCACCCTCGTAACCGCCTCGTGGCTTTCTTAACGGAGGATCCAAGTCTCCTAGATCTTATCTGATGAGAAAATCACGTTCCCGAAGGTTTCATTCCGTTTGGACTCCGTTTGATATTCTGTTTCTCCGAAACACTGAAATAGGCAAAAAAAACAGCAATTCTGGGCTGGGCCTTCGGTTAATAGGTTAGTCCCAAAAAAATATAAAAGTGGATAATAAATCCCAATAATGTCCAAAACAGTAGATAATATAGCATGGAGCAATCAAAAATTATAGATACGTTGGAGACGTATCAAGCATCCCCAAGCTTAATTCCTGCTCGTCCTCGAGTAGGTAAATGATAAAAAGAGAATTTTTGATGCGGAGTGCTACCTGGCATAATTTTAATGTAATTCTTCTTAATTGTGGTATGAATATTCAGATCCGAAAGGTTCAAGACAAAAGATCATATTGACATAAAAATGATAATACTTCAAGCATACTAACTAAGCAATTATGTCTTCTCAAAATAACATGGCCAAAGAAAGTTCATCCCTACAAAATCATATAGTTTAGTCATGTTTCATTTTCGTCACACAAGAATGCTCTCATTATGCACAACCTTGATGACAAGCCAAGCAATTGTTTCATACTTTAGTAATCTCAAACCTATAAACTTTCACGCAATATATGAGCGCGAGCCATGGACATAGCACTATGGGTGGAATAGAATATAATGAGGGGGTTATGTGGAGAAGACAAAAAAGGAGAAAGTATCACATCAACGAGGCTAATCGATGGGCTATGGAGATGCCCACCAATTGATGTTAATGGAAGGAGTAGGGATTGCCATGAAATGGATGCACTAGAGCTATAAATGTATGAAAGCTCAACAAAAGAAACTAGTGGGTGTGTATCCAACTTGCTTGCTCACGAAGACCTAGGGCACTTGAGGAGGCCCATTGTTGGAATATACAAGCCAAGTTCTATAATGAAAAATTCCCACTAGTATATGAAAGTGATAACATGAGAGACTCTCTACTATGAAGATCATGGTGCTACTTTGAAGCACAAGTGTGGTAAAAGGATAGTAACATTGTCCCTTCTCTCTTTTTCTCTCATTTTTTTGGGCCTTCTCTTTTTTATGGCCTTTCTCTTTTTTTTGGGCCCTCTCTTTTTATGGCCTTTATATTTTTCTATTCCTCACTTGGGACAATGCTCTAATAATGATGATCATCACACTTCTATTTATTTACAACTCGATACTAGAACAAAGATTACTCTATATGAATGCCTCCGGCGGTGTACCGGGATATGCAATGAACCAAGAGTGGTATGTATGAAAGAATTATGAATGGTGGCTTTGCCATAAATACTATGTCAACTACATGACCATGCTAAGCAATATGACAATGATGAACGTGTCATGATGAACAGAATGATGGAAAGTTGCATGGCAATATATCTCGGAATGGCTATGGAAATGCCATAATAGGTAGGTATGGTGGCTGTTTTGAGGAAGATATAAGGAGGTTTATGTGTGAAAGAGCGTATCATATCACGGGGTTTGGATGCACCGGCGAAGTTTGCGCCAACTCTCAATGTGAGAAAGGGCAATGCACGGTACCGAAGAGGCTAGTAAGGATGGAAGGGTGAGAGTGCGTATAATCCATGGACACAACATTAGTCATAAAGAACGCACATACTTATTGCAAAAATCTACAAGTCATCAAAAACCTCGGCACTACGCGCATGCTCCTCGGGGGATAGATTGGTAGGAAAGGACCATCGCTCGTCCCCGACCGCCACTCATAAGGAAGACAATCAAATAACACCTCATGTTTCAAATTTGTTGCATAACGTTTACCATACGTGCATGCTGCGGGACTTGCAAACTTCAACACAAGTATTTCTCAATTTCACAACTACTCAACTATCATGACTTTGATATTATTACCTCCATATCTCAAAACAATTATCAAGCATCAAACTTTTCTTAGTATTCAACAGACTCATAAGAAAGTTTTATTATTAATCTTGCATACCAAGCATATTAGGATTTTAAGCAAATGACCATGCTATTAAGACTCTCAAAATAATCTAAGTGAAGCATGAGAGATCAATAGTTTCTATAAAACAAATCCACCACCGTGCTCTAAAAGATATAAGTGAAGCACTAGAGCAAAACTATAAAGCTCAAAAGATATAGGTGAAGCACATAGAGTATTCTATCAAATTCCAAATTATGTATGGCTCTCTCAAAAGGTGTGTACAGCAAGGATGATTGTGGCAGACTAACAAGCAAAGACTCAAATCATAAAATACGCTCCAAGCAAAACGCATATCATGTGCTGAATAAAAATATAGCTCCAAGTAAAGTTACCGATAGAAGTAGACGAAAGAGGGGATGCCTTCCGGGGCATCCCCAAGCTTTGGCTTTTAGGTGTCCTTAGATTATCTTGGGGGTGCCACGGGCATCCTCAAGCTTAGGCTCTTGCCATTCCTTGTTCCATAATCCATCAAATCTTTACCCAAAACTTGAAAACTTCACAACACAAAACTTAAAGTAGAAAATCTCGTGAGCTCCGTTAGCGAAAGAAAACAAAAGACCACTTCAGGTTACTGTAATGAACTCATTATTTATTTATATTGGTGTTAAAACTACTTTATTCCAACTTCTCTATGGTTTATAAACTATTTTACTAGCCATAGATTCATCAAAATAAGCAAACAACACACGAAAAACAGAATCTGTCAAAAACAGAACAGTCTGTCGTAATCTGTAGCTAGCGCAAGATCCGGAACCCCAAAAATTCTAAAATAAATTTCTGGACATGAGGAATTTATCTATTAATCATATGCAAAAATAATTAACTAAATATCACTTTCCAAATAAAAATGACAGCATTTCTCGTGAGTGCTAAAGTTTCTGTTTTTACAGCAAGTTCAACAAGACTTTCCCCAAGTCTTCCCAACGGTTCTACTTGGCACAAACACTAATTAAACACACACAAAAACAACCAAAACAGAGTCTAAATAATTTATTTATTAAATAACAGCAAGAATAAATATTGGGTTGACTCCCAACAAGCGCTTTTCTTTAAAGCCTTATAGCTAGGCATAATATTTCAATGATGCTCACATGAAAGACAAGAATTGAAGCACAAAGAGAGCATCATAAAACAAGTGACAAACTCATCTAAGTCTAACATACTTCCTATGCATAGGAGTTTTATAGGCAAACAAATTGTCAAGGCAAGCAAAAACTAGCATATGCAAGGAAGCGAAAAGAAACAATAGCAATCTCAACATAACGAGAGGTAATTTAGTAACATGAAAATTTCTACCGCCATATTTTCCTCTCTCATAATAATTGCATGAGGGATCATAAGAAAATCCAACAAAATATCTATCACACAAAATATTTTCGACACGATCCATATGCATGCAAAGTTTACACTCTTCCAAAATAGTGGGATTAACACTAACTAAAGTCATGACCTTTCGAAACCCACTTTTATCAAAAATTTCATAAGATTGAACATTCTCCAAATATGTGGGATCTAAAGTCGACACTCTTCCAAACCCACTTTCAATAATATTGCAAACACTATTATCTCATATTCATCATGGGGCTTAAATAAATTTTCAATATCATAAGAAGAATCAACCCAATCATGATCATTACAACAAGTAGTAGACATATCAAAACTAGCATCACCAAGTTTAGGGTTTTGCATATTATTAGCACAATTGACATCAAGAGAATTTATAGTAAAATCATTGCAATCATGCTTTTTATTCAAAGATCTATCGTGAATCGCTTCATAAAGTAATTCATCACATGTTTCAGATTCACGAATTTCAAGCAAAACTTCATAAAGATAATATAGTGCACAAAATTCACTGGCAATTGGTTCATCATAATTGGATCTCTTAAAAAGATTAGCAAGTGGATGAGGATCCATAAATCTTAGGTTCTCTGTTTAGTAATAAATAAACAACTATTCCAACCATACAAGCAAACAAGAAACGGGTAAAAAGAGGCAAATAGAGAAAGAGAGGGAGGATAGAGAGAGATGGCGAATAAAACGGTAAGGGTGAATTTGGGGGAGAGGAAAACGAGAGGCAAATGGCAAATAATGTAATGCGGGAGGTAAGGGTATGTGATGGGTACTTGGTATGTTGACTTTTGCACAGACCTCCCCGGCAACGGTGCCAGAAATTCTTCTTGCTACCTCTTGAGCACTGCGTTGGATTTCCCCGAAGAGGAGAGGCTGATGCAGCTAAGTAGCGTAAGTATTTCCCTCAGTTTTTGAGAACCAAGGTATCAATCCAGTAGGAGGCTATGCACGAGTCCCTCGTACCTACACAAAAACAATAGCTCAACGCAACCAACGTGCTTAGGGGTTGTCAATCCCTTCATGGTCACTTACAAAAGTGAGATCTGATAGAGATGATAAATAATATTTTGGTATTTTTGGTATAGAGATGCAAAGTAAAAAGTAAAAGGCAAAGTAAAATCAAAGAAATGATAAAGTGATGGAGATTGATATGATGAGAAAGAGACCCGGGGGCCATAGGTTTCACTAGTGGATTTTCTCAAGAGCATAAGTATTCTACGGTGGATGAACAAATTACTGTTGAGCAATTGACAGAATTGAGCATAGTTATGAGAATATCTAGGTATGATCATGTTTGTAGGCATCACGTCCGAGACAAGTAGACCGACTCCTGCCTGCATCTACTACTATTACTCCACTCATCGACCACTATCCAGCATGCATCTAGAGTATTAAGTTAAAAATAGAGTAACGCCTTAAGCAAGATGACATGATGTAGAGGGATAGTTTCATGCAATATGATAAAAAAACCATCTTGTTATCCTCGATGGCAACAATACAATACGTGCCTTGCTGCCCCTTCTGTCACTGGGAAAGGACACCGCAAGATTGAACCCAAAGCTAAGCACTTCTCCCATGGCAAGAACAACCAATCTAGTAGGCCAAACCAAACTGATAATTCGAAGAGACTTGCAAAGATAAGCAATCATACATAAAAGAATTCAGAGAAGATTCAAATATTATTCATAGATAGACTGGATCATAAACCCACAATTCATTAGTCTCAACAAACACACCGCAAAAATAAGATTACATCGAATAGATCTCCACGAGAGAGGGGGAGAACATTGTATTGAGATCCAAAAAGAGAGAAGAAGCCATCTAGCTACTAACTATGGACCCGTAGGTCTGAAGTAAACTACTCACACTTCATCAGAGAGGCTTGGATGATGATGTAGAAGCCCTCCATGATTGATGCCCCCTCCGGCGGAGCTCCGGAACAGGCCCCAAGATGGGAGCTCGTGGATACAGAAAGTTGTGGCGGTGGAATTAGGTTTTTGGCTCCGTCCCTGATCATTTGGGGGTACGTAGGTATATATAGGAGGAAGGAGTACGTCGGTGGAGCTTCGAGGTGCCCACGAGGCAGGGAGCGCGCCCTAGGGGGGCACGCCCTCCACCCTCGTGACCGCCTCGTGGCTTTCTTGATGGAGGGTCCAAGTCCCCTGGATCTTATCTGATGAGAAAATCACGTTCCCGAATGTTTCATTCCGTTTGGACTCCGTTTGATATTCTGTTTCTCCGGAACACTGAAATAGGCAAAAAACAACAATTCTGGGCTGGGCCTCCGGTTAATAGGTTAGCCCAAAAATAATATAAAAGTGGATAATAAAGCCCAATAATGTCCAAAACAGTAGATAATATAGCATGGAGCAATCAAAAATTATAGATACGTTGGAGATGTATCAAGAACTCACATACTTATTGCAGAAATCCACAAGTCATCAAAAACCAAGCTATACGTGCATGCTCCTAGGGGGGATAGATTGGTCGGAAAAGACCATCGCTCATCCCTGACCGCCACTCATAAGGAGGACAATCAAAGAACACCTCATGTTTCAAATTTGTTACATAACGTTTACCATACGTGCATGCTACGGGACTTGCAAACTTCAACGCAAGCATTTCTCAAATTCACAACTACTCAACTAGCACTACTTTGATATTATTACCTCCATATCTCAAAACAATCATGAAGCATCAAACTTCTCTTAGTATTCAAAACACTCGTAAGAATTTTTTTTACTAATCTTGAATACCTAGCATATTAGGATTATTTAAGCAAATTACCATGCTATTTTAAGACTCTCTAAATAATCTAAGTGAAGCATGAGAGATCAATAGTTTCTATAAAACAAATCCACCACCGTGCTCTAAAAGATATAAGTGAAGTACTAGAGCAAAACTATATAAATCAAAAAGATATAAGTGAAGCACATAGAGTATTCTAACAAACTCCAAATTATGTATGGCTCTCTCAAAAGGTGTGTACAGCAAGGATGATTGTAGTAAACTATAGAGCAAAGACTAAAATCATACAAGACGCTCCAAGCAAAACACATATCTGTTCGCACATGAACAGGTCACCGTGTACCTCCAACGCCGAGGGTGATGCACCGCAGCTCACGTCGAAGGAGACCCGACCAGAAGCGCGGTACGCAAGCAATCCGGTGGGTGCTTTTGAGGACCCAAAACCCCCACGCGCCCGTGAGGGGCCCCGTCAGGGCCCGCGGTGGCTATGGGGTGCCCTAGGTCGACCTGATCGCCCCTAGGGCCTCGAGGTTTGTCGCCCTGCAACAAGAAGAACGAACGAAGAACGAGGAAGAAGAAGAACAAGGGAGGGAGATAAAGGTAAAGGTAAAAGATGATAGATTGATATGTTCGACTGTGTGTTGTTCAATCGACCGTCACCTCTCATCTATTTATGAGGCGGCTGGACTTCCCGCACAATAAAAGGACTAAAAATGCCGTCCAAAACGTCAAAAACCATAACTTAACTCGGACAGGAATCTTTGGTAATTTCCCGGACCAACTCGGTCTCACCGATTGGTTCATTTCGGTCCCACCGAGTGAACTTTGCTAAATCTCTGTATCCTTCTGTAATTTGTTAGATCAACTCGGTCTCACCGATTGGTTTGCTTCGGTCCTACCGAGTCAACATTGCCAACTCTCTGGTAAATTTTCGGACCAACTCGGTCTCACCGATCAAATCAACTCGGTCGGTCCGAAATGACTCTGCAGCTTCTGTTTCTGACCTTGTTTTGCCTCCACAGGTTGCATCCGGTCTCGGATTAAGATGATTTTTATATCAAAATCTACTGTTTCGACGAGACGCACAACTTTCATGTTGAAACATTTTCCATCAGAGGCCATCTTGATTAAGTTTTATGACTTTCTTTACTCTGGTGTCAACATGAACATGTCCGAACTTGTCATAACTTTTGCATTCGAGCTCCGTTTTGGACCATCTATATATTTACTCCCATCGGCTTGAAGAGAGTCATCCAATGGTGACATGAAATCATGAATTTGACATCATCTCATTATAGCCTCAAGTTATTCTTTGCGATCATGCCATTTTCGAGCGTCAACACATGCCCCCCTGTTTTTCGGCAAAGGTAACATGCCGAAAAATAACTTGTACCTGTTGGTTGTAAGGACGATGTCAACACTCCATCAGCCACTTTGCATGTGCTTAGGGCGATAAATATATATCGGCCATTATTTGTTTGAATCCTTGATGCAAACTTAGGTGAAACCTTTTCAACTTCATTAACAATTCGATGATAAAGTTCCATATATATGTATCTCAAGGCCATCCTCTGAACCATATTGTTCACCCTTTTTGTTAGGACTTTGCAGATAATCAACAATAAACTTTCTCCAATCCTCACTTTTACCTGTATAAAAAAATATTAGTGGCCGAAGCGGTGGACTTCGGTTGGGCCTTACCTATGTTGACGAGACTAAGCATCAGCTATTGATAGAAATGCAACACACCATGATTAACATAGTAGCCAGATGCTTGCTGTGCCAACTTTTCCGAATTTTCATGTCTAGAAATATGAACGATTTTAAAGCAACCCAAGGTAAATCTTGCATCTAGACATACCAAAAGATAAACTATAAGTGATTCATCAAAACGTTGATAACCCTTGGATATTTGTTGCACTACTAATAACGAATCACCGGAAGCCTCAATATCTATAGCACCTATAGCAAGGCAAAGCTCCAATCCGAATAACAATGCATATTCGGCTTTGATCATTGTGCAAAAATATTTTAAGCGGCATGAGGCTTCACAAAATAGCTTCATATGGAGATAAATAAACAACACTAACACCTTGGCCATTGTTAGAAATTTAACCATCAATATATAATCTCCATGGTACTAGAGAGATCAAGCTAAAAACAATATTATGCATGATGTCAATATGATGCTCAATAATAAAATCAACCATGATTTGGCCTTACGTAAGTTTTGAAAACTAACAAGCCAAAGCACACCCAATCAAAAGACAAGTTCACTTTGCAATTTTGGTGAATTGGTCTATGCATAATATCATCAATGGCATCAATTTGATAAATTCCTTTGCAAGCACTTATCTCAATCTCTACTCAAACTAAGGACGATGTTAGAGTACCACACCGGCCATTCTTACATATATTCTTAGGGCGATAGATAAGTATCGGCCATTACCATGAGGTCCATGTAGAATTCATTCACCAAATCATGTAGAGCCGAAATAAACAAATGAAATAGCAATCAAATATTTCGGCCCTTTGCATTAGCAAGAAAAAATGTAGCTAATAAATTGTATAGAGATTTGGTAATACCCTCTCATGATGCAGAAAATTATGTCGCTTCCATGGATCAAAATAAATCCAGGGAGGGTAATTTATCATACCTGATGATGAACTCCATGGCAAAGGCATCAATGGTATGGTTGAAAAACATGGATGATGTGCTAACCGAAGATTTTGATGGGGTGATGCAAAACTTCGGCTTAATTGTTTCTGGTTTCCATCCTTCTCTTTCTTCACTTTTATAACACTTGTTGCAATAGAAGGTTGCACATCATTTTTATTTTGATTGCTCCTCTTGGGAACCCATGCCATGTTCTTCTTTTTCAGCTCTTGTGCACTAAGTTTTTCTAATTCCTTCTTTCGCCAATACGATAAGCCGAGTGGGCACCCCGGCTGTGATTTTGTTTGAAGCAATGGCAATTCTTGTTTTACCTTGTGCACTGTCAACTTCTTTTCTTCAGATTTGGCACTTTGACTCTTGATAATTGGTTGCTTCGTCTCATTGCCTTTAGTAGCCAATGTCAACACATTAATTGGCTCTTTTTCATTTGAGATCAAATCTGAAGTTGCACTCTTACGACCATCTCTTTTAACACGGTACACTTGTTTCACCACCTATTTCTTCTTCTTTGAGCTCCAGACCGATTCCTTATGATTGAAACGGTCTTTAACATATGATTGTTCAAATGTTGATCTTCTCGGAAATGCAAAATATTGGTTAGATGGTCTAAAATAAGATGGAGAGTGTGCCCTTGTATCATACCTGTCCCATGATGGATATGGATCTACATGAGCATAGGGATGTATCCACGACATTGGCACTGGCGGCCCAAAATAAGGATATGTATATGTTGCATTAAAATGCTCACTTTGCCAATACCGATGCTCATATTCGCGCCTTGGGGGTGATCTTGGTTTCTTTGCATGATTTGGCCGATAAGCATTCTTCTCTTCACTATTCTTTTGATATTTATCCAATAGTTCAGCGAAGGTGATTTTTGATCTCTTACACTTGCGCTTATTTCGGCCTTTATTTTCTTTTGGTTTGCTTTCATCGATCATTGGATTTGCTTGCTGCCCCCCAGTCCTTGGCGTCTCCATTGTAGCTTCAATGGAATTATCGCCCTCAAGATTATGTTCATTATGCTCTTCAACAACTTCTTTACATGAAAGCTTGATCCCATCACCTGAAGTTTTTACCTTCTTCTTAAATGGATCGGCTTGAAGAAGCCGATGCAAAAACTTTTTGCCATCGGGACCAAACGGAATAGACCGGTCATCTCTTGGTGTTTCAACAAACTTCAATCGACCTTTTTCAATGGCCGATTTAACTATTTGACGAAACATGTTGCAATCCTCAAAATTATGCTTGAATGAATCATGCAACTTACAATACATTCGTCCTTGGATTGATGGCTTAACATGGTGATCAAGTATTGTAATGTAATTATTTTTCAGCAACAAATCAAATATTTGATCACACATGCTTGAATTGAAGGTATACTTCTTGTTTTCTAGCCGATCTTGCTGTGTGAACGGCTTTGGAGGTAAGCAAACGAATGGTTCAGATTTGGAATCTTCCCATTCGGCTATGCATTATGTTTTCCACTCTATCTTCGATGCCTTTGGATAAGATATTATATTAGCATCGGTTTTCGCAATAGAATTTAACCTTGGCCTTAAATTTCTGAAATGAAGATATTTAGAACATACATGTCTCAGTTGAGACCAAGTGCAAGCCAAGTACGAAATAAGCAAAGCTACCCAATTAGATATGAGCTTTAGATAAAGCAATGGGGAAAGCCTTGGCTGCAATAATTTTTCACTATCGGTCTTTCTGAATGGTGCAATATGTTGACCGATATGCTTTGTGACAATTTTATTGCTAACAAGTAAATTGCCCTTCTTCATTGATCTTTGAAAATTACTTACTAGAATTTTTCTAATAGATGCATCAACAATAAAGTTGTGACCAAATCTGAAAATAGGTAAATTACTTGCTAGACATACCTCTTCAAATATGTTGGGAGAGCATGATGATTGAATATGATGAATAATATTGTGCTTTGCTTCTGGATGACTTCCCAACACCATGTCACAATTTTCTTCTTGATTTCGTGCATCATAAATTTGAAGATCTTTGTCAATCGAACTTTGTTCCGCTACTTGTTCTTGTCCTTGAAGCTTGTCAATTTCTATGGCACGAAACTCATAGGGCAGGAAGTAGGTTCCATTAACTTCAGAAAAATCAAGCATGGTTGTTTTGCTATGCTTGCCATGCCCTTTCTCAATAATACTTGCCTCTTTGGATTTGATGGATTTGGAATATATACTACTTGATTCGGCTTTTTCAACTGAAGCACTTTCAAGTTCCGAATCATCCTTCTTTTCATTGATACTACCCATTGGCAATGCTTCTTTTATCTGAGCCAATTCTTTTTCTATTTGTTTCTGGCGGCGAGCGGCAAAGTTGGCTTTAAGCTTTTTCTCAATTTCAGCCCACTCCGGATACGATTGCCCCTCGATGTTTTTAGATTCTTTCGGCAATGACACACGGGTGTTGCCGAAATTTTGCAGCAGTGTAGGGGGTGTATAATATGATGTAGTACTAGGTGAAGGCATATGCGTTGTTGTAAAACCATATTTTAGCTCGCCAATTTTATCAATTGGCAAAGATTCATCTTCTTGCAAAACTCTAGCTTTTATTGCGACACAATCAGGAAATAGCCCTTTTTCATGTTGTTCAAGGCAAATAGCACTAATCCTCTTATTCTGGGCTAAACTCTTCAATGCAGCCACCACTACCTCATCTTCTACAGTATTTGGCACAACCGCTCGTGTAAAATTTACATTTATTCGGCTATGACCTGAAAGGTGTGAAGCCAAATTTTGAGCATCTACAGTTGTGTATGGTGCCGAAAAATTACTAACATGAGGTGTAGCATATGACGGTTGAGAGTAACTGGCCGAATAGCTAGCAGTGGCATGGCCAATTCTCCCATCCATCAGCAAGGTTGTATTCACATCTTGCAAATTAGTTGCCGATGAATAAAAAGGTGAAACACTTTCTTGTATGCTATTGGAAATTTTAACATGAGGTGTTTCAAATTGATTAACCAAACCCATCATGTTGTTCATCGGCATATGGAATTGTGGGGTTGCCGATGCATGAGAGTTTGGATACATATGTTGTACGTTGCTAAAATCATAAGAATTTGAAGCATGAAGATTGCTTTGCATCGGCCCTTGCGCATAATTAGATGCATGATTGATAAAACTAGGGCTAGCCGATACATTAAGCTCATTAGGTGATTCAACAACAACATATGGATTATTTGCATCTACAAAGGGGAATTGGGTATTCATATTACCTTTGTAGATTGCAGCAACTTGATGACGATCTCTTCGTAGCAAGAACGGGCTGGAGACCGTTCAAAGCTTCATCCCCAGCGGAGTCGCCAAAAAGTGTGTTCGCACACGAACACGTCACTGTGTACCTCCAATGCCGAGGGTGATGCACCGCAGCTCACGTCGAAGGAGACCCGACCAGAAGCGCGGTACGCAAGCAATCTGGCGGGTGCTTTTGAGGACCCGAAACCCCCACGCGCCTGGGAGGGACCCCGTCAGGGCGCGCGGCAGCTATGGGCTGCCCTAGGTCGACCTGATCGCCTCTAGGGCCTCGAGGTTCGTCGCCCTGCAACAAGAAGAACGAACGAAGAACGAGTAAGAAGAAGAACAAGGGAGGGAGATAAAGGTAAAGGTAAAAGATGATAGATTGATATGTTCGATTGTCTGTTGTTCAATCGGCTGTCACCTCTCATCTATTTATGAGGCGGCTGGACTTCCCGCACAAGAAAAGGACTAAAAACTCCGTCCAAAACATCAAAAACCCTAACTTAACTCAGACATGAATCTTTGGTAATTTCCCGGACCAACTCGGTCTCACCGATTGGTTCATTTCGGTCCCACCGAGTGAATTTTGTCAAATCTCCATATCCTTCTGTAATTTCTTGGATCAACTCGGTCTCTCTGATTGGTTTGCTTCGGTCCTACCGAGTCAACATTGCGAACTCTCTGGTAAATTTTCGGACCAACTCGGTCTCACCGATCAAATCAACTCGGTTTGGTCCGAAATGACTCTGCAGCTTCTGTTTCTGACCTTGTTTTGCCTCCACAAGTTGCATACGATCTCGGATTAAGAATATTTTTATATCAAAATCTACCGTTTCGACGAGACGCACAAGTTTCATGTTGAAACATTTTCCATCAGAGGCCATCTTGATTAAGTTTCATGCCTTTCTTTACTCTGGTGTCAACATGAACATCTCCGAACTTGTCATAACTTTTGCATTCGAGCTCCGCTTTGGACCATCTATATATTTACTCCCATCGGCTTGAAGAGAGTCATCCAATGGTGACATGAAATCATGAATTTGACATCATCTCATTATAGCCTCAAGTTACTCTTTGCGATCATGCCATTTTCGAGCGTCAACAATATCATGTGGTGAATAAAAATATAGTTCCAAGTAAAGTTACCGATAGAAGTAGACGAAAGAGGGGATGCCTTCCGGGGCATCCCCAAGATTTGGCTTTTAGGTATCCTTAGATTATCTTGGGGGTGCCATTGGCATCCCCAAGTTTAGGCTCTTGCCACTCCTTGCTCCATAATCCATCAAATCTTTACCCAAACTTGAAAACTTCACAACACAAAACTTAAAGTTGAAAAATCTCGTGAGCTCCGTTAGCGAAAGAAAACAAAAGACCACTTTAGGGTACTGTAATGAACTCATTATTTATTTATATTGGTGTTAAACCTACCGTATTCCAACTTCTCTATGGTTTATAAACTATTTTACTAGCCATAGATTCATCAAAACAAGCAAACAACACACGAAAACAGAATCTGTGAAAAACAGAATAGTCTGTAGTAATCTGTAGCTAGCGCAAGATCTGAAACCCCAAAATTCTAAAATAAATTGCTGGACGTGAGGAATTTACCTATTAATCATCTGCAAAAAGTATTATCTAAATAGCACCTTCCAAATAAAAATGGCAGCAGTTCTCGTGAGCGCTAAAGTTTCTGTTTTTTACAGCAAGATATTTAAGACTTTCCCCAAGTCTTCCCAACGGTTATACTTGGCACAAACACTAATTAAACACAAAAAACACAACCAAAACAGAGTCTAGATAAATTATTTATTACTAAACAGGAGCAAAAAGCCAGGAATAAAAATAAAATTAGGTTGCCTCCCAACAAGCGCTATCGTTTAACGCCCCTAGCTAGGCATAAAGAGCAAGGATAGATCTAGGTATTATCCTCTTGATTCTTAATTCTTTTAGCGGAGTTATGCTCGAATCCGGGAGGTTCTTTACGTTTCCCTTCATATTCGGAAATCTTGAGATCTAAAGAGTCCAACCGCTTATTGCAAAGGGTAATCAACATATTCATGCGGTGGAGATTCCCGCTAACGCTCTTAAGAGGTTCAAGAGACTTTTGTAAAATCTTAGTTGCTTCGCAAATTTTCTCAAAAACATGCTTTTCCCCTTGGGTATGATGAGACCCTTTTTGTTGAGGTAGAGTTCCTACTATACCTTCTATAATTTCATACGCAATACTGGGATCAATTTCAATAAAATTGCCTTTGGCAACGCAATCCAAAAGTTGTCCATGAGACATATTTAGTCCAACATAAAAGTTGCGAAGCAAAATTCTAAAATTCACTTCTAGGGTACAATTACGATAAGATTCCATCATTCTAAACCAAGCGTCTTTTAAATTTTCTCCTTGCCTTTGTTTGAAGTGAAGAGCCTCAAACTCGGGAGACAAAGGAGAAGATAAGGACTAGCCATAACGACAAGCAAACGGAAAAGAGAGGGAGGATAGAGAGAGAGAGGGTGAATAAAACGGCAAGGGTGAAGTGGGGGAGAGGAAAACGAGAGGTAAATGGGAAATAATGTAATGCGGGAGATACGGGTATGTGATGGGTACTTGGTATGTTGACTTTTGCGTAGACTCCCCGGCAACGGCGCCAGAAATCCTTCTTGCTACCTCTTGAGCACTTGCGTTGGTTTTCCCTTGAAGAGGAAAGGGTGGTGCAGCAAAGTTGCGTAAGTATTTCCCTCAGTTTTTTAGAACCAAGGTATCAATCCAGTAGGAGGCTACGCGCAAGTCCCTCGTACCTGCACAAAACAAATAACTCCTCGCAACCAACGCGATAAGGGGTTGTCAATCCCTTCACGGTCACTTACGAGAGTGAGATCTGATAGATATTATAAGATAATATTTTTGGTATTTTTATGATAAAGATGCAAAGTAAAATAAAAGCAAAAGAAATAACTAACTATTGGAAGATTAATATGATGAAGATAGACCCGGGGGCCATAGGTTTCACTAGTGGCTTCTCTCAAGAGCATAAGTATTTTACGGTGGGTGAACGAATTACTGTTGAGCAATTGACAGAATTGAGCATAGTTATGAGAATATCTAGGTATGATCATGTATATAGGCATCACGTCCAAGACAAGTAGATCGACTCCTGCCTGCATCTAATACTATTACTCCACTCATCGACCGCTATCCAGCATGCATCTAGAGTATTAAGTTCATGAAAACAGAGTAACGCTTTAAGCAAGATGACAAGATGTAGAGGGATAAATTCATGCAATATGATAAAAACCCCATCTTGTTATCCTCGCACTACAAAAAAATACACTTCCGTGATGATACGTGTTTGTCACAGTAGGTCGCATTTTTTGTTATGCATGTACATCCATGACAAATTTATGACAGAATCAAGATAGTCATACATGTGATGTCGTAGAAGTGTTCCATGACATTACCAAAATTATCATCACGGAAATGTCCACTTCCATGACGATAAATCGCGCGTCATAGAAGTGCTTTCGTCAAGGGTGACCGACACGTGGCATCCACCGTAACGGAACGCTGTTAAGCTATCGGGTCGGGTTTTGGATCCGATAACCCGTTAACAGCCCCGACCAATGGGGATTTTCCACGTGTAAAATCATCATTGGCTAGAGGAAACCGGGTCGGCTCAACGTCGGGACAGATGTCATCCACTCACTGGACAGAAGGCGCCTATGATACGTCGACACGTGGCACGGCCCAACAAGTTTAAATGGGTCGGCCCAACTAAAGGCCACAAGATTTTGCGGACCATAATGGGCCGGCCCAGCTAAAGGCCCACGAGATTTTGCGGACCATAATGGGTTGGCCCAGCTAAAGGCCCACAAGATTTCGCGGGCCATAATGGGCCGGCCCAGGTAAAGGCCCACAAGATTTTCGTGTGCCATAATAGGCCGGCCCAGGTAAAGGCCCACGGTGACTCTAGCCCATAATGAACAGTAATTTTCTTTATACCCGTTAACGGCCCATGATTTACATGGGCTGTTTCCAGCGCGTGTTAGCTTTCGGCCTATTGACGGCCCATAAGTTCTTGGGCTCCTTTTCGGCCCTCGATTACTTCCGGCCCATTACTGGCTTGTTCCCCTAATGGGCCAAATTCGGCCCATGGCAAGAGTCGGCCCGTTACTGGCATGTTACCCTAATGGGCCAAATTCGGCCCATGGCAAGAGTCGGCCCGTTTCTGGCCTGTTAACCTGTTGCGCCGTTTCCAGCCCGTCCTATATTCTGGCCCATTAACGACCCGTTATGCCTGTGACAGAATTAAGCCTTTGTTGTCCTACAGCCTGTTAACGGCCTGTTACCGTGCTGGGCCGATACCAATTACGCCTGATTATGCCCCATGTAGACCCATTTATCTGACGGCCCGAGGCCCACCAATTACAGGCCCATATATCGACGGCCCGTAGGAGACCCATGGATCCTTAGGCCCGTATATGGCCCATGGTTGTTGCGGACACTCGCAAACCAGGGAAAAAGAAGACTAGGAAATAAATAAGGCCGAAACTAACGCTAGGCTATTAAGGCGATTGCACAGATTACATCCACTCGGCATCAAAGATCGCCACCAGTGCAAATATAGGGAACACCCTACATTATACAAAAATGGCTTGTTGTTTTCTTCAGGCGGTGGCTGCACGTTAAGAATAAATTTTGTATCGCACCAAAACAAATTACAACTATATAACAAAAGGAAGGTTGGCATAAAACTTAACAGTCTAGCAGATAAATGCACCACCAGAAGTTCACAAGCTCAGTTCATTTGACCCGACTGTTATGTTTTCATGTTGTATTGTCTGATGGAGCACCATAACCCTCGCCTTCATTTCCCCTAGGCTCCTGAACAACATAGCAAATGTCTGGTAGTCTGGTTCAAAACCATGCATATCTTGATGACATTGAGCAATGTTTCTCCTTGTTTCACAAAGGGTCTCTGTTAGGGAATGGACTTGTGTCTGGAGCGTAGATACAACATTGCTTTGAGCTTGCATATCTTGATCATGAGGCAGTTTGGACGATATTGTCTTAACAACCAACCTAGTATTACGCAGGAACGTGCTTTTGGCACTGTTAGTGGACAGGTACTGACCCACTGCAGCAAGAGCTGACATTGCGGTTATAGTTGCCTCGCCACCTTCAGAAGGTGGCGGTTCCACCATGTTTTCCATAGCTCACTGAAAAGTTGAGGTTTTACATTAGTAGTACTAGAACAGAAGATATTAAGGAGGCATCAAAACCAAACAAAATAGCTTTGGTCTATATACAGAACTTATTCTGGTGAACCCATGTAAAATATTAGTTGTATTTTATTGCAAAGTACATAATAAAACCAGGTTCCAAACATATGACCATGTACCATCGCTAATGTATTGTCTATTTCTTCACATTGTATTAAGGGCTAAGGATAAAGAGACGAAGTTTATAATACGGTAAGCATAGTATGACGTCACTCATATCACAAAACAACTGAGAATAGACAAACAGGCAATTGTAATATTGTGTGGACAAGTCCAGCACGGAACTAGATTACGGGTCAAGATCAAAGGAACATCACTCCTCTCTTTTAAACCTTGTAAGGTGCAATGATATGCTAAGACAATTGTATATAAAATTCAAAAGAGTAATAGACATTGGCTGCAAACCATGAAGTTCAAGGCACAAGTCAGAGTAAGTAGTAGTTAAAAGGCATGAGGATTAAGGACTTACAACAGCGGCTTTGACTGGTGTAGTCATGCCCTTCTTCTTGCTGGTGTGACAGTCCTTGAAGATTTCCATAGCATTTGGTTCAGGTACTTTTTGGTCCTTGCGGACTTTCCTCTGCATTTGGAACAAGTCAATATAGATCGGATAATATGGTACAACGAAAAGAGTGAAACAGCAACTAATTACAAGAGCCTCGCAGTGTGCAATATAGCTATGCGATCCTGTCGTTTGTTGGAATTTCACTTTTGTACGGTTGGCCTTGTTCTTTGAACAGGTCACCTACAAGAAGATAGATTTGTGTGGCACATGCGTAAATAGGACTTCAACATGTGATCTGATGACATATATATAATGTACCTGATACTTCGGATCGGACCTGTGTTTAACGAGGCCTCTCCAGTCTTCATCAAATATATTTTCCACTGGAGATGTTTGGGAAAGTTCACTATTAGCCTTGCCTTCAAAGTGAGTTTTCCTCAAGTTATACCAATACTGTCGCAGAGCAGACTTGAAAACATGGGTGCAAGCTTGTCTGGTTGCATCATCTTGGCTATCCAACTTGAACCTCATCTGTTGAAAATTATGGGAGTCTCATTATCAGCAACCTAGAAAGTATTGGATAGAGCAAGACATATTACTAGTTTCCATACATAACCATACTTACAGATAAATGGTCGAGGAAGATGTTGAACTGGGTTTCGTCTTTGTCATGCCTGTACTGAATCCATGTTGGGAGGATACGTACATGACACCTAACAGCAACCGCTGCCTCTGATACTAACTTGGCTGACTCTGTAGCATCACGTGGCCTTTTTAAACCTGCCTCAAAATGGATCTCCATTCTTCCTCCTCTTGATTTAGTTAACCTATGGAGCATTATCCCTGATGTTTGTTTCCTCTTGCCCCTAGGTGCTAGTCCAACAACAAACATAGGAAGTGTTAGTGTACATCAAACTGTGAGACTACATATAAAGAAGCATGCAACTGTAACTTGACTCCAGCAACTACCTTCTTACTGTTGGAGCTCACAAGGTTCATCTAATATTGCCAACTCATCTTGTGTCAAGAGTGCTTGGGAAGTAGTGTCAGGTGGCAAGGGAGCTTGGGAACGTGCTGCTAGGTCAGTTGACGCACGAGTACGTCGTGCAGCTGGTACTATTGTGGTAGGTGTTGCAAGAACTAGGGATGCCTCTGCTTGTTTGGTGGCAGCTATTTGTTTCTGTTTGTCTTTTTTTGCAACTCGTGTAGCATGGGATGCCGTGTTTGTAGAATTTTCTGCTGGACTTTGACCTTCTATTACACCATTAGTACCAGCAGAATCTGTAGGATTCATCCGCTTCTCATTCCCTGACATTCTGTGTTTCTTCCTCTTTCTCTGTACCATGTTAAGTCAAGCCGACAAGAAAAACGAATAACAATTTAGTTCTTCAGAACAAATAGATGTGTGATGCAGACGAACTGAACTTTGATGTTAGACAACCGCATGATAGGAGGATGTAATATGTATGAAAAACAGGACGGAAGAGATAACCAGAACTATGATGTGTAAACTAAGAAGAAGACATTTCACCAAATTAGAAGCAATGCAATGTAAGGTAGACACCATATGAAAGATGTCGGTGTACTAAAGTAGGGGTACCTTAGTATCCCGAACTTGTGCACGGGCAGTCGCAGCGACCCGCGGCAAGGCTTGCCGGGTGACCGCCAGGACCCTCCGTGGTTCCTTTGGAGCCATTCAAGAACAAAGTATCCAAGAGCAAAACAAGGCCCCGGCAAGAGGAGCTTGCCGGGAAGGAGACAAGGCCCCGGCAAGAGGAGCTTGCCGGGAAGGAGACGAGACCCCGGCAAGAGGAGCTTCCCGGGAAGACCAACCAAAGCGTCCCGAGAAGCTCGCTGCGGCACACCGTGCGCCCCGACAAGACCCGATGAGCGGCAAGCTCCCGGACGCGATAAGGCAACATCCGCGGCAAGGCACTTGCCGCGGCAAGCTACTACCCCGCAGCCCGCGCTCCAGCTCACCCACCAACGTGTCGCCCTGGGACCATTCCTGGCGTACATGGTGGGAGGCTGTGCAGCCGGGGGCATGCGGTGGCAAGCAAGTGCTGACAAGATAACCATCGTGGCAAACGGTGGCGTTCCTAGCGGTCCCTCTCTGGGCCGTCAAGGTGACACAGACGGGCATTTAATGCCCTTGTCCCCTGCCGTCAGAGTTAGGTAGGATGCGACATGTAGGCGGTGGAGCCAACTACCACCCCTTTTACATTTTTACCCTCACCTCTGTTGCCACATGTCGGTGACCCCTTAGACATATAAAAGGAGGCCCATGCGCAACAGAGGGAGGAAGACAGCCATTCTCACGCTCGGTCTCGCCAGCTGCTCGAGTGTACTGTAGCACTCGCCGCTCCCGAGCCAGAACTCAATACAACCACCAAAGCAGGAGTAGGGTTTTACGCATCCGTGCGGCCCGAACCTGGGTAAATCGATCGTCTCGCTCGTGTGTTTCGCCTCGATCTGCTCTTTGTGCATCCACCGCCCCCTGCCGAACCAAAAGGGGCTCGGTCCGCCGATCCCCATAGGTGTGCGAGGGATCAGACACCCCCGACATCTTTGGCGCGCCAGGTAGGGGGTGCGTCGAGGTTGTGCGAACCTGATCCGGCGTTTGCACGAGCCGAATCTTCATCGTCTTCATCAACATGCCGCCGAAGAAGAAGATTTCGGAGGAAGCTGCTCCGTCTGCGCCGAGCCCGCCGTCGCCAGAGCGGTCGGCTAGTGGAGCAGGCGCCGGCGGAAGAGAGGGCGCCGACGGGGAGACTCGTGGCGCTGCTAGGTCCAAGGACCAGGCTGCGCCGCACGTCGATGGCGCGGTCGCCTCCCACAACGACCGCGCGCACTCCAAGACCTCGGCGTCCGTACACGCACCGCGCCCGTCCCAGGAGACGCGGGACCAGCAGCGTCATGGTACCCACAGTACCATACGTCTGCTGGGCCAAGATCAAGCCGGCGGATTTCGGAGTGCTCAGGACCAGCATGCATGCCAGCACGCTGGCGCGAACGTGGCGCGCTCGCTTGGACGAGATGTTGCTCCTTCTAACACAGTTAGAAGTCCGAGCATATCTCGTCCCCCGCACCGTTTGCCCCCACCGCCCGCCTCTCCGGCAGAGGCTTTGGCGCGGAGCTGCCGGTGGTTCTTTGGTCGATCAGAATGACGCCAAATCGAGCCGTCGGCCAGACACCTTTTGCTCTAGTCTACGGAGCAGAAGCAGTTATCCCCACGGAACTCGTATACGGGTCACCTCAAGTGCTCGCTTATGATAAGCTTGAGCGAGAGCAGCTGCGGCAAGCTGACGCGCTGCTCCTTGAGGAGGACCGTCTTCAGGCTGCTGTGCGAGCCGCTCGCTACCAGCAAGCTTTGCGCCGCTATCATAGCCGCAAAGTTAACGCCAGAAGTTTCGAGGAAGGCAACCTTGTTTCTTGGGCGTGATCAGTCTGGCAAGATTTCCGACAAGTTGACGCTGAAGTGGGAAGGCCCTTACCGGGCGAAGCGAGTCACTAGGCTTGGCGCTATCCGCCTTGGGACCGAAGATGGCGTACCAGTGAGCAACTCCTGGATATTGCGCATCTTCGCAAGCTTTTCCCGTGAGGCGCGGTTGTCGGACCCCGTCCGGCAACCACCCATTTGTACAAGTCTTGCCGCTGTTGCATGTAATCCTTTGTACAAAGCCGGGTGCAGACCCCGTGCATAAAGATTATGTGCTCATCACATACCCCGGGAAAGCAAACAACAGAGAAAGATAAGTGCCAGAGTTTGAGCAATCAGGTTTCCTTTAAATTTTTGAGTTATTTTCCTTGAACGCCCGTGCTTTGTATGGGAAACCTGGGCGCAGAGGAGCCGACTCGTAGCTAGTTGCGCCCTTACTATTGTTTCGAGTCCGCTCAACAACTTAAGTAAGCTGCAGCTAGCTCCGCGACAAGGTTTCTTGTCGGTCGCAGCACCGCCCGCAGATCGCTGACGTTCCGCACTCAGCACTCGCGGCAAGCGTGCCCGCACCGGCAAGTTCCCTATATGCACAGGGTAAAAACATACAAAGGAAGGAGTCAAGTAAAGGAAATAACATAGCAATTAAATTTATAGATTTATCTTCCCTCTTGCGATCGTCCCTTGTATGGAAAACCTGTGCGCGGAGGAACCAACTCGTACCTAGTCGCGCCCTTACTGTTGTTTCGAGTCCGCTCAACAACTTAAGTGAGCTGCGACTAGCTCTGCGACAAGGTTTCTTGTCGGTTGTGGCACCGCCGGCAGGGAACCAACTCATAGCTAGTTGCCTTACTATTGTTTCGAGTCCGCTCAACAACCTAAGTAAGCTGCGACTAGCTCCGCGACGAGGTTTCCTGTCGGTTGCAGCACCGCCAGCAGGCTGCTGAAGTTCCGCTGCTGATGTTCCGCACTCAGCGCTCGCGGCAAAGGTGCCCGCACCGGCAAGTTCCCTAAAAGCGTAGGGTAAAAACATACAAGGGGAGGAAGCAAGTAGAGGAAATAACATAGTAATTGCTACTCAAGATAGAAGTATATTACAGAATAACTTGTCGCAGCTCTAACAGACTGTTTTTCATAACATGATTGACAGCGACAAGGAAAGAAGAAGATAAATGGCCTAGTCTACGCGGTCGCCTTCGACCCTCCTGATTTTGCTCACCTTGTCCATGATAGGTGCGACAAGGGCCTTGAGCTCCTCCTGATCAGCATCTGGCGGCAGGCTTCGGAGGACGTTGTTGAGGCGGAGGCCTGGGTTGCAGAAGGCCACCTTCATCAGCACCTTCTGGAGAGCTCCCGCGCAGATCTTGCGCGACTCGTCGGCAAGCTGCTTTGGGAACTGCTCCCGGATTCGCTGGAGCACCGTCGCCAAGCCTTTGAAGAACAGAGTGAGCTTAACGCTGGGTTGGAGGTTCTCGTCGGAGGAGTACCCGAGATCCACCATCCCCAACTGCGCCAGCTCCTTGTCGACATCCGCGGCGACGTCCACCAGACCGTCCGTCCAGCGCTCCATGTCCTCCGCCAAAGTCTTCCGGGCGGCGGCGGCCTTCGCCAACAGCACCTTGCCGGCCTTGACCGCCTCCTTCAGGGCCGTCTCCTGCTCCTTGGCACCGTCCAGAGATCTGGTCAGGGCCGCCAGCTTCCCTTCGAGATCGGCATTGGAGTTCTTGGCGGCGTCCAGCTCCTTGCCCCTCTCAGCGAAAAGGGCCTGCAGCTCCAAGTAGCGGCTGGCGTCCTTCTCCCGCTCGAGCTTGAGCGCGGCAAGCTCGTCGCCACTCGCCTTGAGGTCCGCCTCCAGCTGCATCACCTTCAGCTCCAACTCAGCCTTGGCGGCCTCGGCAGCTGCGGCAGCGTCTTCGGCCTGCTTGACGGCTCCGCCAACTGCCCGCTCGCGCGCGGCAAGTTTCTCCTCGTGGCCGTCGAGGTTGACCTTCCACTGCGCCAAGTCACCCTCCTGCGAAGACAGCTTCTCCGCGGCAAGGCGCTGGCGCTCTTCGATGTCCGCCTTCTCGAGAAGGAAGGCTTGCTGCGCCTCGGCAAGTTCCTCCCGCTCCCTTGCCAGGGAGCGGAGAGCTTCTTCGTGGGCGCCCCGGAGCTCTTCTGCGCGCTTCTCGATGTCAGCACGAGCCTTCGCCACGAGTGCTTCGCGGGACTCCAACTTGGCCTGCCGGATGCGGTAGAGCGCCACTAGCTTTCGCAGCAGGTGCTCCTCTTCAGGATCGCCGCTGCTGCTGCTTGGCGCGTCAACCAGCTTCAGCCCGGCAGAGGCAAGCACCTCTCCGTCCAGCGTCTCCCCCTCGATCGGCGCCCTGGAGCTTGACGCCCAGGGGAGGCTGATGAAGATGTTCTCGCCGGCCTTCAGGTAGATGCCAGGCTAGGGCTCTTCGGAGCCTGCCGCAGCAGCGGCGGCGGAAGAGTCGGTGGTCGGAGCAGCGCCTGGCGCTCCTGTGGCCTCCGGGTCGTCAGTACGACCGCCAGACTCACCGCCCGCCTCCGCGGCAGCAGCCCTAGCAGCCTCCTCGCCAGCGCCGGCTGCTTCCTCGGCAGCGACCTCCGTCTCCATCGGCTCTGCAGCAGATGGATCTGATGGCCGGAAGAGGGGAGAAGATTCAAGAAAAATTCGAGCAAAATCCAAGAGGAAGATCAAGAAGCCGAAGAAGCCAAGGGGAGTTTTGGAAGCAAGGGAGTTACCTGTGCCAGGGCCGGCCGCTGCGGTCTCCGTCGCCGGGGGATCGCTGGCGCGGTCCCTTGCCGGAGATCCTTGCCGAACCGGGGGCTCCTCCCTTGCCGGAGTCTCCTCCCTCGCCAGGGGCTCCTCCCTTGCCGGAGTCCCTTCCCTCGCCGGGGGCTCCTCCCTTGCCGGAGTCCTTCCCCTTGTCGGGGGCTCCTCCCTTGTCAGAGCCTCCTCCCTTGTCGGAGTCGCCTCCCTTGTCGGAGACCTCTCCCTCGTCGGAGGACTCCCCCTTGGCGCTTTAGGGGCGGTCTCCAGGCTCCCCTGGTGAGGCTGCTCTGCTCCTGCACAAGTCAACAAACAAGTATCAGCATAGCAAGGATCTTTGCACGCGCCCAACAGCGGGAAGCAAACAAAACACTTACGCTGGGGGCTGCTCTGAGGATCAGCCGCCGGGTCCGACAAGTTCGTCTCGGGCACGTCCCCTGTCGATGCAGTGGGTTCGTCCTCGATGAAGATCACCGGCACCCTGGCCCTCTTCGCCGCCCTCTGCGCCAGAGTTCTGAAAAGGAAGAGATGCAGAGGAAGGCAAGTGAGAAACAAGACAAGGCAAGAACAGCGGAAATCAAAGAGTTACAAGTCCAATGAGAAGAACTTACTCCTCCTCTTCTTCCTCGTCGGAGCTAAACGCGGAGAAGTCGAAATCTGGCCCGCGGTTGGCGCGGGAAGGTGGAGGGGTAGGCTCCCTCGGCCGCTTGGCGGGAACAGAGGCGGCAGCCCGGGAAGATCCCGCCCCGGTTGCAGCGGCAGCATGGGGCGCTCCCGCGGTGGAGCGCGTCGTGCGGCGCGGTGACTGCTGGACCGCCTGCCGCCTTGCTACATCCGCGGCCTTGCGGAGACGCCTTCTTGGTGGAGACGGAGGCGCAGCCAGCGGTGGGCTGTCGGAAGACAAAGTGGAGGAAGAGTCGATCTCCAGCGAGTCGCTTGCATCCCCGGTAGGCTCGCTCGGCTCGGCGCTGCCCCCCGCAAGATCTTCCTTGCCAGCAAGTTCCTCTTGCCGGGCGAGCTCTTTCTTGCCGAGGAACTCCTCTCGCTCGGCATGAGTCTTTGCCTCTTCTGCCGCCGCTTCCTCCAGAGTAAACCCAAATTCGCCTGCCGCTGCGGCTGCCGCTGCCTCTTCCAACCTGGTGGCTATGTACGCCAGCTCCGCCTCGGTGGTGTCACGGAGGAGGCCGTCCCTCTCGTCGGCGTGGATTGGCACTTCCACCAGGTCGTCGAAGAACTGCTGCACGACCTCGTCTGCGGGCTCTTGCCAAGTCGGCTCGATTCCGTGCGAGTCGCACAACGGCATCATCGCCCGGATGCGGTCAAGCGCAGAGTTGTTGCACAAAGGGACGACGCCCTGCGGCAGCCTGAAGACTTCGGGGTGGTCCGAATCATATTTGAAGAGCTCCTGCAGCATGCTAGTGTGCTCGAGGACAGTGAAATTATAGTTGAGGCCTGGGCGCAGCCTCATAATGTCCGCCGCGTTCTTGAACTCCCAGGCAGGCCTTCCCCGTTCCTGTAGAGGGGCAATGCGGCGGCGAAGAAAGTCTGCGCCAACAGCACCTACAGTGAGTCCGGCAAGCCTAAGGCGCTGGATCCTGGTGACGGCAATCCTCAGCTTGCTGTCTTCCGGAGCCAAGTCGCTCCAGTCATTGCCGCGCACCGCTTCTGCTTGGCGCCGGACGGTGAACGACTGCGGGCTCTCCTCGATGATCCAGCACCAATCTGCTCTCCACTCCTCCCACTTGCCGCGGAACTCCCCCTCTAGGTAAGATTCCTTCTTGCCGGCTCTGGAGATCCAGGCGATTCCACTGGACAGAGCCTCTCCTCTCTCTACTCGAGGGATAAACAAATGGCGGAAGAGAGCTACACTAGGGTGGACTCCGACAAAGTTTTCGCAAAGATGTGCAAAAACTGCCATGGTGAGGACGGCGTTGGGGGTGAAGTCAAGGAGGTAGAAGCCATATGTGTTCATAATATCATAGAAGAACTCAGAAAAGGGCGGGCAGAGCCCGCAGTAGAAGAACACAGCAAAGAAAGGGTACCCGTCCGGAGCCTTCGTGTGGGCTTCAGCCGAGAGCACCCTGGTCCGCGGGTGAGCTCGCGTCTCCGCCGACCAGAACAGGTAATACCGCTCCCGCAACGCCTTCGCGCCGAGCTTGGGAGGGAAGATGACCCGCTCCTTCCGCATCATCGCGAGCCGCTGCGCCTCGGTCGACTTCGCCGCTTTCCCCTTGTCGCCCTTCGGAGCCATGGCGAAGGTGGTGGAGGAGGCCGACGGTGGTGGTGGTGCAGGTGGTAATGGGGGAGCAGGGCGCTGCTCTCTTGTTGCTCTGAGAAGACGGGGAGCGGCGGAGGTTTTGAGATTGGAAGCAGCAACGGGCGGACGGCGCCGTACCCCTGTTTCCTCTGCTAATAAAGAGGGAGGAGAAGGGGGGCGGACGTTTCGCCGCCACGAATAAACAAATACCCACGATTCCGCCCACCACGCCTCCACGCCTCCCTCCGTTTACGGGAAGGGGCACGCCAACCGTCCCCTTTCACCGCGACGTGACGCATGCGCGCAGGGCGCAGCCCCGCGCACGCCGCCCACGTCATGCACGGCGCCGCGTTCGACGCGTGCCGTTTGGGGAGGGCGCGGTGGGTGCGGAGTGAGTTATGGCGTGCCCTAGGCCGCGCGTGCCCGTGCACTGTTTTGGGCCTGGCCCAACAGCGCTCGGCACCGTGTATGGCCCAGGCCCGGGGGCTCCTGTTGGTGTACTAAAGTAGGGGTACCTTAGTATCCCGAACTTGTGCACGGGCAGTCGCAGCGACCCGCGGCAAGGCTTGCCGGGTAACCGCCAGGACCCTCCGTGGTTCCTTTGGAGCCATTCAAGAACAAAGTATCCAAGAGCAAAACAAGGCCCCGGCAAGAGGAGCTTGCCGGGAAGGAGACAAGGCCCCGGCAAGAGGAGCTTGCCGGGAAGGAGACGAGACCCCGGCAAGAGGAGCTTGCCGGGAAGACCAACCAAAGAGTCCCGAGAAGCTCGTTGCGGCACACCGCGCGCCCCGACAAGGCCCGGTGAGCGGCAAGCTCCCGGACGCGACAAGGCAACATCCGCGGCAAGGCGCTTGCCGCGGCAAGCTACTACCACGCAGCCCGCGCTCCAGCTCACCCACCAACATGTCGCCCTGGTACCATTCCTGGCGTACGTGGCGGGAGGCTGTGCAGCTGGGGGCATGCGGTGGCAAGCTAGTGCTGACAAGATAACCATCGTGGCAAACGGTGGCGTTCCTAGCGGTCCCTCTCTGGGCCGTCAAGGTGACACAGACGGACATTTAATGCCCTTGTCCCCTGCCGTCAGAGTTAGGTAGGATGTGACATGTAGGCGGTGGAGCCAACTACCACCCCTTTTACATTTTTACCCTCACCTCTGTTGCCACGTGTCGGTGACCCCTTAGACATATAAAAGGAGGCCCATGCGCAACAGAGGGAGGAAGACAACCATTCTCACGCTCGGTCTCGCCAACTGCTTGAGTGTACTGTAGCACTCGCCGCTCCCGAGCCAGAACTCAATACAACCACCAAAGCAGGAGTAGGGTTTTACGCATCCGTGCGGCCCGAACCTGGGTAAATCGATCGTCTCGCTCGTGTGTTTCGCCTCGATCTGCTCTTTGTGCATCCACCGCCCCCTGCTGAACCAAAAGGGGCTCGGTCCGCCGATCCCCATAGGTGTGCGAGGGATCAGACACCCCCGACAAAAGATGCTACAAATATCGCTCTGCCAAGTTAATAGTGTCTCATCATAACTGGTGTTTAAACAAATGTGAAGCAGTACAAGAAATAAATCATATGCAAGATGCAAACAACATCACGCTACCATGTTACAGGTCTCTCGTCATTAGTGCCATTGCATATTCACAGCATTGCATATTCATAGCTTATGATGTGTAAACTAAGGAGAAGGCATTTCAACAAATTAGAAGCGATGAAAGCTAGACACCATATGAAAGATGCAACGAATATCACTCTACCAAGTTAAAACTGTCTCGTCATAAGTGCCATTTCAACAAATTAGTAATACAAGCTAGAAAAGAATGTGAGATGGAACCTATATCACACTCCAAAGTAAAACATGTCTTATGATAAGTGATTGTTGCAGGTTACACAACAGTAGTAATTTGATGTAAGAACATGGGGTGATAGACAGATATTGTATGTTCTACAAACAGGAACACCTGTCTTATTCAAGTATAATGTGTAAAGTAAGCAGATGGAATTCAACAAAATTAGAAGCAATACAAGCTAGACATCACACATAACATGCAACCACATATAACAGTCCCAAGTTAGAGGAAGCACCGGTGATGCTGCACTAGGGGAGACGTGCTCATCATAAACACAGCTTTGTTGAGTGTCTATGCATGTGTTGTCTTGGAAATCATCTTGGGGGTGTGGAGGAGTAGAAACTGTAGAGGCCCTCCATTCAGAAGGAGCACCTTTATCCGCTGCCTTGCTAACTTCCTTCCGCTTTATTGATTTTGAATTATCAAGTAAAACTGACAAGAAAAGGCAATAAAATTCTCTCTTCAGAACTCATTCATGCATGATACTGACAATCACTACTTTGATGTAAGACAAACACATGATACCAGGATGGAATATGTACGAAAAACAGGATGGCATGACATGTTCACAACTATTTGTGTAAACTAAGCAAAAACCATTCCAGCAAATAAGAAGCAATGCAAGCTAGACACCACATGAAAGATGCAACCAATATGACTCTGCCAAGTTAAAAGCGTCCCATCATAAATGGAATTTCAACAAATTAGAAGCAATGCATGCTATAAATCATATGAAAGATGCAACTAATATCGCACTGAATACTAAAGGTGTCTCGTCGTGTTGATTGATGCGGGATAAAAAACAATAGTTTTATGTAACGACATGCTTAATAGGCAGATGTACTATGTACTAAATACAGGAGGGCATGTCACATTAACAAGTAAAATGTATAAGCTAAGCAGACTAGCACATGCAGTTTAACCAGATTGGAAGAATTACAATCTAGACACCATATGCAACATGCAACCACATATCACGCTACCAAGTTAGAGCAAGCACCTGCGATGCTAGTGTAGGGGAAATGTTGTAATCAACTACAGAGCTACGTTCACTGTCTTCATCTAGCATTTCTGTTTCTTGAGGATCATGTCGGGAGGCTGACGCTGCATTCTTTAAATGAGGAGTAGTCCCCTTGCCTGCCTGCCTCGTCATAAGTGATTGATGAGGGATACACAAGAACATTAGTTTGATGTAAGAACATGGTTAATACACAGATGTACTAGTATGTACCAAAAACAGAAAGGCGTGTCATATTCAAAGGTATAATGTGTAAGCTAAGCAGATGCAATTTAACCAAATTGGAAGCAATACAAGCTAGACATCCAGCTGGAGTGGTGAGCGTGATCATCTAGGACCTGAGAACCTGGTGGGAGGCGGGCTGCTTCGCCACCATCGCAGCTTTTTCGTTGGCTTCCAGGTGATGCCTATCTTTGCTGGGCTTGTCACTGGCTCGGCCAGTGCCCTGACTAGCTATTTGTCTTCTGGTGCTCACGGGATGGTGGTTGACGTAAAAAAATATCTTTCCTTATCTTACCGACTTCGGCCTTTCGAATACAAGCTAGACACCATATGGAACATGCAACCACATATGACACCACGAAGTTAAAGCAAGCACCTGGGATGGTGGTTCATTGCGAGCGAGGTCATCAACTCCAGAGCTACGTTCCCCGTCTCCATCTGCGGACACTACACCCTTTAAAGTGTTGAAACGTGTCTTGCCTAGCCGCACACCAAACTGGAGCGACTTCTCTCTTTTCTTTTTGGCTTCTCGCATGGCAGCAGAGTCTGAAATACCCTTGCATAAAAACACAATAGTGAGAGTAAGGGCGAAGTGTGTGCAGAACTAGTGCACTGTAAAAGTAGCAGATAGCAGGTGGTTGAAAAATAAATGACAGGAGACATATGATAGCTCTACAACATTGCATGGCAAACAAAATTAGATTCTACTCTGTATGATTTTGTAATATATGAGCACAGGAAATGCAGGTACTCCTACAGCACACCACCACATGTGGTCATATCTAAGATAACAGTCGATTGAAAATAAATAGGTCAGTCGATTTTTTTAATGAACCGTCTGATCTATAAGGAACGGGCAGATGGCCTTTGTCGACCTCCCGCGAGTCACTATTGACGATCTTTCTTGAACCGCCAGCGACCACCGGCCCAGACCCCTGCCTCTGCCGCCCCGCCCTCCCATCGACCTCACACCACCGCCGTGCTTGGCAGCTCCCCCAGGCCATCCCTTTAATCCCGACCGACCTCCAGATCTGGCGCCAGTAGCTCTAGGCCGCACACGCCCCTAAGATAAACACCAAGGCGCTGCTTCCCCGGCGTAATAGGCGCACTAGCGCCTGTTACGCCGGGGAATGCTTTCGTTAATTGGGAATCAAGTGGCCAGAAATTGAAATTCAGGGGGGCAACGGACCTCTAGCTAAGGTGAAATAGTATATGATGAGAAACCTTGTGCATCGCGAGTTACTAGGAACATCTAGTATCAAGAAGAAGCGGTCAACTAGTGTCTTATGTGGGATGAATACCGTGCAAGCAAAGACGTAAGATTTGCATGAATAAGGGAAGAGGAGTACCTTTTTCGGTTGCCGGTGTGGTCACCTCCACAAGTCGCGCCGATTTTCTTCTTTTTACCGGGGAAACCGATGTTCTGGAGGGTGCAGGCTTGGGCGAACCCATGGACAAATTGTTGACTGTGTTGATGTGGCCGTATGTCGGCGAAGGGGAAGCAGATCTGAGGCGGCGAAGGATGGCGTAGCAGGAACAGCGCCGGTGTGGTGGAGGGTGGCGAAGTTGGAGCGGCGGCGGTGAGGCGCAGGACGACATGGTTGAACTTGCTCGGGTACGGACGGCTCGGCCTCGGCTTCAACTACTAGTCGTGGAGGGCGTTGCGGTTGAGGTTGCGGTGGACGACGACGTCGGGGTATCGGCTCCGGCGTGATGGAGGAGGGCGGCGGTTGATGGGTGGGATGGGGTGGTGGACGAAGGACGCCGGGGTTTCGCGGCTGGTGGGGAGGTAGTTTTGGCGCCCACGGAGTACGAATGGGGAATCAGACGGGTGGGGGGAACCATGTTTCGGTCTGGGACGTGCTTGTTTTTGGCTTTTTTGAACAGAAGATGGGACGCGCTTATTTGAAATTTGGAGAAAGTACAAAGTTTGCCCCCCTCTTAAATTTCGGACCTACTGCGGGTCGGGGGTAGGATGGTAATCCCAGGTGTCCCAAATAGTGGGTGGGAGCGATTTCAGCCGCGCACATGTGTGCTTAGGCGGCCATTGTGTATGAATGTTTTTCGGATGCGGTTGCGTGGCGTCTAGATGAAGCTACAAACCCACCCCGGTTTAGACCTTTGGACGTCGGGCCGGTAGGTTTCACGGGTCGGAGTTATTAGAAAAGTAATTTCCTTGTACTACCGAATATTGGTCTCGCGCGGTTTCGGGTGAGTAGAGGCTCTTTTGGCGCTTCGTTCGAAATTTTGAAACACAAGCATTCACGTTTAGAGTACTCTTGAACTATGAGGATTGACCTAAATATACAACGTTATATTTGACCTTGTATGTTTGAAAACCTCATTAAATTATCCGCTTCTTTTTGAAATTTTGACACTTGAAAATACTATAACTACGATTATTTTGGAATGGAGGAGCTAAATTTGAATCTATTTTGTACACGACTACATATGCTATTATGTACAAAATCAGAACAAAGATTGGTGCCCCCATAATTTAGGTATGGTTTACAAATGCCATGATATCAAATTCAAATAATTGAATGGACTTCATGTTGAATTCGATTTTTTTTAAACCACCTTAAGTTGAATTCAAATGTATGCTAGTTCATAGGTAGTAGCTATTTATAATGTCCATTGTGTAACTTTTGTATATATAATGTGCTTTACACACACAACATGAACTATACTCACGTTTATATTTGATTGCTAAAGCGATGCATTGTCTGGAGTTCAAAATACCATCTATGTGGATCAATTGTGTCAAATAATAACATAGACATGCTCAAATTCGATAGAATCTAGATGTCTGATGGATCAATGACCGCTCCTTACACGAATTGCAAATATCATGGTCCCATCCTAATATTTGGATACAATTTATATCTTTAATCAATGTGTAGAGCAGTCTTTTATGTGTAGTTTCACTCTCCATCTGTGGTCTCTCACACATGCTCACACACTCTCTCCCGAGGTGTCTTTCTCGCACACATGCTCTAGATATAACCCTCCCTCCCTCTCGTAACCATTTACAACTGTTTCCACTATCCTTTATCACAAGCACTCTTCCTCTCGCAAAAATACACACGCACAATCCTCATCGTAACATAAGTCTGAAACATTTGAAAAGTTCAAGGAATTTCAGAGTGAAGTTGAAAATCATCGTAACAAGAAAATAAAGTTTCTACGATCTGATTGTGGAGGAGAATATTTGAGTTACGAGTTTGGTGTACATTTGAAAAATTGTGGAATAGTTTCGCAACTCACGCTACCCGGAACACCACAGCGTAATGGTGTGTCCGAACGTCGTAATCGTACTTTACTAGATATGGTCCGATCTATGATGTCTCTTACTGATTTACCGCTATCGTTTTGGGGTTATGCTTTAGAGACGGCCGCATTCACGTTAAATAGGGCACCATCAAAATCCGTTGAGACGACGCCTTATGAACTATGGTTTGGCAAGAAACCAAAGTTGTCGTTTCTTAAGGTTTGGGGCTGCGATGCTTATGTGAAAAAGCTTCAACCTGATAAGCTCGAACCCAAATCGAAGAAATGTGTCTTCATAGGATATCCAAAGGAAACTATTGGATACACCTTCTATCACAGATCCGAAGGCAAGACTTTTGTTGCTAAGTTCGGAAACTTGCTAGAGAAGGAGTTTCTCTCGAAAGAAGTGAGTGGGAGGAAAGTAGAACTTGACGAGGTAACTGTACCTGCTCCCTTATTGGAAAGTAGTACATCATAGAAAACTGTTTCTGCGACACCTATACCAATTAGTGAGGAAGCTAATGATGATGATCATGAAACTTCAGGACAAGATACTACTGAACCATGTAGATCAACCAGAGTAAGATCCGCACCAGAGTGGTATGGTAATCCAATTCTGGAAGTCATGCTACTAGATCATGATGAACCTACGAACTATGAAGAAGCAATGGTGAGCCCAGATTCCGCAAAGTGGCTTGAGGCCATGAAATCTGAGATGGGATCCATGTATGAGAACAAAGTATGGACTTTGGTTGACTTGCCCGATGGTCGGCAAGCAATTGAGAATAAATGGATCTTCAAGAAAAAGACTGACGCTGACGGTAATATTACTGTCTATAAAGCTCGACTTGTCGCAAAAGGTTTTCGACAAGTTCAAGGGGTTGACTACGATGAGACCTTCTCACCCGTAGCGATGCTTAAGTCCGTCAGAATCATGTTAGCAATTGCCGCATTTTATGATTATGAAATATGGCAGATGGATGTCAAAACTGCATTCCTGAATGGATTTCTGGAAGAAGAGTTGTATATGATGCCACTAGAAGGTTTTTTCGATCCAAAGGGAGCTAACAAAGTATGCAAACTCCAGCGATCCATATATGGACTGGTGCAAGCATCTCGGAGTTGGAATAAACGCTTTGATAGTGTGATCAAAGCATTTGGTTTTATACAGACTTTTGGAGAAGCCTGTATTTACAAGAAAGTGAGTGGGAGCTCTGTAGCATTTCTGATATTATATGTAGATGACATATTGCTGATTGGAAATGATATAGAATTTCTGGATAGCATAAAGGGATACTTGAATAAAAGTTTTTTGATGAAAGACCTCGGGGAAGCTGTTTACATATTAGGCATAAAGATCTATAGAGATAGATCAAGACGCTTAATTGGACTTTCACAAAGCACATACCTTGACAAGATTTTGAAGAAGTTCAAAATGGATCAAGCAAAGAAAGGGTTCTTGCCTGTGTTACAAGGTGTGAAGTTGAGTCAGACTCAATGCCCGACCACTGCAGAAGATAGAGAGAAAATGAAAGATGTTCCCTATGCTTCAGCCATAGGCTCTATCATGTATGCAATGCTGTGTACCAGACCTGATGTGTGCCTTGCTATAAGTTTAGCAGGGAGGTACCAAAGTAATCCAGGAGTGGATCACTGGACAGCGGTCAAGAACATCCTGAAATACCTGAAAAGGACTAAGGATATGTTTCTCGTATATGGAGGTGACAAAGAGCTCACCGTAAGAGGTTACGTTGATGCAAGCTTTGACACTGATCCGGACGATTCTAAATCGCAAACCGGATACGTGTTTACTTTAAACGGTGGAGCTGTCAGTTGGTGCAGTTCTAAACAAAGCGTCGTAGCGGGATCTACATGTGAAGCGGAGTACATAGCTGCTTCGGAAGCAGCGAACGAAGGAGTCTGGATGAAGGAGTTCATATCCGATCTAGGTGTCATACCTAGTGCATCGGGTCCAATGAAAATCTTTTGTGACAATACTGGTGCAATTGCTTTGCCAAAGGAATCCAGATTTCACAAAAGGACCAAACACATCAAGAGACACTTCAACTCCATCCGGGATCTAGTCCAGGTGGGAGACATAGAGATTTGCAAGATACATACGGATCTGAATGTTGCAGACCCGTTGACTAAGCCTCTTCCACGAGCAAAACATGATCAGCACCAAGGCTCCATGGGTGTTAGAATCATTACTGTGTAATCTAGATTATTGACTCTAGTGCAAGTGGGAGACTGAAAGAAATATGCCCTAGAGGCAATAATAAAGTTATTATTTATTTCCTTATATCATGATAAATGTTTATTATTCATGCTAGAATTGTATTAACCGGAAACATAATACATGTGTGAATACATAGACAAACAGAGTGTCACTAGTATGCCTCTACTTGACTAGCTCGTTAATCAAAGATGGTTATGTTTCCTAACCATGGACAAAGAGTTGTTATTTGATTAACGAGGTCACATCATTAGTTGAATGATCTGATTGACATGACCCATTCCATTAGCTTAGCACCCGATCGTTTAGTATGTTGCTATTGCTTTCTTCATGACTTATACATGTTCCTGTAACTATGAGATTATGCAACTCCCGTTTACCAAAGGAACACTTTGGGTACTACCAAACGTCACAACGCAACTGGGTGATTATAAAGGAGTACTACAGGTGTCTCCAATGGTAGATGTTGGGTTGGCGTATTTCGAGATTAGGGTTTGTCACTCCAATTGTCGGAGAGGTATCTCTGGGCCCTCTCGGTAATACACATCACATAAGCCTTGCAAGCATTATAACTAAGATGTTAGTTGTGAGATGATGTATTACGGAACGAGTAAAGAGACTTGCCAGTAATGAGATTGAACTAGGTATTGGATACCAACGATCGAATCTCGGGCAAGTAACATACCGATGACAAAGGGAACAACGTATGTTGTTATGCGGTCTGACCGATAAAGATCTTCGTAGAATATGTAGGAGCCAATATGGGCATCCAGGTCCCGCTATTGGTTATTGACCGGAGACGTGTCTCGGTCATGTCTACATTGTTCTCGGACCGTAGGGTCCGCACGCTTAACGTTACGATGACAGTTATTATGAGTTTATGCATTTTGATGTACCGAAGGTTGTTCAGAGTCCCCGATGTGATCACGGACATGGCGAGGAGTCTCGAAATGGTCGAGACGTAAAGATTGATATATTGGAAGCCTATGTTTGGACATCGGAAGTGTTCCGGGTGAAATCGGGATTTTACCGGATTACCGGGAGGGTTACCGGAACCCCCCGGGAGCCAAATGGGCCAACATGGGCCTTAGTGGAAAGGTGAAAGGGCTGCCCCATGGGCTGCGCACCTCCCCCCTTCCCCTAGTCCTATTAGGACTAGGGAAGGTGGCCGGCCACCCCCTCTCTCCTTCCCACTTGAGGAAACCTAGTTGGACTAGGATTGGAGGGGGGAGTCCTACTCCCGGTAGGAGTAGGACTCCTCCTGCGCCTCCCACCTTGGCCGGCCAGCCCCTCCCCTTGAAACCTTTATATACGGGGGCAGGGGGCACCTGACACACAAGTTGATCCTTGAGATCGTTCCTTAGCCGTGTGCGGTGCCCCCTGCCACCAAATTCCACCTCGATCATACCGTTGTAGTGCTTAGGCGAAGCCCTGCGTCGGTAGTACATCAAGATCGTCACCACACCGTCGTGCTGACGAAACTCTTCCTCGACGCTTTGCTGGATCGGAGCCCGAGGATCGTCATCGAGCTGAACGTGTGCTAAGAACTCGGAGGTGCCGGAGTAACGGTGCTTGGATCGGTCGGATCGGAAAAACGTACGACTACTTCCTCTATGTTGTGTGATCGCTTCCGCAGTCGGTCTGCGTTGGTACGTAGACAACACTCTCCCCTCTCGTTGCTATGCATCACCATGATCTTGCGTGTGCGTAGGAAATTTTTTGAAATTACTACGTTCCCCAACAGTGGTATCAGAGCCTAGGTTTTATGGTTTGATGTTATTTGCACGAGTAGAACACAAGTGAGTTGTGGGCGATACAAGTCATACTGCCTACCAGCATGTCATACTTAGGTTCGGCGGTATTGTTGAGACGACTCGGACCAACCTTACGCGTACGCTTACGCGAGACCGGTTCCCTCGACGTGCTTTGCACATAGATGGCTTGCGGGCGACTGTCTCTCCAACTTTAGTTGAACCAAGTGTGGCTACGCCCGGTCCTTGAGAAGGTTAAAACGGAGTCTATTTGACGAACTATCGTTATGGTTTTGATGCGTAGGTGAGATGAGTTCTTACTTAAGCCCGTAGCAGCCACGTAAAACTTGCAACAACAAAGTAGAGGACGTCTAACTTGTTTTTGCAGGGCATGTTGTGATGTGATATGGTCAAGGCATGATGCTGATTTTATTGTATGAGATGATCATGTTTTGTAACCAAGTTATCGGCAACTGGCAGGAGCCATATGGTTGTCGCTTTATTGTATGCAATGCAATCGCGATGTAATGCTTTACTTTATTACTAAGCGGTAGTGATAGTCGTGGAAGCATAAGATTGGCGAGACGACGACGATGCTATGATGGAGATCAAGGTGTCGCGCCGGTGACGATGGTGATCATGACGGTGCTTCGGAGATGGAGATCACAAGCACAAGATGATGATGGCCATATCATATCACTTATATTGATTGCATGTGATGTTTATCTTTTATGCATCTTATCTTGCTTTGATTGACGGTAGCATTATAAGATGATCTCTCACTAAATTATCAAGAAGTGTTCTCCCTGAGTATGCACCGTTGCCAAAGTTCGTCATGCCCAGACACCACGTGATGATCGGGTGTGATAAGCTCTACGTCCAAATACAACGGGTGCAAAACAGTTGTACACGCAGAATACTCAGGTTATACTTGACGAGCCAAGCATCTACAGATATGGCCTCGGAACACGGAGACCGAAAGGTCGAGCGTGAATCATATAGTAGATATGATCAACATAACGATGTTCACCATTGAAAACTAGTCCATCTCACGTGATGATCGGTTATGGTTTAGTTGATTTGGATCACGTGATCACTTAGAGGATTAGAGGGATGTCTATCTAAGTGGGAGTTCTTAAGTAATTTGATTAACTGAACTTAAACTTACCATGAACTTAGTACCTGATAGTATCTTGCTTGTTTATGTTGATTGTAGATAGATGGCTCGTGCTGTTGTTCCGTTGAATTTTAATGCGTTCCTTGAGAAAGCAAAGTTGAAAGATGATGGTAGCAATTACACGGACTGGGTCTGTAACTTGAGGATTATCCTCATTGCTGCACAGAAGAATTACGTCCTGGAAGCACCGCTGGGTGCCAGGCCTGCTGCTGGAGCAACGCCAGATGTTATGAACGTCTGGCAGAGCAAAGCTGATGACTACTCGATAGTTCAGTGTGCCATGCTTTACGGCTTAGAATCGGGACTTCAACGACGTTTTGAACGTCATGGAGCATATGAGATGTTCCAGGAGTTGAAGTTGATATTTCAAGCAAATGCCCGAATTGAGAGATATGAAGTCTCCAATAAGTTCTATAGCTGCAAGATGGAGGAGAACAGTTCTGTCAGTGAGCATATACTCAAAATGTCTGGGTATAATAATCACTTGATTCAGATGGGAGTTAATCTTCTAGATGATTGCGTCATTGACAGAATTCTTCAATCACTGCCACCAAGCTACAAGAGCTTCATGATGAACTATAATATGCAAGGGATGAACAAGACTATTCCCGAGCTCTTCGCAATGCTGAAAGCTGCGGAGGTAGAAATCAAGAAGGAGCATCAAGTGTTGATGGTCAACAAGACCACTAGTTTCAAGAAGAAGGGCAAAGTTAATAAGAAGGGGAACTTCAAGAAGAACAGCAAGCAAGTTGCTGCTCAGGAGAAGAAACCCAAGTCTGGACCTAAGCCTGAAACTGAGTGCTTCTACTGCAAGCAGACCGGTCACTGGAAGTGGAACTGCCCCAAGTATTTGGCGGATAAGAAGGATGGCAAGGTGAACAAAGGTATATGTGATATACATGTTATTGATGTGTACCTTACTAGAGCTCGCAGTAGCACCTGGGTATTTGATACTGGTTCTGTTGCTAATATTTGCAACTCGAAACAGGGACTACAGAATAAGCGGATGCTAGCAAAGGACGAGGTGACGATGCGCGTGGGAAACGGTTCCAAAGTCGATGTGATCGCGGTCGGCACGCTACCTCTACATCTACCTTCGGGATTAATATTAGACCTAAATAATTGTTATTTGGTGCCAGCGTTGAGCATGAACATTATATCTGGATCTTGTTTAATGCGAGACGGTTATTCATTTAAATCAGAGAATAATGGTTGTTCTATTTATATGAGTAATATCTTTTATGGTCATGCACCTTTGAAGAGTGGTCTATTCTTGTTGAATCTCGATAGTAGTGATACACATATTCATAATGTAGAAGCCAAAAGATGCAGAGTTGATAATGATAGTGCAACTTATTTGTGGCACTGCCGTTTAGGTCATATCGGTGTCAAGCGCATGAAGAAACTCCATACTGATGGGCTTTTGGAACCACTTGATTATGAATCACTTGGTACTTGCGAACCGTGCCTCATAGGCAAGATGACTAAAACACCGTTCTCCGGTACTATGGAGAGAGCAACAGATTTATTGGAGATCATGCATACTGATGTATGTGGTCCGATGAATATTGAAGCTCGTGGCGGATATCGTTATTTTCTCACCTTCACAGATGATTTAAGCAGATATGGGTATATCTACTTAATGAAACATAAGTCTGAAACATTTGAAAAGTTCAAGGAATTTCAGAGTGAAGTTGAAAATCATCGTAACAAGAAAATAAAGTTTCTACGATCTGATCGTGGAGGAGAATATTTGAGTTACGAGTTTGGTGTACATTTGAAAAATTGTGGAATAGTTTCGCAACTCACGCCACCCGGAACACCACAGCGTAATGGTGTGTCCGAACGTCGTAATCGTACTTTACTAGATATGGTCCGATCTATGATGTCTCTTACTGATTTACCGCTATCGTTTTGGGGTTATGCTTTAGAGACGGCCGCATTCACGTTAAATAGGGCACCATCAAAATCCGTTGAGCCGACGCCTTATGAACTATGGTTTGGCAAGAAACCAAAGTTGTCGTTTCTTAAGGTTTGGGGCTGCGATGCTTATGTGAAAAAGCTTCAACCTGATAAGCTCGAACCCCAATCGGAGAAATGTGTCTTCATAGGATATCCAAAGGAAACTATTGGATACACCTTCTATCACAGATCCGAAGGCAAGACTTTTGTTGCTAAGTTCGGAAACTTTCTAGAGGAGTTTCTCTCGAAAGAAGTGAGTGGGAGGAAAGTAGAACTTGACGAGGTAACTGTACCTGCTCCCTTATTGGAAAGTAGTACATCACAGAAAACTGTTTCTACGACACCTATACCAATTAGTGAGGAAGCTAATGATGATGATCATGAAACTTTAGGACAAGATACTACTGAACCATGTAGATCAACCAGAGTAAGATCCGCACCAGAGTGGTACAGTAATCCAATTTTGGAAGTCATGCTACTAGATCATGATGAACCTACGAACTATGAAGAAGCGATGGTGAGCCCAGATTCCGCAAAGTAGCTTGAGGCCATGAAATCTGAGATGGGATCCATGTATGAGAACAAAGTATGGACTTTGGTTGACTTGCCCGATGGTCGGCAAGCAATTGAGAATAAATGGATCTTCAAGAAAAAGACTGACACTGACGGTAATATTACTGTCTATAAAGCTCGACTTGTCGCAAAAGGTTTTCGACAAGTTCAAGGGGTTGACGACGATGAGACCTTCTCACCCGTAGCGATGCTTAAGTCTGTCAGAATCATGTTAGCAATTGCCGCATTTTATGATTATGAAATATGGCAGATGGATGTCAAAACTGCATTCCTGAGTGGATTTCTGGAAGAAGAGTTGTATATGATGCAACCAGAAGGTTTTGTCGATCCAAAGGGAGCTAACAAAGTATGCAATCTCCAGCGATCCATTTATGGACTGGTACAAGCATCTCGGAGTTGGAATAAACGCTTTGATAGTGTGATCAAAGCATTTGGCTTTATATAGACTTTTGGAGAAGCCTGTATTTACAAGAAAGTGAGTGGGAGCTCTGTAGCATTTCTGATATTATATGTAGATGACATATTGCTGATTGGAAATGATATAGAATTTCTGGATAGCATAAAGGGATACTTGAATAAAAGTTTTTTGATGAAAGACCTCGGGGAAGCTGCTTACATATTAGGCATAAAGATCTATAGAGATAGATCAAGACGCTTAATTGGACTTTCACAAAGCACATACCTTGACAAGATTTTGAAGAAGTTCAAAATGGATCAAGCAAAGAAAGGGTTCTTGCCTGTGTTACAAGGTGTGAAGTTGAGTCAGACTCAATGCCCGACCACTGCAGAAGATAGAGAGAAAATGAAAGATGTTCCCTATGCTTCAGCCATAGGCTCTATCATGTATGCAATGCTGTGTACCAAACCTGATGTGTGCCTTGCTATAAGTTTAGCAGGGAGGTACCAAAGTAATCCAGGAGTGGATCACTGGACAGCGGTCAAGAACATCCTGAAATACCTGAAAAGGACTAAGGATATGTTTCTCGTATATGGAGGTGACAAAGAGCTCACCGTAAGAGGTTACGTTGATGCCAGCTTTGACACTGATCCGGGCGATTCTAAATCGCAAACCGGATACGTGTTTACTTTAAACGGTGGAGCTGTCAGTTGGTGCAGTTCTAAACAAAGCGTCGTAGCGGGATCTACATGTGAAGCGGAGTACATAGCTGCTTCGGAAGCAGCGAACGAAGGAGTCTGGATGAAGGAGTTCATATCCGATCTAGGTGTCATACCTAGTGCATCGGGTCCAATGAAAATCTTTTGTGACAATACTGGTGCAATTGCTTTGGCAAAGGAATCCAGATTTCACAAAAGGACCAAACACATCAAGAGACACTTCAACTCCATCCGGGATCTAGTCCAGGTGGGAGACATAGAGATTTGCAAGATACATACGGATCTGAATGTTGCAGACCCGTTGACTAAGCCTCTTCCACGAGCAAAACATGATCAGCACCAAGGCTCCATGGGTGTTAGAATCATTACTGTGTAATCTAGATTATTGACTCTAGTGCAAGTGGGAGACTGAAGGAAATATGCCTTAGAGGCAATAATAAAGTTATTATTTATTTCCTTATATCATGATAAATGTTTATTATTCATGCTAGAATTGTATTAACCGGAAACATAATACATGTGTGAATACATAGACAAACAGAGTGTCACTAGTATGCCTCTACTTGACTAGCTCGTTAATCAAAGATGGTTATGTTTCCTAACCATGAACAAAGAGTTGTTATTTGATTAACGAGGTCACATCATTAGTTGAATGATCTGATTGACATGACCCATTCCATTAGCTTAGCAACCGATCGTTTAGTATGTTGCTATTGCTTTCTTCATGACTTATACATGTTCCTATAACTATGAGATTATGCAACTCCCGTTTACCAGAGGAACACTTTGGGTACTACCAAACGTCACAACATAACTGGGTGATTATAAAGGAGTACTACAGGTGTCTCCAATGGTAGATGTTGGGTTGGCGTATTTCGAGATTAGGGTTTGTCACTCCGATTGTCGGAGAGGTATCTCTGGGCCCTCTCGGTAATACACATCACATAAGCCTTGCAAGCATTATAACTAAGATGTTAGTTGTGAGATGATGTATTATGGAACGAGTAAAGAGACTTGCCAGTAACGAGATTGAACTAGGTATTGGATACCGACGATCGAATCTCGGGCAAGTAACATACCGATGACAAAGGGAACAACGTATGTTGTTATGCGGTCTGACCGATAAAGATCTTCGTAGAATATGTAGGAGCCAATATGGGCATCCAGGTCCCGCTATTGGTTATTGACCGGAGACGTGTCTCGGTCATGTCTACATTGTTCTCGACCGTAGGGTCCGCACGCTTAACGTTACGATGACAGTTATTATGAGTTTATGAATTTTGATGTACCGAAGGTTGTTCGGAGTCCCGGATGTGATCACGGACATGATGAGGAGTCTCGAAATGGTTGAGACGTAAAGATTGATATATTGGAAGCCTATGTTTGGACATCGGAAGTGTTCCGGGTGAAATCGGGATTTTACCGGATTATCGGGAGGGTTACCGGAACCCCCCGGGAGCCAAATGGGCCAACATGGGCCTTAGTGGAAAGGTGAAAGGGCTGCCCCATGGGCTGCGCGCCTCCCCCCCTTCCCCTAGTCCTATTAGGACTAGGGAAGGTGGCCGGCCACCCCCTCTCTCCTTCCCACTTGAGGAAACCTAGTTGGACTAGGATTGGAGGGGGGAGTCCTACTCCCGGTAGGAGTAGGACTCCTCCTGCGCCTCCCACCTTGGCCGGCCAGCCCCTCCCCTTGAAACCTTTATATACTTGGGCAGGGGGCACCTCTAGACACACAAGTTGATCCTTGAGATCGTTCCTTAGCCGTGTGCGGTGCCCCATGCCACCAAATTCCACCTCGATCATACCGTTGTAGTGCTTAGGCGAAGCCCTGCGTCGGGTACATCAAGATCGTCACCACGCCGTCGTGCTGAACAAACTCTTCCTCGACGCTTTGCTGGATCGGAGCCCGAGGATCGTCATCGAGCTGAACGTGTGCTAAGAACTCGGAGGTGCCGGAGTAACGGTGCTTGGATCGGTCGGATCGGGAAGACGTACGACTACTTCCTCTACGTTGTGTGATCGCTTCTGCAGTCGGTCTGCGTTGGTACGTAGACAACACTCTCCCCTCTCGTTGCTATGCATCACCATGATCTTGCGTGTGCGTAGGAAATTTTTTGAAATTACTACGTTCCCCAACACCTCATTCATCCTTTTCTCTCACAAGATAAACAAGTCATACAAATGCATCTTAATTTTACATCCAACGCACGGGCATCTTGCTAGTAAGAATGAAAACAAACGACAAAAAAATATTTGGACGGTGGTTCGAAGTCATGACCGCGGGCACAGCGGACAAGGTGGCCTTGTATTAGTATGCTGAGCCATCTGTTTTAACACATAGGAGTTGGTGTGGTGATTATACACACACGCACGCATGCACACGAACTGCATCCACGCAACACTCACACAAACACATGCAGCCACGCACGCACGCAACACTCACACGTACACACACAGTCACGCACGCACGCAACACTCACACGCACACACGCGCGCATGCATGCATACACCATACACCACACGACCAACACACACTCTCACGCTCGAGTGCTCAACCTACACGTGCATGCGCACACATCAGGCCTTGACAGACACATACACAACCAGGTGATTCCCGCGCACGGGTTGGAGCCTTGTCGCGCCTGCGTAAATTTGTGTTTATCTGACCTTTTGCCTATGCGAACTGACTGGTGGGACCCACAACGAACGTGGTCAATTTAACTAGTCAACATGGCACCACGCAGACTATTTGGCCGGTCAACAGAGTGCAATCCGATGCTGAGTTGTGAGCAAGTGACCGTATAATCACCGCAAAACGTATATAGTGACCGTAATCAGCTTATTCTGAAGTTCGGTGACCGTATTACGCTTTTCTCTCTGTAGGCCCTCCAAAACTACATCTCTACACGTTCTCGCATGTTACATCTAACAACTATGCAATATAGCACTACTACTACACTCTAACACAATAAATCATATGTGTTTTTAGTTTTACTAGATATCATATTGTTACTAATAATTATTCAGTTTGCATACATTAAAATTGCCTTTGAAATGTATGGCCAGTATCATCTACCGCGCGGGGAAAATCCTGCCCTTTCCTGTTTAATCGGGTTTGTATCGATGGATCGTGCGAAACAACAAAACTATAGTACTATACAGTACAAGTGACAGTTCACTGGGCCGTCGTGTCGTCTACTCCTCTGTCGTAAGAGTGGAGCGCTCGCTTTCATAAATCTTCTAGTCCCTTTCGCCGACATGTGGGACATCAAGCTACCGGGTCCACGTGCCATACCGGAATACAGTGCAGAGCAGCCGGGGTGAAGCACCCCAGTCATGGTGCCGGCGTAGTAATGAGCAATGAGGCGTCAAATCACAAAGCTGCACCTTTCCCGCAGTTAAGTTGGAGGGACGAAGCAACCATCATTTCACTCGTTGCTGAATCCGCTTCTTCCTCATCTTCTTCATCTTAACCATGTGTTGCCTCTGTCGTTGTTCTGCCTCATGTGGGACGCGGATCGGCTTGGTAAAGCACTGACACGTGGGACCGCATGTTAGCAACCCGCCAGGACAACGTCCTTTGAAAATAAGAAGCCTAATCCTAGACTTACAAAGGGCTACGTAGCTGCTACGTATACTTTCCATCTAATCTATATATGCCCCCCTGATTTTCAGGTGGGGTGGGCCTAATCCTCTCCTTTAATCCAATCAAATAGTCCCACATCACATCAGTTCGTAACTTTATGTAAACCATTACGTGGATGTAGCATTGCTCAAATAAGAAACCTCCCCCGCGATCCGCGCGGCAAAATTATCTCCTTTTTACTAATCTCGATTCTATAATTTTTTAGATCAATATAACTGAGATTTGTATAGATAGCACACAGGAGCAAAACCAAGTGGTACGGTTAAGGGCATCCACAATGTGTAGCCAAATGTGAAAATAGCTTTTGGCATCGTGGGAACCATTATGGACGGTGTTGCCAAAGCCAAAAAGATGGAACCGAAGCTCCCTGATTGATTGATTGAAGGAATAGAAAAATGCAACGTCTCTCCTCTTTCTCCCATGCTTGGACGCATGTAGTACAGTATGGAGCACAGAGTCTACTCCCCTGTCCTTTCTATCACAAATCACAAAGCAGTGAGGCGTCAAATCACAAAAGCACGGACGAAGCAACCATCATTTCACTCTTCATTGACTCTACTTCTCCATCGTCTTATTCGAGAAGCCATCTCACCGCATTAGTTACTCCTAGTAGTACTAGTAAAGGACTTCCTGGATGCAAATAAGGTGGTTGTCTCGGCTTGCAGGCGGCACTTGCGAACGACTTACCTGGTCTCCCTCAATGGTGTTATCCGTCGAACGCACTTTGCCAAACCACCAAAAAAATCATCAACGTCACCGCAATGGGGAAGGAAGTCAAATATAGTTACTACCTCCATTTTTTGTACACAAGGCCAGTATATCAAAATTACAATTTGCAAAGGGACACTAACACTAATCGAGGCAAAATTGATGGGGTTAGCAACCAAGGACATTAATATCCCCTGCATGCATGCGGAAGTGAGAAGGTTGGTTTGCATGGCGCTGCATTAATCAAGCGATGAGGAGTGAGATGGTTAGCTCTTTGGTCTTTGGAGAAAAAATACGCATTAATTAACACGTGAAACAAGGATTTGTATCGATTAAATCCCGCGAAGGAAAACCCAGCCTTTCTTTTTTAACACTAGTACTCCTAGTACGTACGTACTTATCCTGTTTGGGTCTAGGCCTTGCATTGCCAAACTTCGCCACACATTTTTGCCAAGCTTGCCTAAAGTTTTCAAAAATGAGAAGGAGGAACACTTGCACACGGCTATTGCGGTCACACCGCACCCTCACACGATCGCTCCTGCACGTCGCTGTCGCACCGCACCCTCACACAGTCGCTCCTGCATGCCGCAACCCCAACCAAGGGAACGCACCCTCACTGACATGGTCTGTCGCATGTGAACACACCAAACTCAGCCATCCTATCGCTGACACATAATTTTCGTTCATAGAGTATGTTTATCCAACCGCATGTTGGGAAGTATCCGTACGGCCCATGCGGTGGTCTGTTGGGGAAGAAGAAGAGGTGAGGAAGAAGGAAAGAAGGGTTAGGAGATGTAGGATATTCATCCAACCGCCTGAAATGGTAGACTGACCCAAGTCAGGCGACTTGCATAACAAATATATGTTTTTACACAGCAAAAGATCCATAAAAACAACAACATAAAGAAAAACTATCACTGCTCGCGGAAAGAGACGACCTCGTCATCTTTGGCTGCCGGCGCAAACCAGCCGATGTGTGTCTCCGCACCGTGGTTGTCCTCGGCCTCCAGCTACTCGTTCAAGTGGAGCATGCGGGCGCTCTGCATGGACGAGAGCATAGCCCGGTTCAAGTCCAGGACGTCCGATTCCACCTGCAGGAGGGCCTCGATGGCAGCGACATCCGCGCGCTCCGCGTCGAGTCGAGCCTCCGCCGCCCGGTTCAAGTCCAGGACGTCCGCTTCCGCCTGTAGGAGGGCGTCGATGAGAGCGGCATCCGTGCGCTCTGCGTCGAGTCGAGCCTCTGCCGCCCTGTTCAAGTCCAGGACGTCTGGTTCCACCTGCATGAGGGCCTCGATGGCAGCGGCATCCGCGCGCTCCGCCTCAAGTTGAGCCTCCGCTGCCCGGTTCACATCCACGACATCCGGTTCCGCCTGCAGGAGAGCCTCGATTGCAGCGGCATGCGCGCGCTCCGTGTCGAGTTGAGCCTCTGCCTCCTGGTCCGCCTTTAGTATTGCCATGTTGAACCGCTGGTCTGCCTGCACCATGGGGGACTCGGACGCCGGCACGAAGTCGACATCCATCGTCTCATACCCATCGGGGGCCTTCTGCGCCGCGACCTCCTCCATGAACATTGGATCAGCTTCCTCCTCCTCGTAGCTTGGCTCCAGAGAACTTGGGGATTGGCCCGCCGCAAAGCGAGCTTGGGAACGGAGGTCTGTGGCGCCGACCGCCGCCGTGATTTCTGCGCGGCGCTCCGGCATCAGCATCTTGTAGTAAGTGATCTTGCAGCGCACCGTGGCTTTCCGACGAACTAGGGGACGCTTGATGCGGGCTAGGAGATCGAAAGGTGGGGGAATGGGCTGGAGATTTGGTGTGGTTTTAGGGCAGTGGCTGGCGTAGGCCGAGCAGCGAAGGTTCTAGTGTGAATAGTGGTTCCAGTGATGACCGGTCAATTGGTTTTGACTGTACATCGCTCTTGTCGCGTTCGCGTTGCAGCCCGACACGCTGGACCCTCCACGTCGCTTACCGAATGGAACACGCTTTGTCTTGCGTTTTCGCTCGCTTGTGGGACCGCAGTTGAGAGCAAAGCGACGTCCCTCCCCCTCCCCCGCCCGCGTCATTTATTATACCACCACTCCCTCCATTTTATGCGGAGTAAATAAAAACAGAGGGAGTATACTACGGATGAGGATCCCCTGACGTGGCCGAACCCATTGAGTAACTGACATGCGGGGCCTAGCAAGCATGGGGTCCGCTAGTAAGTGACCGAAAGGGAGGGTAAGGAAAGGATACCTACGTCAGAGTATCCACTTCCACTATACTACTTTGACCAAATGTTAGAGTAATAATATATGACATGCAACTTACACAAATGTTAGTGTAATAATATATGATATGCAACTTACACAAAGCATACAGGGTCTAATGCGTTTTTCGAGGCTAACTTTGACCAAATGTTAGAGTAATAATATATGACATGCAACTTACACAAAGCATACGGTCAAATTCGTATGTGAAAGGAGTTTCCAATGATATGATTTTCATATTATACATCTCATGTACTATTAATCTTGTCAATAGTCAAATTGGAAACCATCTCGAGTACAAATCTAGGAGTACGTACGAATCTAACAATATTGATTGGGCGTTGTTGAATGTTGATACCTTTTTGATCAAAGTAGATATACTTTGACTACACATAAAACTTATATGTAAACTAGAAAGGATAGGAGGGAGTATATTGTACGTTCAAAAACGAAACGAACATTGAATACCCTTTATATATGATTTGCGGATGCTATGATCACCGGTTCAAAATTTTGAATCCGCCTTAGGTATCACGTGCCCCCACTCATTCCCTCTAGATTTCATCGCGGGGTCCGGAGATCTATTGAAAGAGGACTAGGGTGGGTACATGCGAATGATACTCGGCGGAATGTTCAAATGAAGCATGCGGGAGGATGGACTCGACTGGAGGGCGGCATGATCGATGGAGAAGAGGGTTGGAGAGGAATGAGAAATAAGCAAACACCACATGATTATACTTGAACGACTCAAATAAACAATAAGTTGTCTCGCTTGGCCTACATAGTGAAAGGCCTAATGCGCAACACGGAGCACTGACGCTCGAATATGGCCGAGAAAACAGGGAAACAGACATGTGGGGCACACCCATCGGGACGACGTAGCGCAGACTAGTCCAATGGAGGAGCTGGCCCACGACCTCCTCACCACCGACAACCGTTCATGTGGGTCGTTGGGGCCAACAACGGGGCGCAGCTCCAGCACCGCCTCGGCAACACTAACGCTCATATCGTCGCTAGACACGGTCGGTTTCAGTTTGCCGAGGGTGGCGTTAGTGTTGTGGCACGACCAACGGTATGTTTGGTTTGTGCCCAAGGTTGCCCCATCAAAGCATTGGGTAGCCAAAATTTTGGTTGAGGTATTGGTTGCCCATGATTTGGCCGACATTGGCAAGAAAAATGAACTTGAGTTGGCTAGAGTTCATTGGCATGCCAAAGAAATGGCAACCATCCAAACAAAGACCAATCTTTGGGTCATGACCAAAATTTTGGTTGAGGTATTGGTTGCCCATGATTTGGCCGACATTGGCAAGAAAAATGAACTAGAGTTGGCTAGAGTTCATTGGCATGCCCAAAAAATGGCAACCATCCAAACAAAGACCAATCTTTTGGTCATGACCAAAATTTTGGCAAGGTGCACTTTGGCCACAATCCAAACACACCCCAACACCCGGCTCGTCGAGGATGCACGGGGCGCCGCGACACGTCCGTGGAGTGGTATAGCGCAGCCAACTGCATCCTCTGGACCTGAGACCATGCCGGGTCGTCTTGCTTTTTCAATGACATGCGGGGATCGCATGTGAGCAAAGGGCATCTCCAATGTTGCCACGACCGCATCTGACTACCCTGGCACACCAAAACCCTCGTCCCTCGCGCCGTCGCGCGGTGCATTCCCAGCCGGCGCTAGCTGCCTGCATTCATGGCATCCGTTCGTATGTCGTCATTAAGAGGCTCGGTGCCCGCGGAACCAACTCTGGCGACTTAATGACGCACCCGGACGCTTGGCCTCACCGGAATGCGCTACTTAAAGCGTCAACGCCCAGCTAACCTCCACACCATAGCGCATCGTCCTCCTACCTGGAACCACATCTGCCATGACCGCAAGCGCGAACGCTCTGCGGGAGAGCTTGTCTTCGGGGATGGAGCTCGAGGTCGCCGCCCTCGCTCAAGTCGCCGAACAAGCGGTGGGCACGCTGGCGGCCGACGACGGGAGCACCGTCAGCCACGCGTCCTACTTGCCATCGTCCTACGTCCGGCACCGCCGAGGTCGGGGACTCCTCCGAGGATGAGTAGGGCATGGGAGGCGCAGGGCCTGGTGTGCCAACTGGCCGGTCCGTCTCCCGTGTTCTACTTTTCCTCGTCGGAGACCGCATCTTCACTTCACGGGTCTTGAACCCCGCCCCCATACATGAAGATCACAGATGGAGGACGTCGGTCGCCGCCGTAGAATAGGTTTAGGGTCAGGTTTCTTTTATTTTTTTGTCCTATAAAAGTTCGAAATGTAATGAAAATCTGCCGTGTTTTCGTTAATCTCGGCTGGTGTATATGAACTTTCACAATAATATACATATTGTAGGAGTACTAGCAAGATGCCCATGCATTGCACGGAAGATCAAGATCTTGTGGGAGAAAAGGATGAACGAGGGAAATCCTTATCTGCAAATGTGGGGAGGAGTGCGGGTAAATTGTCATACACTACAAGAAATATGTCAACTTATGACCTTCTGTCACTGACCCTCGAAGAATTGGTCATAAATTTATGACCATTTTAGACCAATTGGTCAAAAGCTGTTCAGGGGGTTCCAAACCCTAAACCATTGCGACCATTTTGGTCAGAAAGGTCGTAATTTCCTTACACGAAATGGTCACAAAGCAAACAGTGCTAGTCCGCTTCCTTATTTCTAGTTGTTAATGACCAATATAGATGGTCATAGCCTTCTAGATTGTGGTGGGTTGTGATGACTAGGCGCCATCTCATCAGTTTTGCCTATGTGTCATGTCCATGTGGCAGTTTTTGCCCTAGGTTGTGAAGCAACCTATATTTCTATCATTCCCAAAATTCCCAAAAAAATCTCATAAATTCTTTGGGGCATATCTTCATCAAATATGTAAAAATTCTTCCTTTCCTAGTTCAAAACTAATTCAACAATATTCATTTTCCTATTCTGTTCACAACAACACTTTATGAAGGAAGTGCTATTTATATATTCTTGATTGCCCTCGGAATTTTTGGGCACTCTTTCCTATCCAAATCATTACCGCATGACAAAATTCAGCTCCATTTTCCTAGCAAATCTTCCTCGGCAAATTTCCAAAGTTTTTGTCCACCTAGAAGCATTGTGAAGGAAGTACCTTTTTTATATCTCTAAATGACATGAAATTTATACAGTTCCTTCATATGCCCAAATTATCACCCTCCTCCAAATTGGAGCTCAGTCAAATCATCTATGTGAGACCAGGTTCAATTTATATTTTATGGCCAAATTGGCACGTTGCAAAGCAAGTGTTATATAGACCCCTCCAATTACCCTCAAACTTTTCGGGCACTGTTCCATACCCAAATCATTGCCACATGATGATATTCAGCTCAATTTTCCTAGTAAATCTTTCTCGGGAAATTTCCAAAGTTTCTACCTCGAGAGAAGCTTTGTGAAGTAAGTACTAGCTAGGCTTACCCAAATGATCTAAACATTTACCAGCACATGACCATACCTAAGTAACTTACCTACACCAATTTTGAGCTCATTTCATTCATCCAATCTCTCTCACTAGTTTTCCCAAGTTTCTGTCCATAGAAGAGCACTATGAAGGAAGTACTACTTTGGCATGTCCAAATGTTATCAATTTTCTACAATGCTTTCCTATGCCCAAATAACCATCCTCCACAAAATTTCAGCTCACTCAATTCATTATTTTGAGCCCAGCTTCAACATTCATATTTTTGTCCAGCGTGGTACTTTGCAAAGCAAGTACCACCTAGGATCCTCCTTTTGAGCTAAAAATTTGTGAAGACATTCTCCGTAGTAGATGATCATCCTCAGCAAAAACTCACGCCCATTGGCCATGTGCATTTCCCATACCGCTAATCAAACATTTGGCTGCTAATTCATGTTTGAGCATCGATCGGTCTCCTCGTGAGAATCTTATGTTGTAATTTTCTTCCTAGCACCAACCTGGGGAGTGCCCAACCCACTAGACATGTCTAGGCCACCCAGAACACATGGAAACATTACGGTCACGCGGTGACCACGCGACGGGCATGCGAGTTTACGCGCTCTAGAGTTGGGGCCCTCGGCCACCGCCCAAACCTCGATGTATCGCCACCAAACCATGTATTTATGACTAAATAGGTCCTTATGTACCTAAAAATGATTTTTGGAAAAAATAAATAGAAAACTATGAGGCAGCTGCAGTTCAAATTTGACCCGCTTCCTACCGAATCGGCGGAAATTTGTCTTTTTCACGAGAGGTGGATCAAAAAAATTTACAGCCAACCATTTTGTAAATTGTGCATTAAATATGTCCTAGTATTTTATAAAAATGATTTGGTCCAATTTTGCAACAATCATTTGGTAGTTCCTTCACAAAAAAACCTCCTTTCGGGCACTCGAAAAATGGAAAATGGTTTTTTCGTCCAACGAAAATGAAAACTTCCTTAGGCAACATTGTTTGCCATTCCAATATGCACCCTTGTGCACAATATGAGATCATTTGAACAAACTATGCCATGGATGTGGCCATAAGATTAATCATTTGGCTTGAAAGCCATTGATCTCCACACGTGATAGCTCGTTTCTGAGAACACTTTTTTAAAATAATTGTCGTATTACAAGTTTGTTATTTTTCCTGGGAACTTGGCCACATATAATGACACAATGCGAAGGTTTCCCAATTTTTGGATTTTTTTGAATTTTTAGGCCCGTTTCAAAATGCGGTCAAAACGGCGGGTTTGACCGTTCCTAGCTAGTGGTTGAATCTTGGAAATTTTTTGATGTTTCTCTGATTAAATAGATACTTATGTATCTAGAAATGATTTTTTGAAAAAATAAAGAGCAAACTATGAGGCAGCTGTAGTTCAAATTTGACCCGCTTCTAGCTGAATCGGCGGGAATTTGTCTTTTTCACCAGAGGTGGATCAAGGCATTTGACACCCAACCATTTGGTCAATTGTGAATCAAATATGGCCTAGTATTTTATAAAATTTATTTGGTCCAATTTTGCAATAAATATTCTGTAGGTCCTTCACAAAAAGAACTCAATTCGGGCACTCGGAAAATGGAAAATGAATTTTCCGTGTAAAGAAAATAAAAAGTCCCTTAGGCAACATTGTTTGCCATTCCAATATGCACCCTTGTGCATAATATGAGATCATTTGAACAAACTATGACATGAATGTGGCCATAAGATTGATCGTTTGGCTTGAAAGCCATGAATCTTCACGCATGATAGCTCATTTCTGAGACACTTTTTTAAAATAATTGCCGTATTACAAGTTTATTATTTTTCCTGGAAACTTGGTCACATATAATGACATAATGCGAAGGTTTTCCAATAAAAAAATTTGGAATTTTTTATGCCCGTTTCAAAATGCGGTCAAAATGGCGGGTTTGACCGTTCCAAGCTAGTGGTTGAATCTTGGACAACTTTTGATGTTTCTCTGATTAAATAGATACTTATGTATCTAGAAATGATTTTTTGAAAAAATAAAGAGCAAACTATGAGGCAACTGCAGTTCAAATTTGACCCGCTTCCAACTGAATCGGTGGGAATTTGTCTTTTTCACCAGAGGTGGATCAAGGCATTTGACACCCAACCATTTGGTCAATTGTGAATCAAATATGGCCTAGTATTTTATAAAATTGATTTGGTCCAATTTTGCAACAAATATACTGTAGGTCCTTCACATAAAGAACTCAATTCGGGCATTCAGAAAATGGAAAATAAATTTTCCGTGGAAAGAAAATACAAAGTCCCTTAGGCAACATTGTTTGCCATTCCAATATGCACCCTTGTGCATAATATGAGATCATTTGAACAAACTATGCCATGAATGTTGCCATAAGATTGATCATTTGGCTTGAAAGCCATGAATCTTCACGCATGATAGCTCATTTCTGAGAATAGTTTTTTAAAAGAATTGTCGTATTACAAGTTTATTAATTTTCCGGGTAACTTGATCACATATAATGACACAATGCGAAGGTTTTCCATTTTTTTGATTTTTTTGAATTTTTTATGCCCGTTTCAAAATGCGGTCAAAATGGCGGGAATGACCGTTCCTAGCTAGTGGTTGAATTTTGGAATTTTTTTGATATTTCGATGATTAAATAGATAATTTTGTACCTAGAAATGATTTTTGGAAAAAATAAATAGAAAACTCTGAGGCAGCCGCAGTTCAAATTTGACCTGCTTCCAACCGAAACGGCAGAAATTTGTCTTTTTCACCAAAGGTGGATCAAAACTTTTGACACCCAACCATTTTGTCAATTGTGCATTAAGTATGTTCAAATATTTTAGAAAATTGATTTGGTCCAATTTTGCAACAAATATATTGTAGGTCCTTCACAAAAAACTCATTTTCGGCACTTGAAAAATGGAAAATGAATTTTTAATCAACCATGACCAATTTTTTAGTCAACTACGACCAATTTAAATGGTCATGACATCGTACCCGTGTGCTGCATTTTGATTGGTCTGTGGGCGTTTCACGCGGATCGTGGATCGAACACCGTCGGATGCTCGCGGATCCAACGGCAGTCCTCACCCCAAGCCCACCTAAGCCGAAACCCTAGTCCTTGTGGACATTTTCCAGTCACCCCCCCCCCCGCCTCCTTTCTTTCTCCCTCCCTCCCACGACCCCAACCCGTCCCTCCCGCGACCTCCTCTCCCCCGATCCCATTGGGCAGCGCGACCTCCGCTCCACCAGCCCCGCCAGCGACCTCCTACCCCAACGCCGGCGCGCGGCAGATCAACCCAGCAGCTGCCCCTTCTCCCCTGTCTCCTCCTCCCATCAGATCCATCACCGCCGCCACCTCGTCATCTCCTCCTCCCTTCAGATCCATCCACCCGCTGCCGCCCCTTCTCCCCCGTCTCCTCTTCCCATCGGATCCATCGCCGCCGCCACCTCCTCTTCTCCTCCTCCCTTTATATCCATCCACCCACTGGCGCCCCTTCTCCCCCAGACCAAGCAACCTCCTCTCCTCATGCAACGGAGACAAACAGCACTGACGCCCAGCCACAACAGCGTCGTGGCTGGCTTGCTCGCCGGCGCGCGCGTGCGTGCTTCTTTGCGCGGCGCTCCGTCGAGCTGGCCGGACCATGGCGCGCGCATGGCTTGCTTAGGGTTTGCGGTGGCAGCGCAGCACGTCGTGTCTCCGGCCACCAGGACGGCAATGGCGCGAATCTCAGAGACCTCTCGGCCTCTCCTAGCCGCAAACGCTCACCCGTAGCCCTCCCCGTGGCTAGGGCGGGGGCGCCTCAATCGTCAACACGGCTCCGGCGACATTGGCGGCTCCTCCCCGACATCTGCCGCGCCCCCACACGTGGCTCAGCCCCTGGATGGTGCTATTCCGCCCGGTGGCCATGGGGTACTCGAGCTCCATCCCCTCCTATCTCTCTCTCTCTCTCTCTCTCTCTCTCTCTCTCTAATTTCTGCTCTGTTCTTTGACTATAGGTATGCAGGAGGATGTTGTAGATAGACTGGGCGGCAAGGATGGATGGCGCCTGAGGAGGGGGTGCTCAAACATGGCTGCTGCTCGGGATGCATCAGCCATGGATCTTACTCTCTGGGCGTAGGTGAGCTCGTCCCCTCCTCCTCTCTGCTCGATTGATTTGCTAGTACTAGGATAGGCCATTGCTTCTCTGGTGTTAGAATTTGGCACTGAACCTCGTGTGGGTTGGATTGATTTTTCACAAAGATCCTAACAGCATATCAGAATAGAATCATCTTTTTAGGTTCGCTGGAATGCATCAGTACAGCAAACAGAACACATCATGCATCACAACAAAGAGCCTAATAGAAGTTTTGCTCTACTCCTTGCTAGTTCTATAATTAGATGCATTTTGTAGATAAATTGTTGGCCATCTATGATGGATTTACAGTGCTAATTTGGTTGTATAGCCTTTCTGAGAACCGGCAAAGATACTTCAAACATTATTTCTATTACAATGGTTTCATTAATCTGGTCTCAAAATTCAGTTTAGTTGGTTCAGTGTTGTAGTTTAACTGATCTCATTTGCCCCATGCACTGTCTTATAATGATTTACAATTCACCGATATGCTCACAAATGGACAGCATCAATGATATGCTCTCAAATTTGTTTTCCAAAATATTGACAGGAGCATTGCTCTTTCTGTTAGTAGAAAAGAGGAAGTTTAAATACAATTTCAGTACAGGGGCCAACCCCTAGCACCTTGGTACACAACCCAGATCATCAATGAGTATTCTGCTCACATTTTGACATGCATAAATGACCTGCTCTTAAATTGATAACATAAAGTTACGATCTCAGATAAATTTGAGTTCTAGATTCCTCACAAAATACAAATTCAGTTTCTAAAACTGAAACTTCACTTCAGGTTCTTGCTGCTCAGCTACTGCCTGCTGCCTCCTTCATCGGTTTAGAAATTCAGTTTCTAAAACTGAAACTTCACTTCAGTATTTCTTGCTTGCATGTTTGCTTCTTCTTTAATGGTTTGCGATTCGGATCAACTAAACTGAAAGTGAGATGCTGAGATGTGGATCACACTAGTACTATTTCAGTATTTCTTGCTTGCATGTTTGCTTCTTCTTTGTACTGAAGTAGGCGAGTTGATTTTCTGCTCTTAGTTTCTGTAGCAATTGGAGGAGGAGTTGGTGCCGAGAACTGGACCAGATGTGCTTTGATTCGTGATCTACAGCGCCCTTGATCTCAGGTGCGTGATCTGCAGTGCCCTAGCTTGTTTGTTCTGACTAAATTCAGTTAGAACAAGTTAAGCTTCAGACTGCATATAAGAAAAGAATAAAAACAGACTCCTAAATTCAGTAAGAACAAGTTGAGTACTTGGTGTATATTCAACGCCCTTTGCTTGTTTGTTCTGACTAAATTCTGTTGCCTCGCATGACCATGAGCGGAGGCTGGAGCAGATCCGGAGGGCGTTCCAGGGCCTCGAGGGCTCCCACGTCTGTCCCTTCCAGGTCAAGCCTCGCTTTGCTATTTGTTTCTCCTGTAGTGTACATTACATTACTTGGTTTGCTGCTTGCAATGCTGCCTGCGTGCTATTGTCTAGTTTGCTGCTACTTTTCGTGCTTCACTGAATTTCAGGATTGGGGTGTGTTTTCTAAATTTCCGTGCTTGTTATGGTGCAGTATGCTTCGACGGGAGCATCTGCGGAGAGGGTCAAGGAGTGGGTCTCAGAACTGGCTCATCCACTTGGAGGTATGCACCTTGCTACATCTTGGTGCAACTTATCATCAGATTTTCTTTGAAACTTGGCATTGATTGGTCTGAAGATGAAACTATAGTACTATACACATGACATGCAGCAGCCACTTATATCAAACAGTGGAACAATGCTGATGTCCTGAATGGAACGACACCATATTTAGCATCATTGATAAATCATTTGTGTACTATCGTGTGTATAGCAGGGTTTAGATACTTGGAATTAATGTCTGCGTACATATATAACCGATTGGATTCTGTATGTATGCTTAGATGATTGTTTGGCTCTATATAATTGTTGACATGAATATCTTAACTTTCCAAACAAGTATAGGACTGTGCCTATGCATATAGATTATCCAAACAAAACTTAAAGTAAAAATTGAAGTATGAAATAAGCAATAAGTGTCTGATTTTTATCTACATGTTAAGCGGAAAGTTGCAGCCAAGGCTTATATATTACAAAATATTGTCTCACATTTGAGCTTCTACCGTTGTTAGGGACATTGTAGTGTGATCTTCATGATTTTTTGCTTGAAGATGTACTGATTCATTAGTCAAGCAGAGACAGAAGTCATATTTTGTGTCTATTAAGTCACGTAAAAATCACATAACTTTATCAGTGCCTAACATTATATTTAAGCTATACTTTGTTGTAAGTTCTTGCTTATATTAGTGTCATTCATTTCTGTTCTAATTAATGTGGAACCGAGAATGAACATTTTTCTCTCTTTTTAGACTGCTAGATTGTACAAGTTGAACAATCTGCTGTAGTTTAAACAAGTTGGGATCCATCAAACAATAGGACTTAGTTTATGTTTCATCTCGCTTGTAATCAATATCCTCACTTCTAATTTACCTCAAGTTTACCGTTTACCGAAAGTTTCAAATTAGAAGAAGTTTCAAATTCTTATGTTGGTTTCTGTTCTCTTTGTAGGTTGTGAGATGTGCTGCTGGAGACATGTCGTTAGCAAACTGGAAGTGATGCAACCAAATCTAATCGGAAGCATGGCCTTCTTGTAGGTTTGCACATAAGTGGAAGTTGTAGTGTATAAGTAGTCGTTGGAGCTGTGATGGTGATCTTTCTTTTGACTGGCTGTCATTTGTTATAGATGACAATCTTTTAGTTGCTGCTTCAAATGATGTAACTGCAAGAAATGATGTATGATTGTATAGTGAAACAAATGTTGCTTTGATAGCAAAATTGAAAAAAACTGAATTTTTTCTCTGTTGTCCAGTCCTTTGAATTAGTGGGCTGAAAATATTGATGGGCTAGAAGAGGCCTTAGCCCAAACAATATTGGACAAAAAAATGAAAGGAAAAACATCTTAAAAAATTTAAAATATTAAATGGACCGCAGAAAGGCCGAGGCCCAGAAAAATGGAAGAAGCTCAGAAAACAAAAAAAGGCCAAATTGTTGGGCCAGGCCCATGTACCTAGCGAAAATTAACAATATATATATATATATATATATATATTAAAAAGGCTGAATTAATGGGCTCGGCCCATCTAAAGCACCGGAATGGACCGGGCCGATTCTAATTTTTGACCTTTTCAGTTGGTCGCAATTGTGCCACGTCAGATTGCCACGTCGGATCCGACGTGGCCTGGGCAGATAGCCAGTGACCAAAACAAAAGGTCATGGGTTCAACGATCTTCTGTTTTGGTCGTAAACGTCTATGACCTTCTCACAGAGAAGGTCGTTAATTTCAGTTTACGACGGCCAGCTTTTGACCATCTGTTTTTGGTCACAAAAGGAAAACTATGACCATTCAGTGACCAATAGTGGTGGTCATAAGTTGACATATTTCTTGTAGTGATAGTTTCCTTCCTATCCGTTAGATATAGATCGGACGGCCTATATTGCATGATCAGACACATCTTTCTACATCTACGGGAACCTACGAAAGGGTTAACGTAAATTGCCTCTCTCTCTCCTCCCCTGATTTTCATGGTAGTGGGCCCCTCCCTCCCCCCAATCTACAATCAACATCTCACACGTTTCACATTACGTTAATTACGTAACTGGGATTATGTAGGTGTAGCATTACTCGTCCTAAAAAACCCAACTAAGCCAACCTCCCTGCATATCGCGCGGGAAAAGACCCGGCCACGCGGTTTTACTCGGGATTACCGGATTACTAGTAGTAGTATCAATGGATCGTGCGAAGCAACAGATTTTTTTTGAGGGGGTGAAGCACCTAGTTTAAAAGGAAAAAATGTGGTACACTCACAGCACTCCTGTCACGGTCGCATTGCACCCCACACATGTTCGGTCCTGCACACGGCTCACGCAAACGGAACGCGCTTCGGCTTGCCTCTTCACTGACACGTGGGACTACACTTGGAGAAATCGACCATGCGCCAAACTCCCCCCGCCCACCGTGCGAAAATCCTCCCCCCCCCCCCCACACACACCCAAAATTCCCCCCAAATCCGATTCAACCGCCCTTCGGCCAACTAGCCAATAATATTCCCCAAACCCCCCTCCCCCTTGTCCCCCTCCACTCCATTCGCTCCGCCAAAGCCGCCCTCCCCGCCGCGCCGATACGTCGGCACCGCGGTTCGGCGATCCTCTCGCTCCCACAGTACGCTCTCATAGACTGTCATCCTCTAGCCGCGCCGCCACCTCTGGCTACGTTCTTGTGGAGGCGCACGGTGGTCAGCGCCGCCACCGCTGGCGACATTCGTGTGGAGACGCATGGCAGTCGGCTTCTCCCACGGTACGCGCATTCTAGACTGAGGCCCCGTTCATGTCGGTGTAGCGCTGAATGTTAGCTGATAGACGCTGTTAATCTCACTGTTTGCCGAAGTAGTTTATTGTCAATATGCTCTGCTTAAGAAGCTTCCTTGCCCTGTTCTGCACTCAATCTGCTTAGCTGAGATGGCATGCCAAGGCTGATTAGTTGTTAAAATATCCTGCCATATATTTATTGTGACGTAGATTGCCATGGTCTAGTAGCCAATCTGTTAGCTGAAATAGCTCTACACCGTTTTATACTCGATCTTTGTTGCTGCGATGGCCTTCGATAGTTCGATGGTTGTGTGCTCGGCCTCATTGACTGCTGAAACAACCTGCCATAATTTGGCACTCAAATCTGTTTGCTGAATTAGCTTTACATATATTTCGTTACTTAGATCTGCTCGTCCAAATATCTTGCCATAGCTTTAGACATCGACCTAGATATTTTTTCTGGACTTCATAAAAAAGCATATATGTTTTTCCTGTAATATCTAGTAGAAGAACTAATTTGTATGTCTAACAGATGGACAGGACTTGGATAACTTCTGCTCGAAGATTCTCTGTTGCATATGTCGAGGGGGTTGAAAACTTCATGAACTTTATCAGAGCTGAATACGGTGGTCCGAAATCAGATGTGCTCTGCCCGTGTAGCAGTTGTATGAATTCAGTTACAAGACCCCAGTCAACTGTGCAAAATCATCTACACTTGTATGGGATGTCGGTCACATATACTAGGTGGGTTCATCATGGTTAAGCTGTGAACGTCAATGTTATTGACTACGTGGAAGCAGCAGATCGCCATCTTGATCTGCCTGATGCTCAGGTGGAAGAGGAGGAGGAGGTGGTGGTGGCGAAGCCAGTGAGTTTGACCAACATTGAAACAATGCTACGAAATGGTCGTGCATTCCGTGAACTTTCACCTGTAGAAGAAAAACGGTGGGCCCGCATGTTGGAACAATGCAACGTTGCTATCACCCCAGGAAATAAGCTGTCAGTATTCTCAGCTATGGTCACCTTTCTTCAGGTGAAGACATCTGAGTAGATGACCAACAAATCATTCGATGCGATGTTGGCTGCTTTCCGCGAATCTTTCCCATATGCGTCTGAGCTGCCACACACCTACAGTAAAATGAAGAATTTCCTTCGTACAGTTGGAATTGGATATGATATGATCCATGTTTGTAAGAATAATTGTGTTCTGTTCCGGAAGGATTATGCCAACTTAAGTGAATGCCCGAAGTTTAAATCATCAAGATGGAAAGATGGTGATGTTGTGAAGAGGATTCCTCATAATGTTCTGAGACATTTTCCAATTACACCAAGATTGCAGAGGTTGTTTCATGATGCTGAAACAAGAGAGGATGTACTGTGGCATTCTAGGAAACAGGAGTACAAAGATCAGAATGTAATGAGACATCCATCTCATGGTAGTGAGTGGAAAAGCTTCAATGATAAACACAAAGAGTTTGCTGCTGACCCAAGAAACATTAGACTTGGCTTAGCTTCAGATGGATTTAACCCATTTGGCCACCAGAGCGCCACATATAGCATGTGGCCAGTGCTTGTTATCCCTTACAACATGCCTCCAAATGTCTGCACCAAAGAATCAAACTACATGATGGTCTTGCTCATCCCAGGTCCAAAAAGTCCTGGAAAGGATTTTGATTTGTTCATGGAGCCTCTTGTGGAGGAACTTCAACAGCTATGGAAGGGTGTTCTCACTCGAGACCTATATAGCAGCCCACCAGCTGATTTCTTTCTGCGTGCTGTTATAATTTGGTGCATCCATGATTATCCGGCTTTGGACACTATGTCAGGCGAACGACACATGGTTACAATGCATGTGTTCACTGTGACAGGAATCCGCTGTCATACGCAATACTTAGCAAGATCTGTTACATTGGACACCGTCGTTTCCTTGCCAAGGACAAGCCGCATCCTAGAAAATACCGAAGACATGTGTTCAATGTAAAGCATGAAAACCGTGATGCGCCAAAGAGGCTCACGCCGATGAGTTGCAAGTGGAATTAGAGAAGGTCGGGCATATTAACTAGGAAACCATCCTGGTAATGGTAGCGGGAAAAGGAAGTGTGGCAAGGTAGAAGAGAGATTATTGTTTACCCGCAGGTCCACTTTGTGGGACTTGGAGTATTGGAAAGATTTGGATCTGAGGCATAATCTTGATGTGATGCACATCGAGAAAAATATATGTGACAGTATTATCATCACACTTCTTAATATTGAAGGCAAGACGAAAGATACCTTAAAATCTAGGATTGATTTGACACACCTGGGTATCAGAAAGGATTTGCAGGTGCAAGATGAAGGTAAACCACGGGATATGGCACCAGTTGTGTACGTCTTGGACAAGGTAAAAAGAAAAGAATTCTGTGAGGTCCTGTCACGTGTGAGATTCCCACATGGATTTGCTTCCAACCCTGAAAGGAGAGTCAGTGCAGATGGAAACAAGGTACAAGGGTTGAAAACTCATGACTGCCACGTTCTACTTCAAAGGGTTTTACCTGTTATCCTTAGAGGATTGGGCCGCCCTGACTTATACAGAGCAGTTGCAGAGTTGGGACAATTCTTCAGGGAACTCTGCAGTAGGAATATCAGGATGGATGCTTTGGAGCGTCTTAGAGAAAAGATACCAACTATCCTATGCGACCTTGAGAAGATATATCCTCCAGCCTTCTTTGATGTGATGGTGCATTTGGCTGTTCATCTACCTGATGAGGGACTACTTAGAGGTCCAGTACAGTATGGCTGGATGTACCCTATTGAAAGGCGGCTAGGCACTTTCAAGGGCTATGTTAGGAACAGAGCTAGACCCGAGGGTTCCATTGCAGAGGCCTACATTGCCACAGAAGCATTGACATTCTGCTCAAAATACATTGAAATAGCTGATCAGCTTAGCAAAGAGGTGGTGAAGACAATCGCGGTCTCAATGTTTTCAATTATTTTGTTCGAGTTACAGGGAAGAGTCGACAAGAGGACAAACCTAAAGATTTGGACAAAATGGTTTGGTATCTGTTGAATAACTGTCCTGAGATACTACCTTATATCAAGTAAGTGCAGTACTGCAGCTTATACATCGTAATCTACTAAACTTGCAACACATTCTTATATATTTAGATGTTTGACGCGATCACTATGTTGTGCAGCATCTACAAAGAGGAGTTACTGCCGCAAAATCCAAGAAACATTGACAAATTGGTTATGGCAGGATTTGCGAAATGGTTCAAGAACCATGTAAGCTTTTGAAGTGCACTGTCAGTTTTTTTAATATGTTGAGTACATAAGATGATCAGCTTGTCTATTTTCTAACCATAGGTTAAGAAGATGTGGGAGGATGGGTCGGCAGTTGATGATGCCCTTTACTCACTAGCAATGGGTCCTGATACTCGGGTAAGACATTATGAATCTTGCGTTGTTGGAGATGTGCGCTACAACACCCTTGCACGAGACGAAGGCAGAAAGACACAAAACAGTGCCATCATGAGCACGGATACGTATGACAAAGAGAAAATTGAAATGTATGCTAACATAACAGACATTATTCAGTTGCAGTATATCTCCAGTTTCGAGGATCATCGATGTGTGGTTCTGTTGTGTTGTCGTTGGTATAACCTGTTTTCCAGGATCGCAAAACCCAGAGCTGATGATTATTTCAAATCCATCAAGGTCAAGGCGGCGTACTAGACCAACGAGCCTTTTATTTTGGCAAATCAACCAACATAGATATTTTTCTTGGAAGACACATTTGCACGTAGCGATGACTGGAGAGTATTGCAAAGGTTTGAGCAGAGGAATTCGTTTAATGAAGTTGCACAACAAGATGATGCTTACATTGCTCCTGATGTACAAGATAACACAGATGTTCCTAATATCTTTGAGAACCATCACGTCAATGACGCCGGTGAAAAGATTGCCTGTCGTGCTGTGGACATACAAGAGTTGATCAAGAAGAAGCCAACGTTCGGGGAATTATGATTCAGACTGATACACATGGCGAAGATGTTGACGCTGCTGCTGCGGATGATGATTACATTGCTTTTGTCGTATTTGCCTGTCAGAAGATGTTTTTTTATCTACTATGTGAAATTGTGTTTGCTATGACAACTGAAACCTGATGAACATGTTGTTTAGTATTTTGCTGTGAGAACATCACTTGTTATGTATGCTGATTTGTGTTTGGTGATTGTATGGCAACTAAAACATGATGACATTATTGTTTAGTTGTACTCATATTTGGCTGTCAAACTTGAATTTGATGACATAGTTTGCTGTTGGACTGCAAATTGCTCGACGTCTTCGAATGAGAACAAAGCTGACCCGACAGGGCCTCTGCTATTTATTTATTTATATGAGCAAAAGGGGATACCCCCTGATTTCCGTTAATAAAAATCATTAGATGTTCACAACACTACGCCCAGCCTGCTACACAGGTTTCATTCATTACTAGTTTTAGCAAAGTGCTCATGTCGTAGCCACTAAATACATCACGAGTGCTACATACACTGCAAATAAAGAGACAATCATCCTACAGAGCACATTGATTTTGCCCATTATCTTCACAAGCTCTTTCATCTCCTCATTGTTGTCAAGGCCGTTCAGCAGCTGTTGCTTGGCCATGATCAGAGGAACTGCATCTTTAAGCTTCTGCTCTGCATCTTCCTCTTCTGTCGTTCCTTTAGTTACTTGTCCAACACCCCAACCTGCTGGTATTGGGATTCCTCGACTAACCAAATAATCAGCGTAGTTGCATTCCCCCACATCAGCAACTTCCCAGAAATACAAATCACACGAATCTTTCCTTTTCTGCACGAATCAAATTGGTAGATTATCAACCAAACTATTAAAAAAATCAGCAACTGAAAGCAGCAGAACAACACTTAAACATATTATTACCCCATGATTCGGGCATTTGTAGAAGACTCGGCCAGGGTTGCGGATTGTGGTTGAGACGCGACAGATGACTCTGCGTGATTTGCAGCAGTGGCACCACACCAACGGCAGCGGGTTGCGATGAGCAATCGGCTGCGGTGCGCGTGCCGGCGAGAGTGTGATGAGACCCACGGGCGATGGTACGGGTTGCGACTTGGTGCATATCTGGTTGTTGCCTGCTGAAGAGCAGGTGGACGAGCAGCCAGCGGACATGGTTGCTGCGGCCAGAGCTTCTGATGCTAGGCAGAGTAAGTAGAGAAGAGGAGAAGCGAACGTTGGATATGTCAGCTTCATTACTTGCAGAGTAGCATAGCACCATATATAGTCATAGTCTAGGTTTGGATTCGAACCAGCTACAGGAGCACGTCTTTCTTTTTTCTAAAACTCAGCAACGTCTCATTACTGGTACACTAGCTTGTTCTGTACGCCTTCCCAAGTCTTTGATTTTCTTTCCCTTTTTTGCGAGGAAGGAAGGAGGACAAAATTGAGAGTTCCTGGGACTCGAACCCAAGACCTCTCGGTTGAAAACCAAGGGTGCTAGTCACTTATGTGGCGAACGTTCCCTGTGAGGAGGACGGCATACGAACGCATTTTCCTCGCAGTTTTCTTCCTATATATAAAAAAGTATGCTACTTGGTGTCCGCTTAGTCAACAAACGATTGTGCCAACCTTGACCGTTGGATTGACATTCAACGTCTGTCGCGTTTCTTCAATCTCTTCTTCCTCGAGCTGCCAAAGCCAAACCAGCGCCGGCGGGACCGCCTGCTCCCGCCTCCCATGGCTGGCTGTGATCTGCCCCGACTCCTGTTCGTTCCCGTCCGAGGCCTCACCATCGTCCTCCTCCTTGGTTCACTCGCCACGGCGCCGCCCTCCGGTGTTGTCAACATGGTCAACAACCGAGAGGAATAAGGAGATGATTGTACATGGTGAGGATGACAGTAGGGACCCAGCAGCGCGCGTAGTAATTTTGTTTTTTCGGGACAGAGAAGGGTATCAACTGGGTTGTGCGGGTCCCGTGGCCCGTCTAGCCCAGGCTTTTATTTCATATATTTAGCACATGACCAACCCAGTTTATTTTTTTTCCTTTCTGAAAATTGCTAGCCAGCTATTTTGTTTTTTGCAGAATAACCAACGTAGGCCTACTTGCTTTTCTACGCCCTGCTGGGCCGGAAATCTTTCAAGACAAGGAGGTATGCATTTTGCCCAGAAAATAGGCTATAAGTAATAAGAAATGGGCTATAAGTAATAATAAATGGGTTGTAAAATGAAAAAATACAACAAACAGACAATTAGTTCCAAAATACTGTTTTCTTTCGGATTTTGATATTTTAAATTTCATTGTTTTTGTGCGGGTAAAATTTCATTGAATTTAAATTAAGGTATATTTAGATTTAAAATTAATTTGAATCTGGCTAGAAATTTCGGGCTGTATGCTATTTGGGACAGATTTGGAGGCTGACTTGTGGGTTTACTAGGTTGACGTGTACTTTGGCTTTGTCAACTTAGTCCACAAACGATTCTAGCAGCAGTGACCGTTGGATGTTAATCCAACGGCCGTGCTGCTTCTTCAATATCTGATCTTGCTCCAGCCGCCCAAACCAGCTCTGGTGGGACTGCTTGCTCCCGCCTCCCGTGGCCGGCTGTGCTGCCGCACAGGCCGCACTGCCCCACCCTACTTCATTGCTAGCCAGGCCATTCCTCTACTCACCCACACCTCCTGTTATTTTCCGGCGATGGCAGCCGGACCAGTAAACCCTCGTACTCCCCATCGCGTGGGCAACCATTGCCGAGTCTTCCCCGGCTCCGTGTCGTTCCCTTCCTAGGCCTCGCCGTCGTCCACCGCCATGGTGCTCTCGGCGCGGCCTGGTCAACTTGGTCAACGAATGACATCCATCGGTCGTGGACTGTACGCGCAAAATAATGATTCCTCCACCTGACAGCTGGGATCCACCGGAAGGGCCTCCGTATTTCGCGAAAAAAATGTTCCCCCCGCTGACATGTCGGACCCACCAGCTATATCTTCGCACGCAAGGAAGTGCCTCCTTATTACGCACAAAAAAATGAATACCCCCCTGCTAGTTGGGACCCACCATAGTGGGAGGATGACTTGTGGGCCAACAAAGTTGACGGGGACGGAGGGCTTTGTCAACTTAGTCAATATGAATGATTCTAGCTCCAGTGACCGTACGATGTCCATCCAACGGCCGTAGTGCTTCTTCAACCTCTGGTCTTCTTGCTCCAGCCGCCCAAAGCAGCGACGGTCGTGTCACATGCTCCTGCCTCCCGTGGTCGGTTGTGCTGCCGCGGAGGCCTCACCGCCCCCTATTATTCCCACCGCTGGCCAGGCCCTGCGGCGACGGCAGCCTCACACCGCAGCCAAACTAGTGAACCCTCGTACTCCTCTCCGCGCGGGCTTCCACTGCCGTGTCTTCCTCGGCTCCGCGTCGTCCCCTTCCTAGGCCTCGCCGTCGTCCACCGCCGTGGTGCTCTCCGCGCGGCATGGTCAACGTGGTCAAGGAACGACTTCCATCAGAAGAGTACTGTACATGGACACACTGACAGCTGGGTCCACGGCCACAACCTAGTTTTTTTGTGATTTGCCAAGTAAGTCGCTTTGTCAGGCCTGTTGGGCTGCAAATCTTTCAAGATGAGGAGAGCTTTCATTCGGCTGGCCGAGAAAATGGCCCATCAGTAATGAGAAATGGGCTGTACATTTTTTAAACACATCAAACCGGCAATTAGTTTTAAATATCTTTTTTTTCATTTCAAGATTTTAAATTACATTAATTTTTATGCATGGAGAATTTGTTGGATTTTATATTGATATACATCTATTTTTTAAATCAGTTTGAATGTGAGTCAAAATTTCGGGATTAAAAATAGTTCGGACCGCACCGAAATATGCAAAATTTCATATAATTTTTTAATCGTGGCCTCAATTTGGGTTGTAATGCTAACAAAAAGAATATGGGCTCCAAAAAAACCTTAAGAATTAGCAAATGGGCTGAAAATTATTAGAAATAATGGCAGATGGGATGTATGCTGTTTTCCACAGATTTGAGGCTTTCCTAAAAAAAGGTTGACGCACAAGTAGTGATTGTTGGGTCCATCCAACGGCCGTCGTGGTTCTTCAATCTCTGCTCTTCCTGCTCCAGCCGCTCAAACAAGTGCAGGCTGGACTGCCTGCTCCCTCCTCCCCGCGGCCGGCTGTGCTGCCGCGCAGGCCTCACCGCCCCACCGTACTCCCATCGCTGGCCTAGCCATCCCTCTACTCACTGCTACCTCTTGAGCTTGCGTTGGATTTCCCCGAAGAGGAAGGGATGATGCAGCAGAGTAGCATAAGTATTTCCCTCGGTTTTTGAGAACCAAGGTATCAATCCAGTAGGAGGCCACGCTCAAGTCCCTCGTACCTGCACAAAATGATAGCAACTCGCAACCAACGCGATTTGGGGTTGCCAATCCCTTCACGGTCACTTACGAGAGTGAGATCTGATAGATATAATATTTTTGGTATTTTTGGTATAAAGATGCAAAGTAAAAAGTAAAGGCAAAGTAAAAAAGCAAAGCAAGATTAAAGTGATGGAGATTGATATGATGAGAATAGACCCCGGGGCCATAGGTTTCACTAGTGGCTTCTCTCAAGAGCATAAGTATTCGACGGTGGGTGAACAAATTACTGTTGAGCAATTGACAGAATTGAGCATAGTTATGAGAATATATAGGCATGATCATGTATATAGGCATCACGTCCGTGACAAGTAGACCGAAACGATTCTGCATCTACTACTATTACTCCACTCATCGACCGCTATCTAGCATGCATCTAGAGTATTAAGTTAAAAACAGAGTAACGCCTTAAGCAACATGACATGATGTAGAGAGATGAATTCATGCAATATGAAATAAACCCCATCTTGTTATCCTCGATGGCAACGATGAAATACGTGCCTTGCTGCCCCTTCTGTCACTGGGAAAGGACACCGCAAGATCGAACCCAAAGCTAAGCACTTCTCCCATGGCAAGAACTACCAATCTAGTTGGCCAAACCAAACGGATAATTCGAAGAGACTTGCAAAGATAACCAATCATACATAAAAGAATTTAGAGAAGATTCAAATATTATTCATAGATAGACTTGATCATAAACCCACAATTCATCGGTCTCAACAAACACACCGCAAAAAGAAGATTACATCGAATAGATCTCCACAAGAGACGGGGAGAACTTTGTATTGAGATCCAAAAAGAGAGAAGAAGCCATCTAGCTACTAACTATGGACCCAAAGGTTTGAGGTAAACCAATCACACTTCATCGGAGAGGCTATGATGATGTAGAAGCCCTCCGTGATGACGGCCCTCTCCGGCGGAGCTCCGGAACAGGCCCCAAGATGGGATCTCGTGGATACAGAAAGTTGCAGCGGTGGAATTAGGTTTTGGCTCCTGTTCTGATCGTTTGGGGGTACATAGGTATATATAGGAGGAAGGAGTACGTCGGTGGAGCACCGAGGGGCCCACGAGGCAGGGGGTGCGCCCCCCACCCTCGTGACCGCCTCTTTGACTCCTTGGAGTAGGGTCCTTGTCTCCTGGATCACGTTCGGTGAGAAAATCACGTTCCCGAAGGTTTTATTCCGTTTGGACTCCGTTTGATATTTTGTTTCTCCGAAATACTAAAATAGGCAAAAAAAACAGCAATTCTGGGCTGGGCCTCCGATTAATAGGTTAGTCCCAAAAATAATATAAAAGTGGAAAATAAAGCCCAATATAGTCCAAAACAGTAGATAATATAGCATGGAGCAATCAAAAATTATAGATACGTTGGAGACGTATCACTCACCCACACCTGATGTTATTCTCCGGCAACGACAGACGAACCAGTAGACCCTCGTACGGTCGTACTTCCCTCCGCGTGGGAAACAACTGTCGAGTCTTCCCTGCCTCCGTGTCGTTCCCTTCCTAGGCCTCGCCGTCGTCCACCGCCCTGGTGCTCTCGGCGCGGCCTGGTCAATGTGGTCAACGACCGACATGCATCTGAAGTGGACTATACGTGGAGAGGCCGACAGCTGGGTCCACGGCCGCACGCAAGGAAATGCCTCCTTATTACGCGCAAAATAATGATTCCTCCACCTGACATCAGGGACCCACCGAAAGGGCCTCTGTATTTCGCGAAAAAAACGTTACCGCCGCTGACAGCTCGGACCCACCAACTATATCTTCGCACGCAAGGAAGTGCCTCCTTGTTACGCACAAAAAAATGAATACTCCCCCTGTTAGCTAGGACCCAGTATAGTGGCAGGCTGACTTGTGGGCCTACTAAGTTGACGGGGACGGAGGGCTTTGTCAACTTAGTCAATATGCACGATTCTAGCTCGAGTGACCGTACGATGTCCATCCAACGGCCGTAGTGCTTCTTCAACCTCTGGTCTTCTTGCTCCAGCCGCCCAAACCAGCGACAGTGGTGCCTCGTGCTCCTGCCTCCCGCGGCCAGCTGCGATGCGGCGGAGCCCTCACCGCACCCTACTACTCCCACCGCTGGCCAGGCCATCCCTCTACTCACCCACACCCCCTGTTACTCTGCGGCGATGGCAGCCTCACATCACAGCGAACCAGTGCCCTCGTACTCCTCTACGCGTGGGCATCCACTGCCGCGTCTTCCCCGGCTCCGCGTCGTCCCCTTCCTAGGCCTCGCCGTCGTCCACCGCCCTGGTGCTCTCGGCGCGGCGTGGTCAACGTGGTCAAGGAACGGCTTCCATCGGACGTGGACTGTACGTGGAGAGGCTGACAGTTGGGTCCAGGGCCGCAGCAAGGAAGTGCCTCCTTATTACGTGCAAAATAATTATTCCTCCACCTGACAGCGGGGACCCACCGGACGGGCCACCGTATTTTGCCCCCCTGACTGCTGGCACCC